>NC_138822.1:40645750-41225760 GCF_965178545.1 Coloeus monedula | reverse complement strand
ACTCTGAAGTAAAAACAGACCTTGAAAACACCTTCTCTTCACCCCTCCCTCCTTCCCTGCTCAACCTTCTCCCCCCAGCAGTGCGTGGAGACAGGGAATGGGGGTTATGGTCCGTTCATCACATGTTGTTTCTCCCACTGCTCAGGAAGGGGAGTCCTTCCCCTTCTCCAGTGTGGGGTCCCTCCCATGGGAGACAGTTCTCCATGAACATCTCCAGTGTGAGCCCATGCCGTGGGCATCAGTCCTCCCCAGACTGCTCCAACGTGGGTCACTCTTCCATGAGGTGCAGTCCTTCAAGGACAGGCTGCTCCAGTGTAGGTCCCCCATGGGGTCACAAGTCCTTCCAGGAAACCTGCTCCAGCATGGGCTCCTCTCTCCACAGGTCTGCAGGTCCCTGCCAGGAGCCTGCTGCAGCACAGACCTCCCATGGGGTCACAGCCTCCTCTCAGGCATCCACCTGCTCCAGTGTGGGGTTCCTCTGTGGGCTGCAGGTGGATCTTTGCATTCATGGATCCTCCATCCATGGGCTGCAGGGGCACAGCTGCTTCACCATGGTCTGCACCATGGGCTGCAGGGGAATCTCAGCTCTGGACCATCTCCTCTCCTTCTGTACTGACCTTGGTGTCTGCAGAGTTGTTCCTCTCTCATATTCTCATTCAGCTCTTCATTGGCCACAATTACATCTCTCCTGTAATTTTTTTTTTTTCCTTCTTAAATATGTTGCCACAGAGATGTTACCACCATTCCTGATTGGCCCAGCCTTGGCCAGTGACATGTTCTTCTGGAAGCCGTGTGGGATTGGCTCTGCTGGACACGGGGGAAGCTTCAGGCAACTTGTCACAGAAGCCACCTCTGTAGCCCCTCCTGCTACCAAAAACACTGCCCATGCAAACCCAATACAATCTCCAAGAGGATTTGCAGGCCTATATTTTAGATACTCATAAATAAATTTCTGTTTATAAATTTATTGCATTTACACCGATCATCTAGTAACACACACCACCAGAAATGGTGTCCACTCACTCAGTGCTGGCATTTAGCTTTGTCTCTCAAATGGAATCCTTTTATCAGTTTCAGTTTTCGTAACCCTCTGGCAGAAAGCTCAGCCAGATTATGTTCAGCTGTTGCACAAAAAAAGTGGTTATTTTTGGAAAAAAATGGAGTTTGGTAGGCAAGAGTTAACCTGTGGCTGGGAGAGGTGAAGGTTACAGCACTTGGAGTCTATAAGTGATGGCATGGCTGCACACATCATCGTGCTCACATATTATTTAATATTTAAAGATCATGTCATCTCAAAATACAGTTCAGTTCCTCAGCAGATCTGTCCCTCTGAGGATCAACAGCAAAGAGAGCTGACTTCAGGCGTTTGTTTCCATGTACAATGACATGTTTCCTACTGCAATTTTCAAAGCTTTAGTGCTGTGAGCATGGAAAGACATAGCATGGAGTGTCTCCCAAATAGGCCATATAGTATGTGTGCTTAAAACTACAAAGAAACTGATGCTGCCTGATTACAAAAACCATTGACTCCTGTATGTGTTGCTTACGGTGTCTCAATGCAGCCCTCCTTTCAAAATCTCCACGGTTTCCATCAAAATCAGTTGACATCAAGTGCTGGTGGCCACTGTTTTCTATTGCAACTTTCATTGTCTTCACAGCTTTGGGACAAGGTTAAGTGCAGGGTCACCAGAGATTGGTGTAGCTTCAGCTAACAGTAAGCAAGCACATGGGACTGTAGGCAGTCAGGTAAACATAAGGAGGCAATCTGCAATCTGCTCTGGAATCAGACTTTAGTCTTCTTGTAGAGCAACAGGGGAGAATGGACTGGAGACTAAGGAATTAGCCATGTTTTCCTCCCAGCTATCTTTAGTCTAAGCTAGTGGACTTCTAATGCCTGCATTTTCTTCTGATCAGACCAGCAGTCCCTGTAAGTGGCCTCTTTCTCTTCCTCACAGGAGTGAATTATGACATGCCTATCTGTTGGGCAACTCACATGTGCAGATGAGAATTTGTAAGTGTCCTTAATGATGAAATAGATCAAGGGCTATTAAGGGAAGTGCAAATCCCTTTCTTCAGAAATGTCAACCAGACTCATAATGAAACTTTTCTGGAAAAAAAATGAAAGAGAGAAGACTAAGAGGCTAAGGTCATATTTGCAGTATATAGATGTGCTCAGTGTGCCTACCACAGACAGGGCTTTATAAAATCACACTCCTTAAAGTTATTCCTCAAGCTTCTGCTCGAAAATTTGCCTTGGATTGAGAAAGTCTTCAACAGGCAAGTTTTTAAAAACCACAGCATGGCCCAAAAATATTTCCATTTCTGAAGCTTAATATTTTTCCATGTGAAACAGTCTTGTTTGGTTTGTTCTGTTGTGTTGTACTTTTCAGGATCAATTTCTGTTAGCCCTTAACCATCAAAAGGAACTGAAAACATTGCAATTCTAACATCAGCAGCCCAAATTCTCTTGTGAGGAAGTATAAAAAGACGGAACCAGGAGATTAAATATGGATTGAAGAGACATGAAATAAGTGAAAGGGGCAGGGGTAGAGACAGGTGAAGGAGGGGGAAATAGCTGCCCAGCCTTTCTGTTTGGTATGAAACAGAAGACTACTGAGTGCATGCTTACTCCTCCCCTTGCTGCCGCTGCTTCTTTCTTGGCTTGTCATGTTTCCTCACTCCCTAACCTTGCTCAAACTGCTTTACTGTGAGTCAGAGGAATTTGTTTTCCATCTCCACTGCTCTCCAGGGCCATCTGTTGACTCTTTTTCAGGTTCTTTTTATTCTGCTCTTCTCCTGCCCCCTTGAGCCAGCACTAAAGAACCAATGAGAGGAAGGGTTTCCAAACAGGAGATAGGGAAGAAAGACAGTTTGCCTTGGTTGTGGCATCTCTGTTGGCTCTTCAGAAAATGAAGGTAAGATAAGGCAATATGAATAAGTAAAATACACGTGAGACCCTACCATTTTGCCTTTAAAAAATCCCTTTTAGTGTACATACTTAAGGTTCTGTGATTTTTTTTTAAAGGTGTTTTTCAGTGTGGCTGTGTATGGATGGGATAAGGAAGGCTAAAGTGAGGCTTCTACAAGTACGTTAACCAGAAAGACAAAGAAGGTGTAAACAATGATAAACAATGCTGAAAACGCGGTAACAACGAATGAGAAAAAGACTGAAGTAATCAAAAATGTTTTTGCCTCAGTCCTCAATGGCAACCTCTCTTCTCACACCTCTCAAGTAGATGGACAGCAGGATGAGGACTGAGGGAGCAAAGTCTCTTCCACTGTAAGTAAAGATCACGTCCATAACCATCTGAGGAACGTGAATGTATGTAAGTCCATGGAACCTGATGAGATACATTCCAGAGTCCTGAGCAATTTCACTGATGTAGTTGCCAAACCACTCTCCATGATACTTGAAAAGTCATGGCAGTCAGGTGAAGTCCCAGGGGACTGGAGAAAGGACAACATGGTACAATGATCTTTACAAAGTTTAGAAAGGAGGACCTTGGGAACTACTGACCTGTCAGCCTCCACTCTGTGCCTGGGAAGATCCTGGAACAGATCCTCCTAGAAGCTGTGCTAAAGCACATGGAGGACAGGGAGGTGATTCAAGACAACCAGCACAGCTGCAGCGAGGGCAGTCCTGCCTGATCAGTTTAGTGGCCTTTGCTGAAGAAACTACATCACTGGACAAGGGAAGGGCTACAGGTGCCATTTATCTAGACTTATGTGAAGTCCTTGATACAGACCCCCCCAGCATCCTTCTTTCTAAATTGGAGAGAGATGGATTTGATGGGTGAACTCTTAGGTGGATGAGGAATTGATTGGATAGTGACAGCCAGAGGGTAGTGATTAATAGCTCAGGGTCCTGATGGATGTCACTAATGAATGATGTCTCTCAGAGGTTCATAGTGGGACCAATGTCATTCAATGTCTTCATTGATGACATAGACAAAAGGATCAAGAGCATCCTCAGCAAGTTTGCAGATAACACCAAGATGAATTGTGCAGCTGACACACCTGAAGGACAGGATGCCATGCTGAGGAACTTGGACAAGATCAAGAAGTGGGTCCATGGGAATCTTGTGGGGGACAATCCCTGGTGCCAACACAGGCTGGGGGATGAACAGATGGAGAGCAGACCTGCCCAGAAGGACTTGGGGTTGCTGGTGGAGGAGAGGCTGGATATGACCCAGCAATGAGCACTCCCAGCCCAGAAAGCCAAATGTGTCCTGGGCAGCATGGGCAGAAGAGCAAGGCAGGGGATTCTGCTCCTTTTCTCTGCTCTGGTGAGACCCCACCTGCAGTGCTGCATCCAGCTCTGGGGTCCCCAGCACAGGAAAGACAAGGGCCTGTTGGAGAGAGTACGGAGGAGGTCCAACAAGATGATTAGAGGGATGGAGCAGGGATAATTTGGATAATGGAACTAGATAATTTTTAATAAAGGTCCATTCCAACCCAGACCATTCTATGATTCTTTCATCATATCTGTATTCAAAATAAAATGTTACAGGAAAAAGTTCAGCCCAGGCTTCTGAAGCTAAACAGCTCCAGTTTACAGGTTGCCCAGAACAATTCAGGACACAGTTTGTATATCCCAGTAAATTGTTTTCTGAATGAGTGACTACAAGAACACTTCATGGGCAATATCTCTACTTGCACTATGAAAGAGCAAGGCTTGTGTTTTCTTTATGCATCTCAGCAGTGCTAAGTCTTGTTCATGAAAGATCAACTGCTGCTATTCTGCCTGTGCAGTGAGGGGTGCCAATAACAGCCACCGTAAAGCAAAAGGTCTCATTTCTCTCACTATGAGTTAGGTCTGTTTCTGTTTTTCTTTTTCCTTTTTTTTTTCCAATGTCCTTCTGGAGAGAAAATGTATGCTTTCTCGGCTCTTTTTGCTCTGTTTGCTGGAAGTTCCCACTTAGTACTAAATTCCTATTGATTCTGTTTGTTCTTCAAAGAAAACAACTTCTAGCATCATTATTTGTTGCAGATGCTTTTGGCTGTCAGCCTTTTATACTCAAAGAATTCTCTTATTCTTCAAAGCTGACAAAGCAATACAGTATTGTGAAAACCTGCTTCAAAAGAAATACTTGGAAATAGTACCTTTCTAGTTTTGTGCAGCACTTTCGGTCTGCAGCTACCACTAGAGGAGACTTGGCACAGACAAGTAAAAATGTTCTCTTCAGGACCTCCTGCCAGGCTGATCTAAGAACCTCTAAAGTCACGGCATGAGTAAAGTGCAACTGGATCTAATTCTAAAACTCATTACATTTCATGAAACAGTGACCTTCTCCAAGAGATATCTGAGAAGGTCAGAACAGCACACTACTGTATATATGACTTAAATAATTACTATGTGCTAGACTAGGGTGCCTAAGTACATCTTTCCTCCCTATTGTCCAAGTGAATAACTTCTTCATATAGGTTGCCTAGATGTTTCCAAAAGTCTTGCAAGGTCATGCCTCTGTGTTTAAACATCTGGTCCCCATTAATGGTTGTCATGCAGGTCTATGACTGCCTTACGTAGGGGGCTGCTACCTTGTCTTGTAACTAGTCATCTTTAAGGGATACAACCACAAAATTATTGGTGGCTAAATTGTTCTTACTGATCTCACCTTATCGACAAAGCTTTTATTCAGATATATTTTACCTGCACAGTGTAATTACTTTGACTCGTAATTATCTTTCTGTTGTCACGAATTATTGTTAGTTATCAAGAGGACAAATGCCAATTCTTACTAGAAGGAGCCATGACTAATCTGGTGGTCTGACACACCCATAATCATCTATAACTTCACTTCTTTGTAACATCAGATGGACCATCTGTGTACAAAGCATTTTCCTTTCTAAGAGAATGAATTATTAAATTTATAATGCAACATCTAATTCAGGTATTTTTATTAAAAAGGCAAAGCATTTTACTGAGCAGTCTCATGCAGGTAATCTGTGATAGACAGCCTTTGGCATCAGGCTAGGTCACCAGATGACCATGCATTTTAGGGGCATGCATGAAGCTGGCATGCTAGGGCTGTAATGCTGTGGCCAGCTGGAAGGAAGAACACTGAGGAAAGGGTGATTGCTAGGGTGAAAGACACAGAAACACTGCATTGTCAGTGCCTCTGGAAAGAGGGGGCAACAGTGGCATTTCCAAGCACATGGTCTGACACCAGCTCAAGTTAATGGGCATCAAGATGCATGGTGGGCTGCAGTAATGAATCCAAACTTCAGGGGAGGGCAGGCTGAGGTGGCCAAAAGTGGTTGTAAGGAGTGCTTGGGAACCATGCTGGTGGTGAAAAAAGCAGGCTGTCTTTGAATTACTTCTTCTGAGATCTTAACTTCTGCAGAGAGACCACCAAGGGGGAAGCCTGTGAAAGTTTTATTGTGTAATCCCCTCACAACTGCTGATAAACAGTCCTGATGTGTGTTGGAATCTAACAAATGGATCATTTATGTCCTCCTTGTGCCACCTGAAGTTTGGAGGAACTCTCTCTTTCCAGCAATTCTTTTTTCCTCACCCTTCTCCCTGAGGTCGCCATTAGGAGTTACACTCTTTCTTTTCTTGTAGTTTCTTAAAATACTTTGCCTAAAGAAGCAGGTATTACTGTTCTACATGGCATCATGTACCCACCTGGCCCCTCTGGCCTAAATGTCTCTCCTCCACATCTGCTGGATTGAGCTTTTCTCACAGGGAAATTTATCCATGTTCCCTTTTGGCCTCAGGCATTTGGCAGTAAAAAGGAGCTTTCTTCTCAGTAGTTTCTGACTCTGGAAAATATTTGGCACTGTTCAGAATAGTTCTCGGCTCTCCTCCATAATAAACTCATTGGCTTCTAGAAAGGAATAGGAATATTGGATCGTTTGTCTAGTTCTAGTGTACACTGGCTTTGGACTAATAAATCCCTTCCAAATTTCTTGAACAATTTGTCAGATAATCCATCAGCTACTGCTGTGAGCTACCTCTAGCTTTAGCCTGGGTATAGAGGAATAAAATATGAAGGAGATTAAATAATGTTCCTGACAATCTTTCACCATTTTATTATCATCAAATGCTTGATAGTAGCAGTGGTCTCTGAAAGAGTACATCAGGTATGCATTTGGAAGGTCTATATAAACAAGCTGAATTGATTCCAAGACACAATTTCTTCCAGCTTTGACCTTTCGTAGTTTTCTGTCCAGCCATCTGTAAGCAGCAAAGTTCTCCAAATACTATGGCTGTGTTCAGGACCTGCCCAAACACCGGGTACCCTCCACATTACTGGACATCTGCAGGCTTCCCAGTGCAAGAGCACAACTGTTTGATCACAGAAAGGGGTGATATCAACATAAATATTTCCTCCCTCCTTTTAGTGACTGCCCCTTTAAGTTCTACCAGTGCAACAAGGCACCTGCACTGGATTTGAAATCAAGAAATATTTTGGTTAAGGCTGTATTGCAAACCGTACCTTCCCTGATCTAGTTTACTGAAATCGGATTTACCTGCAAATGTATCTCTGCGACAATGCTGCTAGGGCAGGAGGAAGCACAAAGGACAGCTTTGACAATGAGCACATCTGCATCGTTGCTGCTAAGCCAGTGCTACAGTAGTGGGTCTGTGGTATACCCCAGGCTGCACTGTTCAGCATGGGCTTGCAAATGCTAGGAGTCAATGTGCAAATCAGTTGAGTGACGCTACATCTCTGCTGATGAACCAGGTGAAGAAGCTGCAGACAAATTCAGGAGTATCCTTTCAGTCTTCCACCTGAACTCATCTTGTCAGGGCATGTGCTGCTGCAGGACCATCCTTTCAGGCCTGGTGCATATAGCAAGTGGCTGGACTCACCACCAAGACAGTCCATTTTGCTGAATTCAGCCATGTAACACACTTTCTGTGTGTGGTATCAAGAGCTGTTTTGTTTGCGCTGTAATGTATGTTGTATGGTCAAATGGTCTGCAGGTCCAGTCTCAAAAACGTGTTTAAATATATGAAGCAAAACTCTTGCAAATAGGCTGCAATTTAAAGCTCTGTATAAATAAGGGTAACTTCATGAAACAGCTTCACATACCAAATACAATGGGGAAACTGCTGTGTTATATATAAAAGTTCAAAACAGGGAGAGGCTGAATGAATATTGTTATGCTTTAGTCACTTCATTTTATTGCAGATACCTGTAGTGGCCAGAAATAGAAGAGGTGGAGGCATAGCACACACAGAGGCAGTATCTTGAAATATCTCTCAAAATAACACTTGAGCCTTGATCCTGCCAACATGAGGAAACTCCAGCTGATTTCCTAAAATACTGGACAGTGCATGATCTTGTTTATGTAAGCCATTGTAGCGCGTTCGGTTTGTAACCGGGCAGAAACATCAATTTAGTGTAGTGGTTTGGTCCAAAATACTCATTACTGTTTACCTTCTGTGAGATAAGAATTAGGAGAAATGCAAAGCAGGCACCAAACTTAAAAGAATATAAAGAAGTTTACTAACAGACCTAAAAGAGGGAAAAAACCAATCATACCACACCTTCAGAACTCTTCTCCTTCCCCCACCTTTCTCCCTTCTCCAAGTGACAATGTAAAAAGACAACCCTTGAGATGTTCAGTCTGTTTACCACTTCCATAATAACCTTGTTCAGTCCATTTAGGAACAGGAGTCTCTCTTGCTCATGCTATGGAGAAACTATCACAACGAGACAGCCGCCCGGGTTGGTTCTCTGCTCCATCACGTGAGAGTCGCTTCCCATGACTTGCAGCTTTTCCCATAATTGTTTTCAAGGGTCCAATCTTGAGCTACTGGGGTGCAATTTTAAGGTTGAGCTGTTCAGAAACAAAAGTTCTCTTCACCCATCTCTGGGAGCATTTCATTGCTAAGAATAGAGGCCCTTCTCCTTCCCTGGGAGCAAAGGGTCCTCCTCATCTTCATCTCTAGAACTATCTCTGGGAGCATCTCTAGGAACTGAGATTTTCTCCTTTTCCATTTGGAGCAAAAGTCCTCATCACTTCCATCTCTCCCTGTTCAAACTTCTCATGAAATTACAGCTGCGTCAGCATCTGCCTATCTCAGCACAGGTGCTTTCGCTCACAAGTACAAGTTGAACGTTCCACCCCCCATACCTTCATGAAATTACAACGGGTACTCTAATACATCATAGCTTTACAACAGAATTTCAGCTTTAAGCATCTCCTCTTTCTTCTCCCTCAGGTTTTCAGCTCTTCACAGCAATAAAAGGGTTAATCTCACCTAGGCCTTGCAGCTGGAATGTGGCTTATCGCTGTTGGTCACATGATCTTTGCTGGACAGCAGGGCAGCTTCAGCTGAATCTTGGCCACACTGGAGAGGGGGAGCCGGGCTACTCCGGCTGCACATAGCAGGGCTGGGGGGGGAGGGGGGGCGGGGAGGGGGGTGTTCCGTGGGTGGAACAGGGCCCGTCGGCTCCAGGATGGCCGTGGCCCAGCCTGGCCTGGCCCGAGCAGGGCCTGGGCCAGGCCCACTGGTCCCTGCACGGGGCCTGCAGCCACCTGTGCCATCACTGGAAATGAGAGAGAGCTGGGGCGGGGGAGGGGGGGGATGGTTTGTCTATTCTTAAGTGTGTATCACAGAGGCGGTCACAATTTTAAGTGGCTTAAAGAATTGTCCATATTCAAACTGGCCAGCTGATAGGTTCTGTTAGGTCACAGAGGAAGCTGTAAGCACCCCTTTGCAAGAACATCACTTCCAAGACTATGCTTGCTAACCCATGTAACACTTTTAATAAATACTTTTAATAAATACTGTGGGCAACAAAGGTAATTTTATCATGGTTTACAGATTCTTCATGACTTTTGTTGAAGAAAATGGGGATGACTTGTAGAGATATTTCCACATGCCCTGTCCATCAGCTTCATGTATCAGTGTATCAGCAACCTTTTTGAAGCCTTACGTAAGGGTAGAAAGACCACCTGAAGTGCAATCAAACACTTCCCTGCCCTCTCCTGCTGCACTGAGTCAGTGCACAGCATTTTGTTTGCATATTTGGGGGTGTCATGGTTTAACCCTAGATAGCAACTGCAGGCACAGGCACTTGCTCACTCCTCCCTGGTAGAACGGGGAAAAGAACCAGAAGAGCAGAAGTTAAAAAACATCATGAGTTCTGTACAATTTAATAGGTAAAGCAAAAGCCACTCATGCAAGCAAAGCAAAACAAGGAATTCAATCATCACTTTCAATGGGCAGGCAGGTGTCCAACAATTCCCAGCAAAGCAGGGTTCCATCATGTGTAACAGTGACTGGTGAAGACAAACACCATCACTTCAAATGTCCGCCCTGCTTCCTTCTTCTTCCCTTCTCTATAAAATGAGCACACCACCATGTGATCTGGGATCCCAACTGCTGGTGTACCCTCAGCCCACTCTGATGGAGTGGTATGAGAAGTTAAAAAGGCCCTGACACTTGCTCAGAAATAATGAAAACATTTGTGAGTTATCAACACTCTCTCCAGCACAAATCTAGAACATTAACGCCATCCCAGCCAAAACCAGCACAGGAGGAAAACCTGACCTGAGCACAAAGCACTGATCTTAGAGAGTTTTGTCCTGTCAATGTAGATCAGGCCCTGTTTTGAGGTCCTGACAGTGGCTAAATGTCATATATGAAATGGAGTGTTGGCCTTTGCGTATTAAGTGTTTCAAATTTTAATTGTTAATTGTTTAATTATTGTTTATCCAAATTACCCATCAACCCAGTTGAGAATTGTTAAGTTCCAAAGTTATTCCCCTGATTAGTTGATTAAAGAGTGTTTCACATAATTCCTCGTTAAAAATCCCTTGTTAATAAAGTTCCACAAGTTTGTTCCCCTCTTTAGTCCCTAAAAAGTGTAAAAACCCACAATGTCTTAATTCCTGTATGCGTCCAAGTTAATTACCCTGTTTTTAATAGTTCTCTGAAATACTTATAACCCAGTTTTAGACCTTTTACCAAGTGTTCTTAATCTTTTTAAGTTTTAAGTGAGTTTTGAGCTTTGCCAAAAAGCAGACCTTCTAACTGACAGAGAGCTGTATTTAGAACCTGGCTGTTGTCCTGCAACTCAGCACCATGGCAACCTGGAATTTTAATGAGGACTTTTCCCGCCTTTGGAGCCGATGACATTTTTCCCTTAGACAACAGTGAGCCATTGGCAGACTGAGATTACCTCACCTCAAGACACCACCAGTCATCCAGGACCATGGAGGCTGCACAGTGGGCGGTCACGGGTGGGACCCAGACTCTATAAAACTGCTGGACACCAGATCAGAGGTGCCATTCACCTCACATGAGCTGCTGCTGAAGCATGATGCTGGGAGCACAGGCCTCTATCTCTTTCAAAAGGCAATTTAATCATTCTGGGCTAGCTGAAGTCACCCCAGCGTTCTAAGGCCTCTGCCTTGGGACTTTTGAGCCGGTTTGGCCAACAAGGTCTCTAATCACTGCAGACCCGGGGTTTTTTTTGGCTTTATAATTATTTTCTACCTGGAAGTTTTTTTTACTGATTGTTCTTTTAGTAAGTTTTTCTTAGTTATTTTAATTAAGAACCAAGAGTTGTCTCATTCCTCACAGTAAATCTTAAGCATTCCCACTTTGCAGTATCTTTTGTAGAGTGCCACAAATATTCTCAAAAATGCCACTTTTCAGAAATGTATTTGTGTAGATAGAGCGGGCCCATGAATTCTGGAGAAGTATGCTAGCTAGTATGCTAACAGAGATGCAGGATATATAATGAGAGATTTTGAGCATGCAACACAGCCCAAAGTGCCTACTGACCCTGACAACAAATTCTGTTTTAAAAGAATTCTTTCTCTCACTCAGGCCTGAAAAGCACTGTCAACAGTAGCACCATTGGGAGCTTGTTAGGCTAGCTAGTTTCATTCTTTCAATATCTAACAAATAAAAGGGTTTAAGAAGAAATTTTTTTATGTGTATCTTGTGATTCCTGGAATTGAAAGAAATGAAGATGGATGCAGAAAAAATCTGTTCTCAGTGGAGCCCTTAATGCTTTGAATGACACTTGAATAAGGAAAAACAGTTTTAAAAAATTGTAGATCTGGGTAAAGAAAATTTGTTCATTAGCAGAAATACTTGTTACTCAATTGCTGAATGAGAAGTTCTGAAACACTATCAGGGTTTCAGGGCTCAAGTGACACTTGTGACAATCCCAGTTTAACCAAACTAAAAGTTAAATCTCTTGAGTTAGCGAAGTCCGGCTTGTAAAGCAAATCACTACTTCTAGATAAAGCGTGAAATGAGGAAAATCAGATCTTTAATGGGAAAAAAAAAAGTGGTTTATAGTTACTCTTGCCTGGTTTAAGTTTGAGACTGATTACGCAGAAGACTTCATTTTAACCAATGAGGCTGATGTTTATATACTAGCCTGCATAACAGTAGCAAGTCAGTTAGATGTGAAGCATGTAGAAACTGTAATTAAGCAAACCTTCTCTTTCATGAGTGATAAACAGGTTGTTCCATCCAGTAATAACATTAAAATTCACTGTGTGGATCTAGAAGGAAGCACCAAATTCACTGCAAAGCATGGCACCTGGCACTCATGACTTCATGGTTTAGTGAAATTGTTTAGTAAAAGGAAAATGGAGAAGACTTCTGGCCTCTGGGCAGCTGGACAGGCTTGGCAGTGCTTCATTAGCAGTTATACCTAATCATCTTGCAGGTCTTTTCAAATCTAAATGATGCTATGATTCTGTAATACTCTGCATCATCTATTTAAAAGGTAAACATAACCGTTGAATATGCCATCTTCATCTGCCATTTTTATGATGACTTGAAGGAAGTCTCTCTGCCACTACTGCTTTTCTTTAGAGCACAAGGAAATGAGCCAAAACTCAGCCTGAAGCCAAACCTTAAACAGACAACACTGAGGCCAAGCAGAAGGAGGACCACCACCTCCTGCTTGAGTCTGTGTATTAGAAGGGCATGGCTAACCCCTTAGCCAACACACCAGAAGAGGAAAGAAACTGACCCTCTCAGACGACACACTTCATCCTGAAATCCAAGATATTAGCTCCAAGCAGCTCTCCAATTTCTGGGTGAACTTCTGGGGAGAGATGCCCACCAGGAGACCATGTCCTTGGAGAGTACTGCTTCTACAGTCAGGGTCTGGTATTGGGTTGGAAATGGCTAGTCAAGGCTCAATGGCTATTCAAGATGCAGTGAAGCTGCTTCACAGTTTGTAGTCTCTTTTTCAGCCTTACTTTCCAGACATGAGCAGCAGGTGCAATGGGCTGATTCTGAGAGCTCAGTGACATGTAGGGAAGGCTCAGTAAGGCTGGACCTGAGCTGTGGCTGCATGTGGAGCGCAGCCACTATGGGTGATGCAGGCTGAGGAGAGCCAGATGGTCTGCTGGGCTGTTCACAGGCAGGTCTCTGAGTGTTGAGTTTCTGGGGGAAGGTGAGAGCTGTGGGGAAGGTCTCTGCATAGTCACATTACAGAGTAGAAACCTTAAAACCATTTGAATCCTCGGGAGATTCTTCACCCACTTACAGGGAAATGCAGCAACCAACTCTGAAACAGTGTAACATCTCTGCTGGCAGGGATGAACTGCAAAGTCCAACAAGAAGGGGTGGGGTGCTCTTGAGGGCAGTCGCAGGAAACATGCTTCTTACTCAAGAGGAGCTGTGAGAAGGCCATGTGAATACTGAGCATCGGGCTAGCTGAGTGCAGAAGCTTTCCGGGCACTGTCACGTGAGAAATGATGAGCTTTGCAGAGTGTTGAGCTTTCCCATCAGCATCAGTTCAATCTCATGATGTTTCAGCTTAGTCAGGGCTCTCTGTATTTGGGAACAGTGCAATGCCAGAAACAGTGCTGCTGCTAAACAAAATAAGCCTAATAAAACACAGGCGTTGTCTGAATAGATCAGACTTCAGGTCCGTCTATTCCAGACTCCTCTGTCTCAGATCGATGAGACCATTCAAAGACAGTGGTGGAAAATAACAGCAAGCAGATGTGGATTAAGCTGCCCTGTTCCTTCCCTGCCACTGTATTAAGTCTCATTTTGGACCATAATAAATAATTGGCTTGAGCCCTAAAGTATGAGTTTTAATAGCCCTTCCAAAATATTTTCCACTGATTGTAACTCTGGCTGTTGTTAGTATTTCTTTATAAAAGTTCTTCTTTTTAAGGCTAAATGTGATTCTTTTAGATGATTTCAAAACAAAATTCACAGTGTTCATCCTAGAAGTAATTTGGTTTAATTTTTTGCAACATTTTGGCACAATCCCATAAGCAGCCTTGACACAGGAGCAGTAGCTAGTATACACAAAAATTTTTCTACTGTCCTCACTAAATTAGTTTTGAATGCAAATTGTCAATGGTAGATAATAGAAAAAAGTGACAGCAAAGCAGAGGGAACACAAGTCTCGCTAACCGTGTAATGCAGACAGGATTCTAGATCACTTTTTTTTCTACTCTCTAGACATAGCCTATAATTTTGCTGTTCTGCTTTTCTGAGTCTCTGAGTATTTCAGGGTTTTGCAGAATATTTTAGTTTTCAGTTGGTGGATACCACAGCATGAGAAGTACAGAATAGTTTGAAAAATGCAGGACATTTAAAGAAAGCATGATTTTTAGTTGTTCTTTGCAGCTTTATCCCTCCCTCTGCTCTGCCATCATATTAGAGGTATGCTATTGTCAGGCTTTCTCCAAATATTTTCAGCTTCCCATATTTATTACTTGTGCTTGCAATAATTTTCTTTCTTTCTTTCTTTCTTTTTCTTTCTTTCTTTCTTTCTTTCTTTCTTTCTTTCTTTCTTTCTTTCTTTCTTTCTTTCTTTCTTTCTTTCTTTCTTTCTTTCTTTCTTTCTTTCTTTCTTTCTTTCTTTCTTTCTTTCTTTCTTTCTTTCTTTCTTTCTTTCTTTCTTTCTTTCTTTCTTTCTTTCTTTCTTCCTTCCTTCCTTCCTTCCTTCCTTCCTTCCTTCCTTCCTTCCTTCCTTCCTTCCTTCCTTCCTTCCTTCCTTCCGAATTCCTTCCGAATTCCTTCCGAATTCCTTCCGAATTCCTTCCTTCCTTCCGAATTCCTTCCTTCCTTCCGAATTCCTTCCTTCCTTCCTTCCGAATTCCTTCCGTCCTTCCGAATTCCTTCCTTCCGAATTCCTTCCTTCCGAATTCCTTCCTTCCTTCCTTCCTTCCTTCCTTCCTTCCGAATTCCGAATTCCTTCCTTCCTTCCGAATTCCTTCCGAATTCCTTCCGAATTCCGAATTCCTTCCTTCCTTCCTTCCGAATTCCTTCCGAATTCCTTCCTTCCTTCCGAATTCCTTCCTTCCTTCCGAATTCCTTCCTTCCTTCCTTCCGAATTCCTTCCTTCCTTCCGAATTCCTTCCTTCCGAATTCCTTCCTTCCAAATTCCTTCCGAATTCCTTCCGAATTCCTTCCTTCCTTCTGAATTCCTTCCTTCCTTCCTTCCGAATTCCTTCCTTCCTTCCGAATTCCTTCCTTCCGAATTCCTTCCTTCCAAATTCCTTCCGAATTCCTTCCGAATTCCTTCCTTCCTTCTGAATTCCTTCCTTCTTTCCTTCCGAATTCCTTCCTTCCGAATTCCTTCCTTCCGAATTCCTTCCTTCCGAATTCCTTCCTTCTTTCCTTCCTTCCTTCCTTCCTTCCTTCCTTCCTTCCTTCCTTCCTTCCTTCCTTCCTTCCTTCCTTCCTTCCTTCCTTCCTTCCTTCCTTCCTTCCTTCCTTCCTTCCTTCCTTCCTTCCTTCCTTCCTTCCTTCCTTCCTTCCTTCCTTCCTTCCTTCCGAATTCCTTCCGAATTCCTTCCGAATTCCTTCCGAATTCCTTCCTTCCTTCCAAATTCCTTCCTTCCGAATTCCTTCCTTCTTTCCTTCCTTCCGAATTCCTTCCTTCCGAATTCCTTCTGAATTCCTTCCGAATTCCTTCCGAATTCCTTCCTTCCTTCCGAATTCCTTCCGAATTCCTTCCGAATTCCTTCCTTCCTTCTTTTCTATATTTATATTTGTTCTATCCCCAACTTTCCCACCACAAAATCCATCTCTGTCCCTACAGAAAATTCATTCTCCCTGATGGTAAATTCACATACAGAATTCTGGGTGGCAGGTTCTGATAAGGGCTGCATACAAATTAGCTTGTAGAAAATTGCATCAAGCTAGGTAAAGAACAAAAGCAAACTGACTTCAAAGGGAATGAACCAAGTGGAATCTATAGTTACTATGCACCAGGGGTTTAACAGACCCTCTGTTAACAAAAACAAAAACTACCTATAAAACAAGCAATAATCAGACCCATCTTTCTTTCTCTGATACTCAGGAATTGCTTGAATTGCTTTTAGAACAAATCACAATCAAAAAGTAGATCTTTGATAGTGTTTGGGTTGCAACCATTGCTAACAGCACTTTGTTCTTCCTGGTATTCCACAGTAATTCCCTGTGACTTCCTGACTCACCATGTCTGCACCCGTTTACAGACACAGAGAGCGAGAGAGTCTCAGCTGGCAAATCTGACTCGGCTGGCTATAAATGAAATCTGGCTAGGTTCCCAAAGATTAGGTGCCTGGACATGCTTCCTCTTGCTGTTTTTGGGGGTTTTGTGCTTTTTTTTTTTTTTTCCCTTTCCCCTTTCTAGTCAGTCCCTGATGTGTGTATATCTAGCAAAGACACAGTGAACTCACGAACTGTCTAGCATGTTCTCATGATTGTTCTCCTCGTTTCTTTTTCTTCCTTTCTTTTGGGAGGGTGCAAAAGAGTTTCGAAACAGAGAGGAGGTTAACAAGAGTCTACTTCTCCACTTTTTTTTCTCATCAGCTTAGCTGATTACATTAAGAAAGATCTTATTAAAACCATGTCTGCTCTCCTTTATGAGATGGCATCTATTAAAATGCTATTGCCACTTTAATTAGTTCTGACCACTTGTGGTTTTTATTATAGTTTATAAGATTCTTACCTTTTGAAGGCAAAATTACTCTACAGACTGGAATTCAGAGACAGCCCTTACTTGTGGCTGGGTCTTGCTGTCTGTCTTTAACCAGAGAAGCAATGCACAGCAAATTTTAAACCTGTGTCAGACAACAGGAAAGCACCTACTCTTGTGTACTGAAAGTTCTGGGAGGGAGCTAAGAGGAGATGGAGGAAACAAAAGAAGATAAAAAGACAACTTATATCCTAAATATGGAAAGGAGTGTTTACAGTGTATGCCTTAGATCTGAAAAGGCAACCGTCCAGCAAGTTTGGACTTGAGCGCCTGAGCTATATCACAGTCACTTAATCTTATTTTACTTTTAGGTACTCTCCCGTGTGCAGGGTATGAAGCCAAATTGCTAATATGTTAGTCACAGCTTTTATAATATCATTCTAGGGGAACTTTTTTCTCTCTCCCTCACTCTTTAATTCCCCCACAAAACCCATTAAAATAGTTGATTGTCCCTGATTTGTCAGGTGCAAAAGAAATGAGTTGCATTGCTCCTGGAGATGAAAGGCACTCAGTTGTTTGATGTGGGGCTCTGGGAGGGGTACCCCACTGTCTACATGAGGTGCAAACACAGAACACTGTTCCCAAGACAGGTTAAATATCCATTCTGTGTGCAGCAAACAACAGTTTCTTAGACTCCTGCTTGTAACATGGTGATGTAAGAGAGCATATGTCCACTGCAAAAATCCTCTCATAGAAGTATGTAACCACAGGAATATCAAATAATTCCCTCTTTGTCCATTGACTGCCTTTTTCAGCTATCCCAGATGAGTCTGCTAAACCTGGCTTTGGATACTTGTTAACGACGACAGAGAAAGCAGAGAGAAAAGATTAAAGGAAGAATACAATCTGTGTGAAACAGTGGCCCTGACTCTAAAGAAGCAGATGATCTAAGGGAAGGAAGAGCTTCCCTTTAAACAAGAGACTCCTCATGCAATGCAAATGATCCTATATGCAGCTGCCACTGGCAGGCAGCCACCCGTCTACGGAAGAATAAAGTCAAAGCAACAATTCCCCTGAACCCTGAAGCTCAGTGACTTCAAACAAGAGAAAAAGAAAAAGTGACATGTTTTTTTCCACTGAACTCTTTCCATCTCTAAACTGTATTGATGACCTCATCAGCTACAGCTGTCAACTTGGAGCTTAGCTCCTTTCTGTCCAATGGGCAACATCTGGTACCATCTATGTATTTGTACCTAGGATGGGAAACATGTGGACCATGCTGCCTCAAAAATGTGTAATGACAGTCTTAAAAAACAAACCTCAGCTTTTGCTCACAGTGGAAAGCACACACAAATCCATTAGCTTAGTGGGAACTAAGAGGGGTACATTGACACAGATAATTCAAGAACTCTTGCCTCATTAGGCAAATCTTACTGACAGCTAGCTAGCTGCTGCGACTGTCTCAGTTTTACTTACTTATGTAATCTCTGCAGAAGGTCACAATGATAAGGGATCTGTCAATTAGCAGTGTAAACCCACCATCTCTACTGGACTCATCTCATCTATCCTTCTCTATAGAACACTGGGCTCTTGGTAGTGCATCTAGGTATTTTCAAGCAATTGACAAGGTGTTGTTCACCTTGAAAATGTGACCCTTGCCTTTCTTTGGAGGCAAATTTTTGAATCCAATAATCCAGGTTGCAATGTCTCTTATTCCCTAGACATGAAGTTACAGATGCTTGGAATGAGCTGGGACTATAGCATCACTGGTGCTGGGAACGTGGTAGGCTTCAGGAGACCTTCTCTCTACCATATAGCAATGTATATTTAAATGTGTCATATCAATCTTTATGACTTCCCAGCAAATCTCTTTGATGTGTAAAGACATCATTGGATTCTCACTTAGTTCTAGGTGGCTGCCAAATGATGATGTTTGGTAGCTGCCACCACTGTGACTGTTGTTCACTGTGGAGCACCTTCAAGTGTCCATACAGTCTTAAGTCTTGGTGCTAAGTTCTTTGCAAATGCATGGAAAGAGTGGTGCCTCCCGGCAAGACTTACAGTACAAGGTCCCAGTTCAGCAAAACGCATTTTTCTGTGTGCTCACACACACTTGTCTTCATGGTGGGGAGGAGCCACTTGGGTGAGGATTACAACCACATCTTAAAGTCAGTGGTAAATTTTGGTGCTTTGCTGAATCAAAGTTTACTGCGAAACAAGAAAAAGGAACAAGAGAGGGAAAGTGAGAAGCCATGTGGCAAATTTAAAAGCTGCTTGTCTTTTGTGTCTTGCTAACATGCAGCTAGAAAGCACACTAAAAGCTGCTAGATGCTTTTATAATATGTGCAAATGGACTTGGTGTCAGAATCTGAGGAACTGTGGAGATTTAGACAGTTCTGGAAAAACACCTCTTGTGGGATCAGCTGATAAGTTCGCGGTGGAGACAGATACAATAAAGTGGAGGAGTAGAAACTGACTTCTGAAAATACAGAAGTGGATAAAAAGCCACACAAAGCTGTGGAAGAAGCTTAGGAATGGAAAACACTACCAGCTTTTTCTCTCCATTTGTTTTGGCACTTGTGCTGCCATCTTCCAGAGAAATTATGCTTTTGGAAGTCTCTGTGCAAATGAGCTTTTAAATATTATCACATTGGTTAGTGTATTTAGCTATGAATGCCATCCTGCTTCCCTTTTCCTGTCTTTTCAAATATCCGGATTTTGTGCATTTCTGATGAATGAAAAATCAGCACTAAAAGTAAGTGAGATAAACAATAGAGTAAATTTGAAGGTAGGACACCTGATAAGTTTGTGCATCTATAATATCCAAAATCTGTCAATTTAAGTGGGAAAGGGGCCTTCAATTTGGGAGAATGGAATTTGTTTCAAATGCTGGATGAAGAATGACTGAAAATGATCACATCAAGATTTGCTCATGGAAGAAGTTCTTCTCTGTCATTTGTCCTATATCATGGACCCTCTGTTTTACCTCTGAAAAAAAAAAGCAGAAACAGGAACAGGCACAACCCAGAATCTCTGTAGCTATCTCTACTTAGAAAGAGCGAAACTGAAATGTGAGCACAGATCATCTAGGATTTTCTGGGCTGCATTTTTGCTCAGAGCCCTGAATTTGGACATCAACAGACTCCACTGATTTTCTGTTGTCTAGGAAACTATTTACTGCTCTCCACACATAGATCCAAGGCCTTAAGGCTGGGAAATGAAGGTAATTCATGAATGCAGCTGAAGGCCCAAAAGCAGAAAATAAAGTCTGGAATAAATGTCTCTTAATCTTATCCATTTTTAATTACTATAGTTATCAGGAAAAGAAGTTGGTGCCTCATACAAAAAGAAAACCAATGCCAAGAGCATAATTATCTGTTTGTCAAGTATTTATAAATTATGTATATCAAATTTTGAGTTGTTGGTCAAGATGAGAGATAGTTATGGTATAATGTTCCGGCTGAATTCAGCAGAACAGAGCTGACCTTGGAAGTGTTTAAATTAATAGTAATTTCCATAGAAAACTTCCCTCCTTTGTCTTAGATTTCTAGGATTCTTTTAGACATATTAGAAGCAAGGGTAAGGTTACAGTTGTGACATCTAATTAAGGTGCGTGTATATATTTTCGTGTCAGAAATCCATACACAAACACAATCTGTGAGTGTGATCTGTTTCTTATTTACAAATTCAAGTTCCATGATTTTACTATTACATATATAATACACCTTGGGAAATTGTGCAATGATATTGTGAAATTTAGACTATAGACACTTGCCATTTGCTCTCACAGCTTTGCAACAAAACTGTCATAGCCTTGTCAAAAAGAAATGTCTAGGACCAAGAGTTCAGTTTAAATCTTCTTCAGGTGAAAATGGCTAGCTTCCACTAGAATTTTGTGCTTAATATAGAGGCTTGTGTTTAAAGCATGCAATCAATCAGACACGCTAATATTTATCAAGAATGACAGGAATTCTGTGCTAATATTCGTACTTGCCTACAGTACCTCACTTGAAATTTCATTCTGCTGCTACTATCTCTTTCTAGTCACAGCATTGTAGCAAAGAACCTGCTTTCTGGTGTGTCTGTAGATTTCCAGCTACCATTTTAGGCTTAGTACTAGAAACATGTATCACAGGACCTGTTTTCTAGGAGGAGCAGATGAGATGCAAAGACCACTTGCCTCATCACAGACTGAGACAGCTGTGGGCAAGTTACTTGTGATCCAAGGTGAGAGTGGAAGTGAGAAACCCAGGTCTTGAGGTTTTTTTGATTAGATGGAAAAGTATGTAGAATTCGTTTTATTTTCTAAAACTGAATAGAAAGTTCATAAGTGAACAACAGTGTTCCTCAGCAAAATTTTAACTGGACTCTCTAGGAAATTTCCTGTATGTTGTACCAGCCTAATAGAGAAAATACAGTGCCAATCAACTATATGGGAAATGTCCCTCAATACCAACCCTGCCAAGAAGAAAGGCCTGCAAAGAGAAGCTACATAAATGCATACATAATATAGTCTAGTTTCAACAACCAGGCTTTTGAATTTCAAGAATGCTTTAGGAAAAAATGTAAAAATAATTTAAATTATGCTGATTTGCTCAAGAGACCAAAGTACTGTTCTTTCCTCAAGGTGTATGATGCTGTCTTGATATGGACAATATCTTGAAACAAAAATATTTTTAAATACTAATTTGTCTCGTGTGAATTTATGAGCCAAGCCCACAATTTTAGGGCTGACTTGAGCACTAGATTGTGCTGTGGTCTTCATTGAAGTGTATTTTTGTTTCACAGCAAAGCAGAGTCTAGAAGGCAATGTAATGGAGTGTAGTCTCACACTAAATCCCTAAATCACAATAGAATGAATAGCATTTTATTTCTGAAAATGTCTTTGAGTTCCTATCTGGCTGTTACTCATTGCCATGTTTGTTAGGGTTTTTAAAAAATTCATTCTTCTGTTTATCAGGAAACACCAGGTCAAGTTTTCTTCATCCTTCTGCAAGATTTTTGGTTGTTTTGTGTTACCAGTATTTCTTCCTCCAACGGAGATGCTCAGCAAGTGGGGGAGACTGGTAGCCCACTGCATTTGGACATTGCAGTCTACACTGCCCCTCTGCACCAGCTTTGTCAAGTGTATACACTACTAGGAGATCGGTTGTATGATGATTCTTCTGGAGCAGCAAAACTGTAGTCCAGTCTTCCTCTCTCTGGCTGTATGACCTCATTACAACAACTGTAGAAGTTACAAGGCACACAAGTTCAGAAAGCAAGGATGAGGTAGACTATTTATGAGCACCATGTGGCGCTTCTCTGTGTGTGATCTCTGAATGGTATCATCTGAATGGCTCATGAAAGGTTTTCATCAATAACATGCACCAAAAGTGAAAGGTTTGGATTTTCCATGCATTTTTCTGAACTAAATTCCTACCATCCTGCACTGTGGCCACCACTCTGTAATTCAAGAGAGGTTGCTCTAGGAGTACCTCCTAGCCTTGCTTCTCCTGTGTGTTACCACAGAATCAAAGAATGGCTTCGGTTGGAAGGGAACTTAAAGAAAATTTTGTTCGAAACCCCATGCTATGGGCAGGGACACGTGTCCCTAGATCAGGTTGCTCAGAGCTCCATCCAGCCTGGCCTTGAACGCTGCCAGGGATGTGACATCCACAGCTTCTCTGGGAAACCTGTGCCAGTGCCTGACCACCCTCACGGTCAAGAATTTCTTCCTAATATGTAATCTAAACTTATCCTACTTCAGTTTGAAGCCATTCACCCTTGTCCTGTCACTATGTTCTCTTGTAAATAGTCTCTCTCCATCTTTCTCGTAGGTTCTCTTTAGGTACTGAAAGGCTGCAATTAGTTCACCCTGAAGTCTTCTCTTTTCCAAGCCGTACAATCCCAAGTCTCTCCTCATAAGGGAGGTGCTCCATTCCTCTGATCATGTTCCTTTGTGTGGGTGAGACTGATTCTGAGAAAGGTGAGGTATGATTCTGATCTCCTTTAATTTTAAGTGGAGTAATCACATTCAAAAATTTAAAGCAGTGTGAGATGATGTGCATACATTTCTGACTAGTGACAGTCACATAAGTTAATTTCATTCCCTGCATGAGATCTGCTGCTGGACATACTGTGGTATAGTGCAGCTGTGAGACATCAGATCTCACAGAAAGTTGTGTGGATGTGAAATTAACTCACCTGTATCACTGTGGCACAGCAGAGGCAGTGATTAAGCTGTAATTCTCTCCAAAACCTTTCACAGTTCTTTCACAACCATCACTAACTCTATTGCTCTTCTGACTTTAACCCTCTCTAGACCCAGAGACTCCACCAAGTGGGACAGCTCAGTGTATTTAGTATTTGACAGCTGAGACTTTCTTCCTTTCTTGGTCAATCAGTTCTTCTCGGGGCACAGTTTTAGGGGTAAACTGAGTACAGGGACTTGCATTGAAAAGACAAGTTTTTAAGGATATGCCACTTGCATGAAAAGCTGAATTCTGTAGCAGCTTTACTTGGAAAGATAAAAGAGGTTTTAGCTTTAGATGCAAAGGAGAATATGTAGTATTCAAACTCTAGCATTCTGGTCAAGCTCATTGTTAGCTATCCAAAGGAAGTACCATGCTATGCTAAACTTAAAGCCTTTAAAAGCTTTTCTTTTGATGAGATCTTTCAAAATGGATAGGTCAAACAATCTGTAAGATTCATAATGTCAAATAAATTTCATGGTAGAGATAGATCTAACATTGCTTTTTAAGGCTTCCCCATAAAACAGCATTACTGAAAAGTTCTGAAGTTCTCATGGGAGGGCACTGACTTTTGTATTTTTATACTTTTTTCATTGAAAGCACTATTTTTTCAAACATTTTTGCCCTTGGATTATTTTCCCTCGGATTGCTATGACTGATTAGCCTTGTTGCCAAGATCCAAAAGCCTGAAACTGCTGATTTGCTTCTTGACAATAGATGACATCTTCATTGTTGGTATGGGAGTTCTGGCCTTCACAGAATAAACAGAGTCTGAGAGTATAAAGATTATGTTGAAAAGGGTAAGCAAGTCCCAGATAGCAATACTACTTTAAAAAAGAATTAACCTGTAAGTTTAGAATAATTCGGCTATGCATTATAAAATCTTCTAGCTTAAGAACTTTAAGCATAAAATATTCAGGTTTTCCTCTCTCATCATACCTCTCGGGTATTCTTGAATCTTTAAAGGCTTATCAATAGGCATAATTTTTTTAATCCACACATGTTCATTTCTATTCTCTCTGAGTTCTCTTTCTTATTTATTTAGGTAACTAAGGACTATAAATTTCAGATAAAGCCAACAAAAGAAATAGCCCGATATGCCAGCTGGAGGTGCTTGTCTTCTAAAAGTACCCTCACAGTGTAATTATTGATAACTCGAAAAATGTGTATGAACAGAATTTTACTTCTTTCTAATTATTATGCTTTCAGATTTTTGTCCAGCATGTCCATATGAAACTGTACATCACAATATCACCTCCATGATAGGCTGCTCAAAATTCTGAATGTAGTTTACTGCAGATTCTGGTGATGGCTCTGCATTTCCTTGTAAAAATATGTAAGCAAACATCTCTACTTGCTGGTTTTAATGAAATAATGGCTCTCTGAGAATTCTTCTGCTTCTCTGTGCAGTAGAAATTTTTCTAAGAACTCAAAAGGTTTGGTTCACATTCTGCAATATGAAGGTAGAAAGTCTAAAATGTGTAAGGGAGTAGGAAGTCTGTAGCCAACAGTGTCAGTGCACCAAGCCCCATTCAGCAGAACACTGGCTGGTTTGACAGACAGCTTGCAGTACGACATCACTGCTCTGACAGACGTCGGCTCTGTGTCAGCACAGTTATATCGCTGTTATCGCCCAAGAAATCGCCTTGTTTTCCTTCATGAGGAGATCAAATGATTGTTAGAGTCTGATATCTGATCTTTTATTTTGATTGTCATCTAGAGATCATTCAGTATCTGCATGCATTTGAACAGATAGCAGTTTGTAGTCCTTTTTTCTGTTGTTAAAGTAGGCATACAAAACAGTCCTAATTCAAGAGTTAGTTATCTCTGCAGCAGGTTTGAAGACAGCAGTATGTTTACTGAAGCAGAGGATTACCAGTATTTCCACAGTGTGCTTCTCTGCAAATGGTGCCTAAATTCAGACATCGGCTGGTAAGAAGCTGCTGTTTTCCATTGCAATAGTCCAGACTATAGGATTAAATCCAGATTCAGTGACAGGTTGTCACATAATTTCCCAAAGAGAAAAATAGTTGTCCTGGTATGGTAAGCATACTTATTTGCAGTGGCATGAATCTGGAGATTTGTATGTTCTTGAAACATTACCTGATTTTACCTTCAAGTACCACTTAACAAATCAACTAATTTTTGTGTACAGACAAATAGGTGTTTTATTGCTCTGTTAGTAATGAGACATCTTCCTCCAATGCTGTGAGTCTTCAGGACTCTGGCATAGGACTACAGAGGGACATGAGCTGTTTAACTAGCTATCAGAAAAACGCTTCTGCCCAGGGCAAGCCACACAGGTAAATTTGCGCTGTCAAATTTGTGCGACTGCATGTGAGAGAGTTGCATCCAGGTTATAACTTGTGATTGTTTGCCTCTTTAAACTCTTTCCAGGTGCTGGGAGTCAGTCACAAGTGATGCTGGGAGCCTTGTGATGAGCTCACTGGAAGAAGAATATGGTTAACTGCAATCTCTCCCAATCACCTAGGTAATCATGTTCAAAGTAGGGTGAAGCCTTGTCCAGCTTCTCTAAATCATTGGATCCTAATGAATGGACAAATGAGTAAAGAGGAGAGTTTAAGTTGTACAAATTATAATTGCCTAGTCTAAGCAGAGAAGTTTATCCACAATAAATGTTGCTCATGTCTCACTATGTTCATGTCATTCTGTGTTCACTGGTTACTAAGATATCATCAATAATGTGCTGAAATTTTTGCCTGGGTATTTGCTATAAGAAAAGGTTTTTTCAATGATACAGACACATACATTAATTTCTTAAAAGTATTTGACATATTTTCAAGGTTTCAGTGAAGCAGAAATTTCAGCTGGATATAAAAAAGTTCTGACTGTTTTAGAGTACAAAGGAAACATTCAGAGAGTGGGCAGAAGAGGAGAAACACATTCTCATGCCTTTATGACAAAAATAAGCATAAGTCTACAGATTCAATGGAAAGACTAGAGAAGAAACAGAAAGGGCTTTGCTACTCAGGGACTATAGAAAGCAATTAAGAGATCAGAGAAGTGTACAGAAGCCCAGTTTGTGAAAACACCTGATGATATAGGAGCTGAAAAAAATTAGTTACCTTTATGGAAAATATTGAAAGTGTGCTGGGATCACTATGTTTTTGGCAACACTACCCTGAAGTTTTACACTGTAGTCCTGTTCCAGATACCATGCTGGAGATAAAGGCAGTGGGATTCTTCCCTCTGCCAAAAATAATCAGGAAAAAGCCTACTTGCTTTTCCATGAGACAGAATATTATAAAGAGACAAATATTTCCATCTTGTCAGCTATATTACTTTTATTCTGTGAATGAATTTACTGTAAAGAAAATGGTGTCAGCACACAGGGTCTACCACATACAGCAGGCAGCATGTCTGGGGGATATCCTTGTGAGAATTTAACATGCCATTGGTCACTGGACAGGACCACAAATTCAAAATAAATTTTCTGCAGGTAGCTTTGTGTTGTTCCAGAACATGTTTTCAGAAGGCAATTTTCAATTCTCTGACCTCTTTTTCTACATGGATATAGAATTAGGATGATTATATATTCAGCTTTATCAAGCATTGTGAATAACACTTACTTGTTGATTTTCTTCCAATTCCTATTCACACCAAAATGGAATAATTGAATTCTCCAAAGAAGGATTTGTGTCTTCTAGACAGGATGATTTTTAGGTGTCTATACTGGGACTTCTTTAAGCACCAAAATTTGAGGCAGAAAGATTAATTCATACAGAGTCTCCTCAAAGATTTCCACTGCCATAAATGAAGGATCAGACTAGCAGACAAGGAGGGAAAGGCAATGAAAGGATGAAGGAGAAACCTTTGTTACATTTACCATGAAAAGAAATGAACCTGATACAGAGAATATAGGATTTAGGGAATCCTAATCCTACGCTCCATGCTTTTGATTGAATAATTTGTCTTTGAGCCCTTTCCCTTCTTTGTATACCCATGAGAACCAAGCACTCCTATATGAGAGAAAAAAACTATAAGAACTTACTAACTTCAGTTTTCTAGAAAGTAGTAACACAGTAATCTTAATATGCCATATATAGGGACTCAGAAAAACTAGACATATTTTGTATTTTGAACTGTGCCAGATGTACTGCCCTTTACTGTCTTGCAGACTGGTGTTACATTATAGCTGGTGTCAGCAATGTGGGGACAGAGTCCTTTGGCTTACTAGTGCCATACTAATTATCTCTTATTTTCCAGAATTCTTATATTTTATATTTCCTCTTGCAAATACAGCTTTTTCTGTCTACATCTTTCCTACTGTGTTACTTCAGGACCAAATAGTCCTTCCATTAGCTAAGTGTGATGGTCCTGGAAAACTAAAGATATGTAGAAGAAAATTCAGATAATGATACTAATAATGAGTGAACATAATAGCATACTTTGTGGTTCTCTTCTTACTTTTTATGACAACCACAGCAATCTGAGTATCATTTTTTGTTTTCTTGACATAAATTGTCAAAAGGTGTTACAATAGAACTAATGCACTCACTTTTAACATGTCCATTTGTACTCGGCTACAAGTAGAGATTATGAAGATTTCCTTTTTGTGCAAACCACAAATTAATAGTCTTTTGCTATTTCTACTTTGTTTTTACCAGCTTTGTGGTGGTTTCATCAAGCTATTTACTGGCTATAAAAATAAAAATGTTGCTGAAGTATTTCCTGAAATGGATAGCCATGTCTTCAGTCAGATCATAATTTCATTTTCAATATGAAAATGTTTGGTAACATTCCTTAGAAGTGGAAAGTTTTTTATGTCCCTAAAGTGGAATCCAGAAAATAAAAGAGGAGTGGTTTTTTATTTCTTTAGATAATTTCTTATTCTCCAGATATCTTATTTTTTAGATTTGGTAGGCAGTTCACAGATTTGCTGAAGTTTCTAAGAACCACTAAGACCTTCGGAGCCCTAGCAAGGTATGGGTTGTATTCATAAGATGTGTTAGGCTAGATAGAACAGGAGCAGATGTTGTTTTAAGCCATGAATATTTAAACCTCCTGAGGTCTGTTTTATGTAATAAATACTCTTTGAGAGCAAAACTGCAATTTACAGGAGTCTGGATTTTTCTGTTTCTACTTTCTGAAGGTAGTGTGGACGTCTAGTGAAATTAATGAAAATCTGCTCCTCACATTCTGGAGGTACAACAGAAGTAGTCACAGAATCATAGAATTTCCTGAGTTGGAAGTGGCCCATCAGGATCATCAAAGTCCAGCTCCCAGCCCAGCACAGGGCCAAGAGTCACACCATGTGCCCTGAGAACATTGTCCAAATGCTTCTTGAACTCTGTCAGACTGGTGCCGTGACCACTGTCCTGGGGAGCCTGTTCCAGTGCCCAATCACCCTCTGCATGAAAAACCTTTTCCTAATATCCAGCCTAAACCTCCTCTGATTCAATTTCATGCCATTTCTTCAGGTCTTGTCACTGGTCATGAGAGTGAAGACATCAATGTCTGCCCCTCCTCTTCTCCTTGTGAGGAAGTTGTAGGCTGTAATGAGGTCTCTCCTCAGTCTCCTCCAGGCTGAACAGAACAAGTCACCTCAGCCACTCCTCACACGACTTCCCCTCAAGACCCATTGCCATCCTCACTGGCCTCCTTTGGATGCTCTCTGATAGTTTATTGTCTTTTTTATATTGTGAAGCTCAAAACTGTCCCTGGCACTCGAGGTGAGGCTGCCCCAGTGCAGAGCAGAGCAGGGTAATCCCCTCCCTTGCCAGGCTGATGATGCTGCACCTGATGCCCCCCAGGACAGGGCTGGCCCTCCTGGCTGCCAGGGCACTGCTGACTCATGTTCAACTTGCCATTGACCGCAACACGCAGGCCCAGAATCTCATTCCCCAGTCTGTCCATACATCCAGGGCTGCCCCATCCCAGGTGCAGAATCTGGCACTTTCCCTTGCTAAAATTCATACTGTTGGTGATTGCCCTTTCTCTAATTTGCTGAGGTGTCTCTGCAGGGCCTCCCTGCCCTCAAGGCAGTCAACAGCTCCTCCCAATTTAGTGTTGCTGGCAAACTTACTTAGTATTCCTTCAAGTCCTGGATCCAAGTCATTAATTTATGAAGATGTTGAAGAGAACTGGGCCAAAGATGGAGCCCTATGGAATCCCATTATTGACTGAACACCAGCCTAATGTCACACCATTTCTGTCTCATCATTCTGTCTTCTGTGACTCTTCTCTAACTCTTTTGTGTTTCTTTTAGAGACATATTTTAGTAGCTGAATTATTATCTGTTCTGGTGTGTACTGGAAAGCTGCCAAAGAAAATGGGTGTAGGTGCAAAGAAATTGCACCACCAGGCTCCAGTTGTCAGTGTACCTGCATTGAAGGTGGAGTCAGGCAATTTAATGACTATATTGCCTGACTGTGTTCAGGTATACCAGCCCCTGCTGGATCAGGGGAGGGAATACCCATTGCGGAGAATAGTTCTATCATGCTTTAACTCCAGCAGAGAGCTGAGCCCCACACAGCCATTCACTCTCTCCCCTGCCATATAATGGGGGAGAGAATTGGAAAGGTAGAAGGAGGAAAGCTCATGGATTGAGAAAAAGACAGTGTAATAGATAAAGCAAAGGCTGCATGTGTAAGCAAAACAAAATAAGGAATTCTTTCACTAGTTTCTATAGGTACGCAGGTGTTCAGCCATCCTGAGGAAAGCAAAAGAACAAACCAAATTATATGATTCCCTGTACAGATACAAAAGGAGATTTATTTATTCTATGTACCATTCATTTCATTGGGGATTTGTAAAATACATCCGTTGGTTATTTCAGAGCAGCCATTCTCATAACATGAAACCATAACAAATACCCAAAATTATTACATGTGGGGAGTAAATGGCATTGCATTTCTCACAAACACCCACTAAAGCAACAGTAATTTATTGTTCAGGCAGATGTACTGGATCTTACTAGAGGCAGCTAACTTAGCTCTTTGTTCGTGTGCTGCCTGTCATTATTATGAATTGGTATTTCTTGCTAGTGTACAATTTTTTTGTTTTTATAGGTGTGTGCATATATACTTCTGTTTGCTAGACAGGTCCATAGTAATATCCCATTACTGAAATGGAAAATGTGAATAATCTGATTTGAATGGCTCTGTACAGCCTGTGTTGTATCAGCAAGACCTTTACATGTTGGGGCTTTCAGTCTAAATAGCATAGCACCCTACTCAGACTAAACACCATAGCTAGGGAAAGTCATCACATGTTTTGTAGGAAGCCAGCATGACTGACTGCCTGTCAAAAGTGTCTGTCCCTCCACAGGCTGGGGGACACATAGGTGGAATTAGAGGTCTGTCTGCCTCTGCAGGCTTATGGATTTACAGGAATCTTGGAGGTGTGGTGGCATAGCCCCATGACCGGATTATTGCCATGGATGAATACAGGTTTTCAGAGGGACAAGACAGGAAGATGATGGTAAGGAGTTTGTTTAAGCCCCTTCTGTGAGAGAATTGTGGGAAGGAATGGAGGTCTGCCTTGGCAGAACATGGGCAGTGAGCCAGCTGAGAGCTTGTGATTGAAAGTTAGTGAGCACACCAGCATATGAGCTGTGTTGTGATGGGTGTCTGCTGCAGATCAGGAAGTGTGAGTACACAAGGCCTTCAGAGACACCTGCAAGAAGCCTTGCATTCACAGGTCCTGGTCCTCATGGAGGACTTCAGCCATGCTGGTAACTGCTGGAGAGACAGCCCAAAAGGACACAAGCAATCCATGAGGTTTCTGGAATGCATTGATGATAACTGCCTGACAGGTGATCAAGAAGTGATGAAGGGACATCCTTTGCCTGTCAGCTGACAAGGGAGAACCCCGTGTGTCCTTGTACATAAACATCACTTTGGTAATCATTGCTATTCTGCCTGGTGTACTGACTCCTAGGGACAGGGTTTAACCTGAGAATCTATTTCTTGTCATGATGACTCTAAGTCCCACAGCACAAAATAATTTTCTTACAGTCTTTTCTTTACAGACACTTATATTTTGCTCCTGTCCCACACCCTTTTACCCAGAGTGGATTTGTCTCATTACTGAATACTGGCGTTTTAGGTAGCTGGAGTTCTCAACTGCCCATGATGAATTCCCTGCTGAGATGACGGCTTGTGTCATCTCAGATCTGTCAGGAATGGAGTGTGATGTCACTTCTGTTGTTCCAGAAGTTAGCAGAAAAGAGAAATAGTTGTGCAGTAAGCCATTGGAATTTCTCTTCACTGGGCTTCATTACTCTTGCTGTGCAGTTATGTAGTAACAGAGATTCAAAAATGCTTTAGTCAAAAGATGAGAAGCATTGCTTTTCAATTCAAATCCAGTTATTGTAACTGTTGTGTGTTTCCCAATTACCTGCGCACTTAAATTCACCTCTGTTTAATTTCTATTTAGTAACTGCCACAGATGTTACTAAAAAACAGTTTCTACCTGACTTACTGGCATCTCACAACGTTCTCAATATCTCACAATCCAGCTCACACAACTGGAGTGTCATAATGGAAACTAGATTTCTGTCTCACATTGCTTGTATAAACAAGGGTACAGTTGATTATTCCAATTTCCTTTATAATGCTCTGCTGTGTATTATGTGAAACGGATACAATATATGCAGAATGACTGTTTATTTTTCTTTATTAGAAATCCTGGATTTCCAGCTAAGCAGTGTCATTTACATGCTGCTCTCTACTGCTTATCTGAGTTTAAAGGCTAAGTATCTACCCTCTATTTTATCTTGCATTGTAAACTGAATAACATGTTAGGTTTGTCCCCTGTGCCCCATTAAAATGAGAATACTGAATTAAAAATCTCCATAAAGACATCATTTGGCCCCTGTTGGGCCCTGTGAGTGGAAGTGAAAACTACACTCTCTGAGGTCTCCAACCTGCCAACACACCTGCTGCTTGGGGAACCATCCTGCCATCCTGCTTAGGATTTCTGTTCTGCTTAATGAAATATATAAAAATATTACTGAAAAATTTAATTCCTTTTGGAACTGGATGTGTTTATTCTCTGAAGCTGTTTGTAGGAAGGAGCTTTGGCAGCATGTCAGTGTTCAGTGTTTGATGAAAGGTGTCTTTAGAAGGAAAACAAAAGTGTTCCTTGTCCACGTCGTTTGGGTTCTGTCTTGTGGTGAGGTGGACTGACGCAGATGGCAGTATTGTCCAGGCTTGGAAAATGCCTATGGAAAGGCGTTATTCCAACATGTTTTGTGTAAAGATGTATTCAGGTTGCTCGTGCCAGATGTCAGTACCACATATAAAGCTTTGAGAAGCTGTTGGCTAGCTACATGGAGGGCTTTGCCCAGCGACCTCTGCTGTTCAGAGGCTATTCATCTCCCTCATCTCCCTTCAGCACAGGCAAAAATAGTAATAATGAGATTAAAGTACAATAATAACGAGGATTTCTTTCCTCAGCACTTTCCAAGTGCCTTCATTTCTCTTGGTAGACAAGAGTGTGATTTCCAACCATGTTCCCAGGCATAATTTTAAACTTACTTCTTTTTTTGACATCATGATTAGTTTTGGCTAATGTGCATTAGGCTGGAGACAACAATAAAATTAATTGATTTATTATTTCTTAATTTAAGCTTGTGACAAGTCTCTTGCTTGGAAAAAAAGTGCATTGGAGTCTCCAGGATGCTCACACTACCAGCCCCCTGAACATACTAAGTCCAGTCCCTTTTTGTCTCCCTCAGCTGCAGTTTTGCATGAGATCCTGAAAATCATCCCCTGGGATGCATGGCCCGCAGTAGTGGGGGAGTGAAGTAGTCCACCTCAGGCATATGTGAGACTCCAGCTTGGTGGCTCCCAGTATCCAGTGGGCAAAAAACCAAAACAGCAGCAGGAAAAAATGCCTCTTCTTGGCCTGGATTTTTATTGCCCTCTCTGAGGGGTAGTGGTATGTGACTTTAAGACACAGGGAGTAGTGTTGTTCTTTAGAAGACCTTTAGAAACCCATTAGTCACTTGCATGACGGGATAAAAGGTTTTCTGTCACTTGGGTGGGGAAGGGTCTCTCTGGTTTCAGAACCAGAAAATTTTCCATTCACTGAAATGTTATACTTCTATTATTGCTTGGGTTTGCTTCATTTATTTGCTTTGGAACATTTTTCAGCTGGGACAGTTAATGAATATGAAAGAGACTGTATCTGTGTTGATTCAACTGGTCTTGTATATAAAGTGCTCAAGTCAGCTTTAGTAGCTGAAAATGCAGCTGTTTCTCTTCAAATACAAATGGTATCATAGCTGATAAGTCAAATTAAGCCTGAACAAGCAACCCTAGACTGCATCTCAACTAGTTTAAGAATCAGTTTTAGAGATTTATAATACCACAGGGAGTACTGTTCCATATTATCTCCATGTGCCATGATTCAAACATTTACCAACTACTTACCATTAATAACACAGCCACAAAAAATCCCAGTCAGTGAAGTACAATGTATGCAACTGCACAGAGTTCTCATCAGTGCCGTGGGGCCTCCAAACTGAAAGGAAAGAAATTCTGAATAAACTGCTTTTGTATATGTATAACTCTGTGCATTGGCATTCATCCAGTGTGGTAGCTTTGACATTTTTCCTTTCCTTTTAACATTTTTTGAATATAGTAGATTTTCATTATGAAGTCAGTAGTGTGACAGGGGACAAGAGCAATCACAGATAAACAGAATTTGCAACTGTTTAGTGTTGTCAGCTTCTCAGTTACATCCGTTCTGCTGTTCACATCAGGAAGAGTGTTGTGTGAGCTTACCTGCTCTTCTACACTTGGCAGACTATTTTGTTGCTTATAAGCACAAGAAAACCATGCATTTGGTGCATTGATAAGCTGAAATTTAGGGAGTCTTAAGCTTCAATTTTGTTAAGTAGATGACTATGCAAAGAGACATATACCTACAGGCAGCATAGTTAAGCTGCAAAACTGTATGTTGTCTCAAGAAAATGAAGGACTCTCCACAACAGAAATTTTTCATGAGTCCATTCACTGTCCTGGATGCCACTGTAGCAGAAGTAGATGCTCCTATGCTGTTGGGGTTTTAGTTTAGTCTTAGGGTTTTTTTCTGTTAAAGGAATTTTCTCCCATATGCATGTTGCTAGGGGACAAATAGCTGTACTTAAGAAAGACAAAAAGGGAGTGGGGCGGGCCTGGCTACTCCTTTTGTCTACACCTGGGTGTGGGGTCAGTTCGCTCTGAGCGTCCGGAGAGAGAAGCTGCAGAGAAAGGAGCTGCTGTTTCTTTCTTTTTGGCCGTTCTTCTCTTCCTGCTGGAAACAACGCCAGGACCCCAAAAGCCGCTTTCCCTGCCCTGCTGGAGGCCGAGCTGTGGCTGCCCTGCCCCGCTGCTGCTGCTTCGAGCTTTCGCTACGCTGTAGCCCTGCTCACCCTGCCTGCCTGGGCATCCGTGGGGTTCTCCCATCTGGATACATCTCGCCTGCCACCCGGGATTTGCGTTCGTCCCTGCTGCTCTAGCCTGCCGTTCTATCCTGCCATTCCAGCCCGCTGTTCCCGCCTGCCGTTCCAGCCTGCTGTTCCCGAGAGTCCGGGATCGGCTGCCCAGGGGTTTGTGAAGCCTTTGTTCCATCCCTTCCCGGGATCCCAGGGCACGGGTGCCGCGTGCTCCCCGAGCTCGCTCCGGAGCGCCCCCTGCAGCCGCGGGGGAACCATCGCACCTGCCCTGCTCACCGGGAGCCGCCAGCGCCCCTGCCGGCTGCGAGCGGAACTGCACCCGAGGGGAAAGGGCCCGACAGCCGAGAAGGCTGGCACTGGGTTTGTGTGTGCTGTTACTGCCATGATTATTGCTGTTTGTCTGACTGGTTATACACATATACATATATATATATATATATATATATATATATAGTAAAGAACTGTTATTCCTCTTTCCCACATCTTTGCCTAAAGGCCCTTGATTTCAAAATATAATAACTTGGAGGGAAAAGGGGTTATATCTGCCACTTCAAGGGGGGCTTCTGCCTTCCTTAGCAGACACCTGTCTTTCAAAACCGAGACATATGCCCTGCTCTGCAAAGGACTGGCTTACTGGGAGAGCTGACTCAGGAGGAATGTCAAGCACTTACAGACTCTTTCCATCACAGGGAAAACCCATCTGGAAATTTTGGAGTTCAGTTCTTTCCATAGCAATGTGTATAGAGAAAGGAAATAACTGCTCTTCACCTTGTTCTCTCCTCACCTCTCACAAGTGATCTTCAACATTTTTTAGAAATTATTTAAAGAATTACTACCCTTGAATTAAGGGGATGGGGAAAAGCTTTACTTTTTTATTGGTCACATTAATTGCATATTTTTGTCTATTACTTGGTAGACTGGATAGCCATAACTTTTAAAAACAATTTTTATAAGTATAAAAAAATTCTATTTATCATTTTTGTAATGTTTGGTACAAATGCATCCTTTCATTTTCACACTGTTTTCCCAATACTTTCTACAACTAGAAAACATTGTCTCTTTGACATGTGTTCCCTATTATGCCTTTTTGCAGTTATTTACTGTAATCCTGTAAGACATCAAAGATTTTAAGGGTTCTCAATTTCTCAGGGGCACAAAAGGAGAAGCACCCCTCTACCCCCTCACTACCCCAATAACTTATGACACATAGGTGACATGAAGATTGTCCACAGAGGTCATCTATGTACTCCACAGTAGAGCGGAGCTCAACAGGGCTTGAAGGGAGCTGGTGCAGTCGTGTGCTGCAGACATGTTTGTCTGGGTCTTAAGAGAAGAGAAAACTGAATTAATGTGGGGGTTTGCCTGGTCTCATTAAGCCTGCCATGGACACTGGACAGCGTGTGTTCAAAACTGCATGTAAGTAGTACATGGAAAGTCATTGTGAAAGCACATATAGGAAAAATTAAAGTCTTATTTTGTGGCTGAGAAAGAAGCTACACTGAAGTAAAATCTGGTTTTTATATAGGAGACAGACAAGATAGGCTGAGCTGTTAAACCTGTTCTATGAGCATTTTTAGCATTCAGTTCCATCAGCAGGTTGCACAAATACCTGAGAACATAGCTGTAAGGTTTTTTACCAGTTCTGTTCAGTACATTCAAATATTAATACAAATCTATTCATTTGTATTAATCTTACATCGTTTCCCAGCACTACCTGTGCCCAAAGGTACCATGGCATTTGCTTTGCAGATTCTTTTCAGACCCCTAGACAAACAGGTTTTCAGCAGCTGGTGATGTCCCCTGAATATGGAAGGAGCTGCAGGACACTGTGTGTAAGCCTAGCCATCAGCTAGGACACCTCTTTTTTTCTCCCTGAGAGTCTGTTTGTGCTGTAGTCTTTCCCCTGGAAAATTTGTGGTAACGTTGCTTTACCACAGATCTAATGGCCTGGGAGTACTTAATAGGAGAGGTGGGAGCTGAACAGCAGTAATACTACCCATGGGCATAATCTGTTGCTTCTCTCTTAATGAGGAGTACAGAGAAACAAAAAGCTTTATTAATATGCAGAGAGAGGCCAATTTTATGAGGGAGGTGTTCAATGAAAGCTGAATGCTAACATAAATAGTCCCAGCTAGGATATTTTCTACAACAAAATTGACCCTGCCCTACACATTGTCATAAAGGGCTGGCTTCTCCAGGCCTCTTGTCCCTCATGTAACTATTTTAGCTGAGGACATAGCTCCAGAATATTTCTGTTGGGATAATGTATTTCTAAACTTAACACTCTTTAACTCTGCAATCAGCTGTAAAAACTAACACCATGCTGCTCACAAGCCAAACAACTGCATCAATTTACATAAAGGAATAAAGAATAAATGACACTCCAGGGGCATGCAAATACCTTATATGATGCAAGACAGTCCACTGAGGAATTTCAGCCCAGCATGGAGCAGACATGGCAATTGCACCTAGCTTGCCCTTTGCATTGTAATTCTTCTCTTATTTCTTCATCAATTGTAATGAGGAAAATAAAATGGAAGAAGCTAGCCGCTTGATCTGGAGTAAAAGTATACTTGTCACATTATGCTGTAACTAATTGCCTATTAATAGAGAATAATAGAAGCACGGCTTAATACAAGTGATGTCTGGTCATTGTTATGAAACTGCCGTAGGCTTCTTGACTTACGTCTTGTTCTTGGCTTATGTTAACTTAATGGCCTGTGAAGATCTGTAGTATTCATTCCTAAACAGTCCCAAAACATTTTAAGCCATTACTCAGTGGTTTGCTAAATCTACTAAAATTCAGTTTGAATTTCTTTCTGCTTTTATTTAGTGCAAGTCCACAAAATTCCCCCTTTTATCCTATATTTTTAGCAACACTTCAGAAAACAATTGATTGTTTCCTTGCTGAATTTATTTTCTTATATACATGTTTTTTCAGAATAACTTTTGAAGTTGCCCATCAACAGAAATGGGTCTGCATCGTTCCTATGTCCTAGAGTACACTTGGGCTGTTCACTGGCACTGAAGATTCCCAATCATATTTATATAGGTTTTTTTAAACTGTCAGGTGATAGAGAAAAATGTGTTGGGCTATTCCTTTACAAGCTGCTGTTCAACAGCGCATATGAGACTTTTAGAGATCCCATAGTGCAAGTTCTAATAGATGTGCTGCTCTTTGTTCCAGCTCCATGTTGAAAACCTGGTTAACATCCAATAAAAGGTGCTTGAGTACAGACAGGTGCACTTGCTGCTAAAAAATATTAAGTAACATGTGAGTGATTACAATGGTCTTTTTATTCTGTCAATTATATTGACTGGCCTCAACTTCCCATCATGTGTTCCTTTCTCTGTAAATCTGTGCCCTCTTACAGTCCACATACCTCTCTGATTGCCAGGACAGGAGCAATGAAGGGAAAGGCCTCCTGCCATATGATATCAAGTAACCATCAAAGTGATGAGGTGCATTTTTAAAATTTTATATATGAGGAAAGACGAAACAAAAGTAGTTTTATTTCCAGTGCCGGTACCTGATTTTAAAACCAAATGATCTTACTTAGAGGTAGGTTAATTTCACCTCAGTCTGCCTTGACACCCCTGTTTTTTGTAGACCTACCAAACAATTTCTTTTTCGTTCTTGCTGTTAGCTGTCGTGAAAAGTGAATGTTTTGATCTAAGTACACTCTTTATTTTTTATTCTTAGTAAACAGAATGCTACAGAAAGCCAATATTTTACTTCTCTACAGAATTAATTAAACATTGCCTATGAATCACACAATGGTACATTAAAACAAATGTGAGGACACATGGTGAAAATAATTTCCAAACCTTTCTTCACTCAGTTATATTAGAAAACATTGCTTTCCATTAGTCACACTCAGGTTCTGAATAGAGCTTTCATCTCTGAAGAAGGAAGAATGCTTCTTTTTATAGCAGCATACAAGGAAGTGAGGGAGGTGGAGAATAAGATGTGGAAGCTGTAACAGAAATATGAAATTAGAGACCTGAAAAAAGAAGAAATTGAGTGAAAAACTATCTGTTCTTAATTTGTGTCAATTGGCAAGTAACAACCATGAAAGCTATTTTGGGGATAGATATTCCCTCTATAAGACAAGTAACTGGAGTCAATCCAACATGGTTTTCCCAGACCCTAAATTCTGAAAACATGTTGTACCTTGCAGGCGAGGAAAGATTATTTTTCTCCCTTTTGTTTTTTCTCCTCCCTTAAGGCCCAGTTTAATTAGAAAAAGGACAGTTTAGGGAAAAAAAAGGTATCTGGTTTGTAGCTGCCTTGAAAAGCTATTTGTGAATGGGAGGAGAATATGGGATAGAGAACTCCAAAATACTGGAGCTCATTCTGCTGGTGTAACATGAATAAATGACGTCAGTGTCCTGATTCTGATCATGAGTGTCCATAATTTTATGGCTGATCTTTCCTGAATAAAGCCAGTGTGTTCCGCAAATAAAGGCAGACCTAGGTATTAGCCTAGATCAGTCAAAGTCTATTCCCACCTATGGAATGAAAGTGGGACAATTTTATCCTTTAAATGAAAGGGAAAATTGTGTGTTACTCTTTCAACTTAATGCACCATTTAAACTGAAGTATCCAACAAATCCTCAGTATGAAAATCCTGTTTCATATTATCAGGTAAATCTTTAAGTTCAGGTGTGGAACGGAAAGTAATCTTTAATGAAAATAATTTAAAGAGAGATGGTTATAATTTTGATGCATTTTGGTGCAGAAAAGCACAGCTTTGCTTTATGTTATTTCATTGAAAAGGAGTACAAGCAGCACCCTACATATCTACCTGCTACAGTGTTAAAATGTAAATAGTATCAAATTTGAAATAAAATTAAAATTATGAATATAGATCAATTCTACTTCACCATTTTTGGGATATCAAAACAAGTGGTATGAATGCTTTAGGGCACCCTTGTGTTCAGACAGTTTTAATAATGTCATTAAATTTCATTACTTAAATCTTTACTTAACTGATTAAAAACCAGCTTCATGAAATTTCACCTCTCAGTTTCTTCCTTTGCCACGCTGGTATAGGCAGGTCCTTTTCACATATTGGCAAACAATAACAATTTTTAAATTTATTTCAGGCTGCTGAATGAGCATTTGTCACTTTTTGTGTGACTGGCAAAATCAGACCTCAAAACGTTTTTTACATGAACAAAATGCCATTCTAACTGCATGTCACCCATGGCAAACTGTCCTTTGCTCCATTTTAACAGCATCAGACAAGGCTGCCTATCTATCAGAAAAGCCCAGTGGATTAGGATCCTGTCTAAAGCTGGGCACCTTGATACACAGTATGCCTGTGATGCTTGAGATTTGCAATGGCCTGTACTGGAGGCAATAATGACCCCTCCAACCTTAAAATCAGCCCCTCAAGGCTGGCGATGCAGTGTCTGAGTTGGCATCAAGACCTAGAACTGTCTCCTTAGTCACAGTATGTCAATCACCATCCACTACATGTTTGGGTTACTGAGGGTCTCTTGGTCGTGTCAAATGTGAGAAAAGTATCCTAGTGTGCCTTCCTGTGCATTGGACTGTCTTTTCTAGATCCCTCCTTAGAAACATTCCAGATTATTGACAAAACAATCAAAAAAAATAGCAGAGCCTTTCTACCAAGAAGTAGGCACTTCAAGGGAGTAGGTGCTTATATTAACTATGTATTTACAGTGTCCTGCGAGATCACATTTACCTCACTTTTGTTACGTGCAATTTGTGTGAAAGAAACACAACCCACTTCACTACCAGTGAGAGAAGTTTTGGGAGAGGGGGAAAGTCTAACACTTGTAAAAAGCATTTCAGTAACTATGAAAAAGGAAACTTCTCTGCTAAAGCTTTATGTCAGGATTCATTTCATCTGATACATGAAGTATAATTCAATATTAATATTGTATTACTAAGCATAGACACACTGTAATATTTATTTGAGGGGAAAATGTTTGGGAGTTTTTTTCAGGAAAGCTTGCTCAGAATTTTACAAGTGATCTGACCCCATTCCCTGCCAAATGCACGTTTTTCTCTTGTGTACACATGGTGTCCCTTTGTCTGACCAAATAAGTTGGGCTCTATCAAACCTTTATTGACATGAAAGAAGCTGAATCTATTACTTGTTAACAGGCATGTGTGTGTCAGAGCTGCAAGGTTGTCCCTTGCCTTACCCCAGTCTCTTCAAACTTCAGTACTGGTGTTTTGCATCAGTAAGCTGGTCACTGCTCAGAAGCAAATCAACAAGCTCCAGGCTTGCACTAATGTCAACGTCTGCTGTGTGTTTAGAGGCTTAGAGTAATTTTAGTGTCATAGCACTGGGGACCTAAGCTGAAAGCAGTGCTTTTGCAACAACAGCTTAGTCACATCAGCTTCCTTGATCTTGGAAGCAATTGTTTTAATGAGCATGGCTTGAGAAGCACCTAGTCTTTTTTTCTGGGTAAAGGCCAAGGGAGAGTAAATTCAGTAGTAGAACTGATAACTCAGCATTACAAACTTGATAATCAGAGTTAGCAAGATCTGCTGTGTGCGTCTGCTCAGCTTCACCAGTGCATTTAGTTCTTTAGAAAGACATTGCTTCCTTTTCTCCTGCTTATTGCTTAGTGTGAACCCCTCCACAGGTAAACAGCACATGGTGGCACCAAGCCAGTCATCCTCCACTGCACACATGTGTGAGTGTCAGGTGTACACACACACACGCGCACGCACACAAATCACCCTTCTCTGGCAACTGCAGTGCAGTGCTTCCTTTGCAATTTTGACAAATTTTGGCTTGCAAAATCAGGGTGATTTCAATCATGATTTTCAGAGGACAATTAAAGTCACTCTGCCTTTATGGGTGGAAGCACATATGGCTTTGCTTTTTTTTGCAAAAAAAAAGAAATCTGGGATGCTAATAGAAAGGTGAGAACCTGTCCCTTACAGTGACTTTAGCTCCATGGCTGAAATTAACAACAGTGCTCCTAGCAACATGATTTTTGCTAAAGCAATGCTTTATTTTGCAAAGCACTTTGAGAGCTGACAGTGGTTCTCTGGAATCACCATGAGAGCAAGTCACTGCAGAAGGATCGCCCCAAACTGTCCTGTCTAGTGCTTCAACTCAGCCATTTCTTTCTAACCTAAAAAAGGAAAGCTTGTGGTGCACAAGCTTGCTGGTGAAAACCAGCAAGTGCCACTGGAGCAAGGAAGGCAAGACAGCTTAAAAATGAAGTCTCCAACTGCCCTTGATCTGGCAGGGCAGCAGCTGTCTGGCAGCCAGAGCCTCTGATGCCCTTGAAGCCTTGAGCTGCGACAGAGAGAATCCCAGCTCCTATATCCCTGTCTGAGCCCTGCTTGCTCAGATTTTCAGATTGTCAAACCAGTAAAAATCAGTAAAAAATAGCAGTTGTTTCATTATTTCAACCCAAAACCTAATTCAATTTCACAATACTTCTGTAGTTTTGTGCCACTTTCTCGTGAGAGAAATGCATGTCAGCCCAGTTTTAACATGGTTTCTTGTTTTTCTGTATGTCTTGTCCTTATCTCCAACAAATATCAAATTCTGTGGTTTTTTCCACTTTTAAAACCTTGACTGTCTGCTGATCCTGAACTAAGAATCTCAACTGCATTCACTGTCAAGACTTGGCAAAATGTTTTTCTCTTTTGTTTTAATCTTTGTGGTTCTCTCTCTGTTTTTAGAATCTTTTAATTTTTCTGCTTTTAATCAGATTTGTGCAATCAAAATTATGTTCTGCCTGGATTATCTGCTGGTCTGGATTTCTTTCCTATGTCTGGTCTTCCACAGAGCTGACAAGAGATGAAAAAGCTTAAATGATAGGTTGTTCATGGAAATGAAAGAAAATAGAATCAGGCTTTCCAGCATACAAAAAAGCAGTCTTCTGCTTTCCTCCCCCATGCCCCTCTGAACAGCATTTTAAAGGCTATTCCTTTTCTTTTAATCTAAAATAAGTTTCCACAACCAGTTCAGCATCTTTTTTGTAGCTGATTACATTAACCCGGTTTCACAGTCCCAGCTGCTGAACAGATCCTTTAGTACACAGAAACATAAAAGCCACATGTGTTACAAACAGGTAGACACTTTGGAGGAGATGTAACGTAAGGGACAATTTAGAATACCCTCCCTCCCCTCCCCCATTAATTCAGATATAAACCATTAATGATTTTGTAAATTTGGACCAAACTCTATAAACTTTCAGGCCGTGATTTCAGAGGGAGATTTGATTGAGTTTGAACTGCAAGGTTTGGGATGAAAGAGGACTTCCATAAGTTAAGAAGAATAGTTGTGGACTACTCTCATGGTGAGCTGGCTGGGGAAAAAACCTAGTGGATGGGACTGTTACAATGAATTGTATATCTTTTCACAAACCCTCAGTGGGTAGCATTATATACAGGAAGTTGAAAGATGTACAAAGAGTAGATATAGTTAGACCTCTTGCATCTGGTAGGAAATTAAAATTAATGTAGCATAGTACACCTAAAACTGACAAAGTCATGCTTACCTCAAGTTGACCAAATACAAGGATAAGATGCAAAACAGAGGTTTCAGTGGCAGTCCTAGGGACTGATGTACTGTCAGTGTGTCAATACTATTGCTCTAATCCATGCTTACAGGACTTCACATGTCTCCTGTGGATGAGCAGGGTACCTCTTGTTCATCCTCTGAAGCAAAGATGGTCTCTTAGGGATAAGGATGGAGTCTTTGCCATTTAGCAAACAAACTTCTGGGTATGAAGTTTGGTTAGCAATATTTCTTCTTTGCCTTTGAAAACCAGCGGTAACTAGATCTGCATATTTTGAAATGGATAAGGGAGAGACACCATGGCCAGGGAGCAGGGAGGAGAGGACTAACACTGGGAGTCTGGGAATATTGTTAAGTTTGGGAAGTCAGTTAACAAATCCTAGGTCTGAGTTTGAGTTCCCTTGAGTCGCTGGTCCAGACTCTGGTCAGTCACCTGGAAACAGCTGGTGTGGTGCTATGGGTATGACCAAGGGTCCTGGGTTTTCCACGTTCTGCCCACAGATGGCTGCTTCAACTTTACAGATCCTACAGTGCAGGCTTGCTTGTAGGGGTGGCTGTTTGGCAAGCCCCTTGTGCTCATACCAGGGTGGGATATCATGGTGCAGTCCACACAGAAGCAAGGTGCACCCCCTTAGCTGGGGGTTTGCCGTCTGCACCCTGGCCCTTGTACTAGTGAAATCCACCATGTTCATGTGAGACAGAAGAAAATTGCTTGTAACTCCAGCTCAGCTGGCTAAAAAATTCCTTCTTACTCTTCTCAAAAAAAAAATCTTACTGGACTTTGCCTTAAGAGACAGACAGACGATGAGTTAAAGACATCTGTATCTGGGACACTTTGTGCTTCTCATCCTAAAAAGTCAGTGTACTTTAAAATCAGACTGTCTCAGCAAGGCATTAGACATCCTGGTAAGAAAACATTTGTGTTTCAAGTTTCTTATCTATTATCACTGCTGAGGTCAAGTTCTACCTTTGTGTCATTGTAACCTCAAGAAATATATGTGGTGGAATTTTTCCTCACACTCACAAAGGCATTTTGATGGTGTGTGGTTTTGGTGCTGACCTTGTTAGCAATAAATTCTCTTGTGGAGCATAAGTAATACATATCTCAAAGAGAGATCTGAAACACTTTAACAGCAAGTGATAATTCTTATATTAGTTGGCAGCTTTTGAGAAAAATTATGTGTGCTTTGTGCTTCCAGCACCTTCATTAGTTTTGGGTACAGTGGGAGGATGTTTGTTCTTGTAACTGAGGTACTGTATTGTTTGGAGTTTTGGATTCAAAAAACATTCTCTGTGACCTTGAGCAGCCATTTACCATCTCTGTTCCTTGCTTCCATTCCATAAATGGATTGCAGACTGTATTCTCAACAGGATATTACTCTTTTTCGAAAAAGCTGATTTTTTTTAGAGCACCCGTATTTATACCCCTCATTTATGATCAAATGTTCAACAGAAATAATTTTGAAGTGCCTGTCTTATTAGTACTTTGTAATGAGAGAAAAAGAGGCAAAGGATCTAAATGAAACACTCGATATTTTCTATTTGAACATGCAGCTTTCTTTACCACTGCATTGCACAAAGGCTTTTGAAAGCTTTAATTTTGTGTCAATTAAGAATAATAGCTTTTAAAACATCGTGACCTCTACACAGATCAAAATTGTCATCCTCTAATCCATTCTTAATACCGTGTTTTTCCCACTCAGCTTATCTTGATGTTCTTGAACGGGAGCTCTCCTCCGTAAAACAGTCCCTGTCTTTCACCATAGTCCAGATTCTGATAAATTGACATGACCATTTCCATAGCTCTTCCAATAATCCCATTTCCTTCAACTTTCACCTTACTGTAGGAGTCAGATCATTTAACATGACCAAAAATGTTTGGAAATATACTTCTGCTGTGCGTATGGAGGATGTCAGTAAGAGGATAGTACTATAATAAAACTCAAAAATCTACAGTCTTTGAAAAGAATTTGGGTTTACACCTGATTGATTTTCTGTTAAGTTGGTAACTATATTTTTATACTGGTTTTAAAATCACTTTTATTTGTGTTTTAGCCTTCACTGTTATTTGCCAACGCTTCTAAATTTCTTTTTGTATGTTTACAAAATGCACAGTCATTGTGTTAGGTCATCTTTAATGCTTCCCTTTAAACTCCAGAAAGCATGAGATAAAAATTAAAAACACATTTCAGAAAAAAAATAAAACCAAAACAGAGTGACTGTTTTGAGAGGAGTATTTCTAGAAATGCAACATCTGTAAAGAATGCAAAGGAAGAGGAAGCAACACAAGCCACATGTGGTTTATGTTTGGAATTTGAAGAAAAGATGGTATTGTGCGATAGATAGTGCCCATTCCTTCTGAGTTTTTATTAGAGTGTTATGAGAGAAAACCTGCTAGGAGTTTTCCTCTAAGAGTTTCTGCACATTAGGCAGACATTCTTTACACCTTCCTTGTCTGATGTGGTAAAGGTGAATATCTACGTGAGGATGGAGAAGCAGTGTTAGTGGTAGTTCCTTTCTCTTATATCCTGTCCATTTAGCTGAATAGGACTTTGAAATATAGGAGAAGCTGTGACTTTCAAAACCTGATTTGGGTAGTAGAGGCTTTTCTTTCTCAAAAGTTTCTACTGAAGGGGCAAAAAACCCCAGAATTTGTCCACCTAGACTATCCATACTGGAATGTATTTTCAGAATTCTGTATTTCACTTTGTTTTTAGAAACTCTTTTCCAATGGTGGCTACTGAAGTATCATCTCTGCAGTTTTATCCATGTTTCTGTTCTGCAGATAAACAACAAAATGGCATGTACACACACACATATTTGTTTTAGGAAGAGATTTGTGGTGTTCCTGTTTGTCCGATGACAGGTGTAGTAATTTCTTGAAAGGGGCCTGTGTTTCTGAAATGTCCAGTGAAGGTTATGTGCATGTCATAGTGCTTTTAGATCATGCAAAAATCCTTTCTCTTTCTTGTTAATGGTATTCTTTTTAACTCATTGAATGACAACATCTACATTAAGTGCATGAAAACACTTCTATCAGTTTCTATTCAGAGGTGTTGAATATCTGAAACATTTACACTGCCTAAAAACAAAGCCAGGACTGAGAAATGGACAAGCAGCTTCTTTGGATGATGGACTTGAGATCCACCTGAAGACAATCGTTGCTGCAAAATCTCTTGAAATATCAGGGTGGGCTCTCAACTGGTATAAAGCTTACGCACTAGCTTGCAATCTGGCCAACTGCAGTTTTTATGCTCGTGTGTGGTCAGGATGTGCTTTTAAATTATATGTGCCACTAATTGACTGCAGTTGGAGGTTCTTTGTGCAGCACGTTTAAAAGTCAGTTCACTTTTTTGTCTTAATGCCTAAATATAACCTGGAATAGTTGAGGCACCTGGGTTTTCACAAACTTTGCCAATTGTTTAAAATCATAAATTGAACTTAGATCATTTATATATACATCTATGAATGAAGATGGCAGCATCTTATATAGTTGTTTATATAGCTCTTTTATACAGCATAGCTCCTACCTAGAACCCTTACAGTCTTATTGTTGAACAAGGAATATGTGTGACAATTTAAATTATGCATTTCTGAGCAAATTATCCTAATAACTTGTAAGTTTCTGTGATCACCTTCAGTGGGAAACTGATAGCATTTCCAGTCTCAATTTTTGGACAAAAACTACTGTCTAATGTTACTTAGTCAGAACCATACTTCAAACCTAGCTTATTATGCAACTCTCCACTTTTAAAATTCTTGCATAGCTTAGACCTGGGAAATTTGTATCTTTTCTAGTGTAGGCTTAGAAGAACAGCTTTGCTGCTGCTTGGAGTGAAGCTTAAGGAAGTCTCGGGCTTTTCTGCTGAGGCCTTTTACTAATAATAAATTATAATAACATAATTATATCCATCTGCACAGAAATAACAAGATGATACTCATTTGCCAGTGAGGTAGCCTCCAGTGAGGAGTGCTACCACCATATTCACATATGAAGGGAGGGGCCTTGAAAGTACTAACACAAAATAAGCTACTGTTTGGAACGAACTCAGATCTGTTACCAAGGGCATTGGGAGAGACAGATTTGTCAGCCATGTTCCTCCCCCAGTCTATCTGGGTCTATGCACTGAAACAAACCTTGTTCAAAAATTTCCTGAAGTACAGTGTGGGATACATGCTCAGAGAAGTGCGACTGGAAACTCCCCAGGATGTTTGCTGGTTCTCAGTCTGGGAGCCAGCTGGCAGCTATAAAATTCCAGTGGAAATTAATAATAAATAAATAGAAACAAAGGAAAAATAAACAGCGATCAAGAGGATAGTAAGTCCATCTCCCCCTCAGTCTAATTGCTTTGGCTGTTCTTAATGCTTCGTAGTGAGAAACATCTTTCAAACAATGTGTGGCAGGCTCCAAGTGACCCAAGAAGCTTGCACTCTAAGGTGGAATGTGAAGAAGAGCTGGGGAAGACAAACACTAGTACAGACAGGCAGCTCAGCTGACCTCCTAGTTATGTGGGCAGATAACTTTGGTGGCAAATCTTGGAAATGAGATGGACAAGACCACCTCCTTTGTCGCTGTAAGGCCATAAAAGACTGAGAGGCTGGGCTGAGATAGACAGGAAAGTGTGAGAAGGTAATGGAGAAACAGGCAGTGTTGACCATGACACCCCACATCAGGGATTGGCACAAGCCTGTCTTGACTGAATGTGACACTAAATGCAATCTGACTTATTCAATCTCTTTTCCTGTTCTTGCCCTTCCCCTCTCTTGGGGATGTAGGGATGAGATGGAGCATTGCTTCTGTGCAGAAATTGCTTTTCCTTCCTGTTCCCCCTTACAAGACAAATTCTGCTGAAGAAGTAGCAGACATAGCACGTCTCCTGCTTAGCCAAAAGGAGACATCTGAATGAAGATCTCACTTAAAGATCTCAGGCATCTGCATGTAAGTGCCAGCCTTGTGAGCACTCTGTCTGCACCCCAGCATACCTGCTGGCAGTGTCTGGGCTTACCAACAATCACTCAAACGTGGTCTTAAAAACTCTCCACTGTCTGGTGAACTAAACCACACCATTCAAAATTCTCTGTGATGAAATGAAAAATTGCCATGGTTGGACCTGGGATCATCCAGTGTGGGATTCAGCAGTGCTGTTTACACAGGTTTGGGAACCAATACACCATGAAAATTCCTTCATATGATGCTGACATTTTGATAAAGCTGAGGTCTTGCTTCCCATTGCACCATTTCTACCAGAAGGGTTATTGGGTGCCTTTGCTCATTATCAAGAACAACAGATGGAGATTCATTCTAAGAGAATTAAAATGTATCTGAGAAAGAAATGAAATTACTTCTGCGTCACATCAAATATTTGAATGATGTCACTCTCCTTAAGGAATACAATCTTGCCACATGTGAGCAAAAAACCTTCCCAACCAAAAAGGACATAATGATAGTCTGAACTACTCAGTGTTCTCAATCAAGTTCAAATTAGTGACCATCAATTTATTTGATGCCTTAGTGCATAGCAATTTGCTCCTAATTGAATAATTACTAAAGCAGCAGTCACAACCATCACCTTTTGCAGATTACTGTTCTTTCTTCACAAGTGTCTGCAACTGTGAGTTTAATGATATTTTGCATGAGTACCATAATATCATAAAGTCATCAACATATTCCCAAATTAAATTTAAAATTCTTCCTAGACAATGGGTGGCTTGAATCAATTGCACATTTACTGTTAATGTGTCTGTAATCCTACAGTAGAGAAGGAATAATATCAAAAGAAGCCTAGAGCGAAGTATTCTGGTAAGAAATAGTAAGTTCCTACCCTGTTCTTTCTGCTGTCATTTCTCAGAAGAGAACTGTTCAAGACCAGGTTGGACGGGGCTCTGAACTACCTGGTCTAGTGGAAGGTTTCCCTGCCTGTGGCAGGGAGGCTGGAACGAGGAGATCTCTAAGTTGCCTTCCAACACAAACCATTCTATGTTTCTATTTTTCTGTGATTTATGATTTATGTTCTATGTCTATGTCCTGGATGTCTATGTCTAGGTCTATATCTTGGATGAAATTCTTATCTGTATGTAAATTGGTAGTAACTCTTTGGTGGCTGCCTCTGGCTTACTCCTGCTATAGAATCCTCTTTTCTTATGAGTTATTAGCTGTAGTTCTGAATATTCATACTGTGTTTTCTGGACCTGCCTAAGTTGTTGCTACGTGAAGGAATTGGTCGGTAGAGTGGCAGATACGATTGGTTCAAAGATCTGAAATCAGGAAGAAAATGCATTTTAGAACATTTTCCTCTGTCCTCAAGTCACTTAGCCACAGTTTTGCTAACATTAGCAAGTCTGATTTGACCTAAGGATTTTTTCAAGATTCTGCATACTCATAGCGACTCCCACTCTTTACACTATCAGAACAGATAAAAATGTGCAGATAACCAGAGGGGTAGAATGAAAAGTTATTTGACTGTTGATCTCAGCCTCATTCTGACACTAACACAATATTTCTTCCCTTCTTTCTTTTTTTCTCCTTCCTCATCTCTACATACCAGGGACACCTGAGAAGCCACAGAGGTCAAATATTTCTATTTCAGTTAGGAGTTGAACGTGCAGTCTGCAGAAAGGCTCTAAATCACCTGAACATCTAACAATGCCAACAGTTAGATCAAAGACAAAGCCATCCAGCTCTGAGTAGCTATCCATTAAAGGGTTTGATATTGTAGATGAGGACAATGTGAAAGGAAAATGCATCTAACACCCATCCCCTTTCTTGGTTTATGCTTCCTGATGAAAAGTGAAGTGCAAGCAAGAGAGGGATGTGTGATGAAACCTAAATTTTGTTGTCAGTGGTGCTTTCAATGCTGACAGAAGGAAGCCTGCAGCCTCTTGCCTAGAATATGTTCCTGGCTCCAAAACTCAGCTGCAACTCCAGAGAAACCTTGATGAAAAGATGTGTAGTGAAAATGGAAAGGAACACTGTCAGAAAGGAGAGCAAGCCCAATGCATTCTGTTCTGGTCAGTCTGACTCTTTCCTGCTTGCAACTACTGAGAGTGACTTCCTGTCCTGTCCAGGGCTCTCTCCATACAGAAATTTTCTGACTGATGGTCCTTCCAAGAAGCTGTATTCTTTAGAACTACTTTTACATGCAATGCAAGAGAAGCTGCGAAGAGTTGGTGCATTCCCATCCTGCATAACATGTTCCCTAAGTGGATTTGCCATAGAATCCTTCTGATTCTGAATAACATCCATTCACAGCTAATCCATAACAAAATAATTCGTTGCTATAATGCTGATTAGGAGGTGACAGGAACAGCAGTGCTTGAAAAACCAACAGTGTTTGAAGTGTTTGAATGGATTCTTTCCTCTTCTTGTGAGAGGTGGATGGAAAAATTATTAGTCTTGTGGGGGAGGTGGACTCAAGCTCGGTTTGTAAGGTTCACATCAAATATGTAGCAATGGACTGCAACTATTTATAACTGCAGTCAGAAGGACAATTTCAGCCCTTACAAGCCTAGCTTTGCTTGTTTTTCTATAGGCAGCACAGATTGTACAGCACCAGAGATATCAGTGCAAGCTAGCGGCATAAATAAGCACTCACAGTCTAGAGCTGACTTGCACTGCCTTTGCTGAAGATCATGCTAGTGTTCCTAGGTTAAAGTGAATCTATCTAGTGTTTCTATTCTTGCTGTAGTCATAGCTTTGATTGCAAAGCAGCCTTAATAACATGTTTCTAGAGACTGCAGGGCCAACCAGGAGAATACACTTTATGTTTTCAGCTTTGCATTGGTTTTACCTGGTCACTTGGGACACATTCTCTGTCTCAATGTCTTTACTTCTGTGATTAGGAGAATACTATAATTACTTTCCTAAATGTCTGGAATGTTGTAAAGTAAGTGCTGGTGAGATACTCAGAAAAAGATTTGAGGTTGCATATGAATAAAAACTCAAATTTTGTGCATGTACAGCAGTATGGAAATGAGAGCTCTAAGCAAAATTTCCCATAAGAATAAGCAGCAAAGCAACAATGACACAGTCATAGGCAGTCCAAGCACTATTGAGGGAAGTTGATATAGCTGAATAAATTGGTACCTGTTATGACTGTGCATTCAGAGTCATGTTTCTAAGTAGAAGGACCTGCGTATCTGATTCATCAAGATAGGCACCTTGAGCAATGTCTGTGTGCCAAAGAACTCTTCAGGTCCTATTTTTCCTCAGTTGTATTTATCCATCCAATAAAATACGCTACTTTTTGTCTATAAACCATTCCTTGCTAGGACATAGTATACTATTTTAGCAGAAGCCAAAAGGGACTCCAGTGTTAGAGTACTTGGAAGAATCAAGGACGGGGGTATTCATGAGCAAGAATATTGCACTGAATCCTTCCCCAAGATAAACTGTGGGTGGTGGGGATGTGTTTTATTAAAATTAGTAACATCCATGGTTATTACACACACACGCACACACATACACACACAGACATTAAAAAAAAAAAAAAAAAGGCAACTTAAAGCTGCCTAAAAAGTCACAAGCTAGTGAAGGACTTCTGTTCAGTGATAACAGGTAGCCTAAGAAAATACTTACATAAAATCCTATTTCTACATTTTCTTTGGATCATTAAGCCAACAGAACAACTACAATTGAGGTTTATTCTCAATACTGATTAAGCCACAATGATTGAGTTATTCAGTGTTAATTGCCACAGCTGTCTTGGGTTTGTGTGCTGTAGTGAGCAACTGCAGGTAAGCACCTACTGCAAAAAGGAGGCTTGTTAATAGTGCTATACCACTCTGTGTTCAATAATGCTATGGGTCTTTCTTTAAGAAAATACTTAAAAACTGGAATAACCCACTTGCTCTGACCTGGACTGCTGGATGTACCACTTTAAGCACGAGTCACTTGAAACAAAATGCAGCAGACTGCTGAGGGAGCATCAATCCTTCAGTGGGATGGATTCTCTCAGGACAAAGTAAGTGGGGCAGAATCTAAATTGCTGCACACTCACTTGAAGACAAGCCTGTCCTTTCAGGGTGGAAAGTGTCTCCCATTGCAGAGACCGGCTTAAACAAAAGAGAAGCTGGCAAGTCAAAGATCACAAAAACCAAGCACAGGAGGTTGTAAACCAATTTCAGTTTACAGAATCAAAGAACCACAGGCTATTCAGAGTTAGAAAGGATCCACAAGGTTCATCTTAGGCATGATCACCTCAAGTGCTGTCATTATCTGACACTGAAAGAAAATTCTTTTATGGAAGTAGTAACAAGATTTACGATTTTTTTTTCCATTCAAAGAGTATGGTAAAGCATTACATCAAAGATTATACAATATAATAATGAAATTATATGCCTGTGTGTGTTTCTGTGATGTCTTATGGCACTTCTGCCATTTCTTATCTGCCTGTCCTCTTAATACTTAGTCTAAGTTATCATTCTCACTTACCTGTTAATTTTATATTGCTCTTTTTAAGCAGCTGACACCCTGACAGCAGTTTCACTGGAAGAAAGCAAGACACATGTGGGAGTTGGACACTGTGCCAGTCTGTCTTTAGAGGCAGATTAATAAAAATGTACATTGTTTTACACAATGATGTATGCTCTTTCATTTACATAAAATAAAACTCTGAGGATGGTAAAAGCCTCTGGGTTTAGAGCCTTCTGAAGTGAACATTTCTTCTAGCAGCTGTGGAGCAGAGCAAGCATCCTTTTAAAGGCAAAATGTGAGTCTTTTTCCAGAGCATTGTCAAGAATAATGTTAGATCTTAGTACACAACTGTTCTTGTGAGGTACAGTATATACATACTTAAATGTTGCTGTTGACTCCTCTCAAAAATAAATAATTACATTTGAGTGATGTCGCAGTCAAATCTCTTTTAATTGGGCATCGTTATTGTGTTGAATATTTTCATGTTGTTACTCATGTGTCTATGAAATCTTGTAATTCTTGATGGGGTCAACAAACAGAAAGATTTGTATTAGGCTCCACAGAGATATTTTCTCCTTCCCCACTAAAACTTGTAGCTCCTTTTTCACTCTTCTACCCATCTGGAACTTCTTTGTACTCATATTGGTATCTGTCAATACTGTTATGTGAAATGGTGAACCAAAATTAATTCAATTAGTTCATTTTCAAAAATGCACAAAACTCATTTTGTGAGATCGTTTACTTGAAGGCTGGTTGCCAAAATTAAAGAAATAAAATGTTTCTACAATTTCTGGCATGTAAATATAATTTCTTTATTTGTAGTATACTGAGATAAACCAAGATAAGGCAGCTCAAAATGACATCAGAGTAACCTTCAAGTGAAAGCATAAAATTGACATAGTTTGTCCCTTTGTTCTCATATGCTGTGTTTGGATCCAAAACCCCTCTGCTCTATTTCTCCAACAAACTTGCTTATCAAAGAAAAATGTCAAATGCTTCTCCACAGATGCAGGCATAGAAGTGATCTATGGTTCTTAAATTTCCAACATGCTTTAGAAGGGAAACTATCCAAACCTACCATAGAGCAGCTCCATGGAAGCAGTTCAACATAGAAATCCTTCAGTTTAGCAGTATCCACACAAACCAGAATGTAATGTTAACATTTTTGTGGCCTGAAAGTCTGCTTTTTGGGAAATGTCATCGGCAACAGTCCCATTCAGATAACAATCTTACTCTCTTTCCAGGGTTTTTCCTTGTACTTTAATTGCCAGGTACTTTAATTGCCTTTGTAGTTAGGTACTTGTCACTATTTATCCTGTTCTTGCTCAGGTCATCTGTTCCTTAATAGTTTTTTTCATGTAGTTCTGAAACTGTGGACATACTCATGTATCGTCTCACATCCTGCATTCTGACACCCTATACCAGTCAGAGATGAACTTTCCTGAAACTTGGGTTATCTTTTACTAGACTTAATTTTGGTGGAATAAATCTAATAGGCTTTCTTGTTCCATGGTTAGTGTTGAATATGAACAATATGAATTGAATACAACTCACCTTTCATTTTTTGCCTTTTTTTTTTTTTTTGTCCCACGGTATGTATTTCTGCAGGGTAGAGCACTTCTATATCTGTATCTGTTTATGTGTGTGTGTTCTTTTGAGCACAAAGATTCAATGAATTTCATCTAATTTCACTTTGTGGGGTTAAAATCTCTTACACTCTCAAAATTATTTTTTCAAAAGCCAAGAGCTAACTGGTTTTGAAATAACAATGGAGACCTCAATGGTACCTCTTTCTCTGAGAAGAAAGGAAAATATATATAGGTTGATGGAATTCCCTCAAACTGCACTTTTCTAAAATACAGGATTGTAAAGAATAGTTGGGAGATCAAATGTCGCAGCAAGTCTCTCAGTCTTTTAACAATTGAATACTTCAGAAGAAATATGTATGCATCTTAAACAAACATGATTTGCTTTTCTCCTATTTTTATGTATTCTTTCCTTCTTGTCCTGCAAAACTCCTTATTCATTTCCTAGAAAAAGCTTTCCTTATAAAGACTCACTGGAAAGCAGGTAGTTATTCTTAGAGCTGTCAGCGACTGCAGCTCTGAAATAAGAGTTGAGAAATTCAAAGGAAATAGCAATGGCAACTGCTGGAAACCTAGAAACAATTTAATCCAAAGTTACCTTGTTTCTTTAAAACTTGCTTGGGCAAAGTCAAAAGCATCCCTTTTTTTCTCCAGGAGAGCACAATATTTCCAACTGTGATTCATGATTTATTTCTCACTGTACACAGGTTTATTTATTTCCTTTTTCTTCAAGAATACATCCCCCATGTTTCTTCCTCCCTGATGTTCACCAGATGTGGAAAGCAGCCTGAGAGACTCTGCAGCATTCCTCACCTTCTCACTTGCTAAAGCCATCAACCAGCTTCTCAAAAGGCAGAGCAGTCATATTTGTCAAGACTACCTGTGATAAGATGTCCTTTTTCTTTCTCCTCCTGGTTTTCTGGGGGTAATATGTTAATTTCAAGAAGGATTTTTGCTCTGTATGTATCAACAAGCTTACAGCAGGGAGCCAGGACGAGTTGTCACACGTGTTGGGTTTAACTAACGTGAGGGAAGGGACAACTGGAAGTCACAATGTTCAGGCTGGCCCATGACCATTATGCTCACTTTCTCTGTCTCCACCTCTCCCAGATGTTGAGGGGGTGCTCAGATGTGTCATAAATACCATCCAAGTCAGGAGAGAGCAGAGTGTTTCACAGAGACAGAATTTTGCTATGGTTTGGTTGGATGGATCATTTCCAAATCTGGTTAGAATTTTACATACTTTAATTTTTGGTCATGGCTGTCCTCGTGCTTTTAAGATGCAGTGCACTGTGGTCTTACAGTTAGTCATGAGAGCTCACTGTGGCTTTTGCTTAGAAGCTGAACTACACAGACCCATTGGGCTTCTTATGGCCTTTTAAGCAATGAAAAATGGGTATTCCCTCATTCCTTCGGAAAGATATACCTATTGCTGAGGTCAGCTTTGGCTTTGGTTTTGGCAAGCTGCTGTTCCATGGATAAGTGCAGGAAGGCCACTTCCTAATTTTTAGAATTGCACTGGCAAATCTGGAGGGAAATGGTCTTATCTTCTTCCTTCTTCACTCTTGTCTAATCAGCAAGCCATTTATGTTCTGTTTTTCCTTTAATCATTCCTCATTCTTCTGAAGACCAATCTAATAAATTCCCACTCTTCATTTTTATTTTGAGTTGTTAAGTTTTTCGTTTAACTAACGCTTGGGCTGAAAATTTGCCATAACTTGGATGAAGAAATTACGAAGAAAATCCTGTTAAACAGCTGTCTAAGTCTCAGTTTTACATTGAACAAATACTTCTGTCAATATTCAGCAAATTCACATATCACTTCTGTAGGTGCTTAAATAGAAGTAAAAAATTTCTGGTTTGCTTTATCTCCTCTCACACACAGCTCTTCTAGATTTCAGTGCTTATAATTGTTTATTTAAGACAGATTTTTTTTTCCTGAACCTGAAATTGGGTTTATCTTCTACTGATCTTGGAGGAAAGAAGGAAGGATTGCTTACATGTTCATTTGCTTCTTTCAATACATAAATCAGGTTTCACTTCAGAGATACAAGTTCATTGCAATCAGAAAAGTGTGTGTCACGTTCTACTCTTGGTGTTTAAAAGTTGAGAAAATCATGGGAAACCTTCTCCCACAATAAGAAATGACAAACAATCCATGCCCTTAAACTTCTGTCCAATGTCCAGCAGTTAACACAATCCAAAGGCTACAATTATTCATAGAATTTTAACAGAGCTACATTGTTCTCACATAGCTTTTCTATTTCTATTTACCTTTCTTTATGTAAACCCAGGTTTGTTGTTGTGTTCTTGCCAGCCAAGTGTTGCAATGTGCCTGGAAAAGAAATAGGCATCACATGGGGAGCTTTTATCCTAATCCCACTGCCTGGAAGTGGCCCCAGCGAAGGAGCAAGTTGTGGTAGCACAGCCAGAGTCAGCAAACTCCACTTACCACACAGGGCAATTGCCAGTTGTGTGCTGCCATGCAACATGCCCAGCAGTGGAAAATGGCACACAGGGACAAGCGTTTCCCAGCTGAAGCACATTGCAGTAAAACAGTTTTTAACAAAGTGTGTTCTTTGCAGGTAGAGAAATGGATTTCAGCATGGAATCACAGAATATTTTACATTGGAAATGACACTTAAGATCAGTCTGTGCAGGGGTCCTCTCAAAGAATGAGGAAATGTTTGCATTTTCCTACTCTTTTCTATTTTTAGTTGATATTCTGAGTTGATTGGGTGAAAATTCAGATATGTGAATCTTTCCGACACAGAGGATGTATTAAAGATATACCTTTTCCCTTCAGAAGAACTATATTGGGATTCCTCATTGATTTACTGTTTCAAAATTCCCAGGGTCCCCAGCAACCTGCAGAGGTAATCACAGAACTAGAGCCTCCACCCCCAGCTTTCTTTATTGCAGTGTACTTGGATTTAGTAAGATATGAACTCCTGCCAGCCTCTCCTCAGACATAGCCTACCAGGTGGGCTGCAAAAGGCATAGGAACATTGAAAAAGCTGCTGTCAAAAGAAAACTGACAACTTGATTTCTAGCATCAGACAATGAACAAATATCTACAGTGGGAATAACTACAAAAGAAATAGCTAAAGTATTTTCCTACAGATTCTTGTCTTTTTCCACGTACCTTTGGTAATGGACGTGCTATCTTTTCCTAATGTGTGAAATGCAATACTCTTTTAAAAGCTTTGTTCAGACTTGAGACCATAGACTTTCTTTGTGTCCCTGGAACAGCTGTTTCAAAGTGTTTTAAACCATTGGGCTGCTGCCAGACCTCAGTGTTTTTCTGGTTTCCAACACAGTTTTTACAAATTTTAAATTGAAAACCTTTTAATATATTTCTTCAAGCAGCTCACCATGACCTTAGACCAATGTTTCAGTGGAAACGTTGAACAGGAAAGGATTGTACTCTGTGAATCTCTGCATTGAAATGCCTTTCGGACATAAAATAAATAACAGAGAAACAAATTATTTGCAAATGCTAATCCTTTGCAGGAGACAGACTGGATCACAGCTATGTAACTGATAGTGGCAGCTGACTCAGTGAATAGAATTAGCATGAAAATTACTGGTTTACCTGGCGGCAAATTTATCACTGGTCAATATTCTATGTGTTACATAAGTTGCTCTAAAATCTGTTCCTAGGATATCTAGGACAAGTATGAAATTTGAATGTGATAATGTTTTTTAATGAACATATTTTTAATTACTTCCTCTAAGAAGAGCAAGTGTCTGGCACCTGGGTGACCATTATACTGCAGGATGGTAGTGTCTAGAAAATCTCGGCACTATTTCACACTTTTTAGGAATATATAAGAGTTCAGACTTGGTGGTTGTTCTCCTCCTGCATGTAGTTAAAATCAAAAGCTAAAAACATAAGATTTCTTTGCAGATTCCTGAATTCATTAGTGAAGGATTAAATATGAGGAGGTGCAGGCTTTCAACTCTTACTGTTAACAAGTTCTGTGTTCTCAAGTCATTTTTAACAGAATCCTACTGGCACAAGCCCTGAACTGCTGAAAGAAAGGTTGGAGCAGTCTGAGGTGTATTTAGATGGCAGTGTTTAAAAACTGTCTGTAAAAGCAAGCAATGCTAATTGCACAGTGAGGTTTGCCAAGATTGCAAGAAAATTCCCAGGGCATGTTACAGCAAATACCATCGACAATGAACCAGTGACTGGATCACAAGCACAAGTAGGGTAACATTTTGTTACGTTACTCATGCCATTTGCTGGAACTAAAATGGCCTGTCCATTTGCTGTTCCATGCTCTAATGCATAATACCTATGCTGATCATGGGAGCCAAACTTGTGCCATAAAAATAGAGAGAATGCTCACCACTGGTATGTTCGTGTGCAATCCCTGCCATTATTTCACTATTTCTGTTTCCTCATATGTGCTTTCAGCTCCCCTTCCATTGTCGCCAGCAGCTTAGTGAAACACATGTAGCCTTTGTCCTCCATGCAGCTCTGTATGAAGCGCAAGTATGACATGGAACAGAGCATGAAAGGAGTTTAGAGAGATAACCAAAAAGACTTGAAACAATTTCTATCCCTGATGGCTTTCTCAAAGGGCTTGAGTTCAGCTTTATTATCATTGCCAGGGATTGCAGCCCGGTGTAGAAAAAAAATCCTGAATTCTTTGCCCGGTAATGTATGAGCAAGTTACCCAATTCATTTAGCCAGAGATCCTTTACTACCTCAACACAATGTGAGCAATGCTGAGAATCCTTTGGTCACTATGATTGAGGGAGAGTAGAGTCAGGTAATGAATCATTCTTTCAGTGTTTACCTGAATCACTATGATAAATCCATGCAATTAGAAGCAGAAAAATAAATTAAAGATTTTAATAAGTACAATTAGAAAAAAAAAAAAAGAGAGAGAAAACCAAGCAGACATGCAATATCAAAGAACCCATGGTGCTCTGGTTCAGATCAGAACCAGATTAATTTTTTGCGGTAGCTGGGACAGGGGGTAGCCAGGACATGGAGTTTATTCTGTACCACTTCATGTCAGTCCCAGGGGTGGGGGAAAGGGACTTTTTTCTGAGTAGAAGGGGTTCCTCCCTGTCAAGAAAAAGTGGTAGACGATCTGTCTGGTACTTTCTATTATTGGTTTATTTTTTTCATGTGAATTTTTTTTTCTTATACCCTCTGATACTAACATTTTTGCTGTTACTGTTCATTGCTCTTTTCAGTAAATTGTTCTTATATGAACCCTTTGCCTTTTTTGCCTCCAATTCTCAACTCCATCCTGCTACAGTAGGAAGAGGGAGGGAATGATGTGTGGTTTTGGGCAGTTTTAGTGGGGACACTGGTTTGGGAGCACCATTCCTAAGCCACAACACATGGTAATCCTGACACTTGAATTATATTACCTTCAGGTCTTATTTATTTGTCATTCTAGTTGTCTATTGGTGTCTTCTCTATGCCCCATTTGAATCTGTGATGTGTGTTTGTCTCTGTTTTATCTATGTTTCATCCGTGGTGCTTCATGAAGAACCATGTTGTTCAGCATGGTACCTCTTTATATTATTCCCAGTAATTAATATTTTACTTTGCCTACAGATTAAATGAACTGTTTTGCCTTGGTGTTTCTACTTTTGGTAGTCTGTACTATGTGCAGTCCTGCTAATGATTTTGCAGGAGAGAAAATGAGCCAAAAAAGCCTCGTTGTGTCCTTTCAAGTAAATATAATTTGAAAGAAACGACTAATTTTTAACCTCTGATTATTATTACCTACCATCAGCTCATCAGTCCACCTCACACTTACTGTACCCCTCCTGTTCCCATAAAGCTATTCTCTAGAGAGGTAATGGATTGCAAGAGATGGAAAAGGGGACAAAAAAATAAAACCAGACAAAATTATGCTTCGTGTCTTTACTGTGCTACCTAATGATGCTGTATTTGACTTCTTCCCTGTAGCACTATCAGCGTTATCAAATTGATTGATTTCTAAACCCTTCATCTCTTCCTTACATTGATGTGCCTTCCTTTTCAGAGTTTGGAGAATCAGGTACACTATGCCATTTTAACTTGCAACAAATAAAAATGCCAGTCATTTGACTTTGCTGTATCTGATGGATACTTCTCCTCTTCTGCAGTGTAAGGGGACTTTTTTCAATGAGAATCTGCTTTTGCACAATTTTTTTTTTTTGTGGTCACTGTTGTAGTATCTCCTATAATGTTTTCTCCCAGTGTTTTCTGTAAAGAAAGTCCTTATTTGAAAACTATGATAGCTCAGACAAGCATTGAACTCAATCCTGGTTTTGATGTAATCAAGAGAAAACATAGAACATCTATTGTCAATGCCAAAGCAGTGATTGTACTGAAATTGTTTACCACTGGCTTTACTCAGAGGAAGACCTTGCCAAGGATCTCCAGCATAAACTTTGCAGCTGTTTCTCAGGAGGCCTAGAATTTCTGTTAAGTTGTTCTTGGCAGAATGTAAAGTGTCTGGGAAGGCAAGTTTTTAAGAAGAAGATTAAACTGAGTGCTTTTAAAAATAAATTGACAAATTCAAGGTGTCAATCCCAAAAGAAATTGTTTGTATTGACCTCTTTGGAGTCTACTAGACAAGGCCTGGAGTTTTGATTGAGCACTACAAAGCAAGGCTCAGCAATAGAACTCTCAACGACCTTTGTCAGTATTTGATGAAAGAGTTGCTTTTTCATAGACTGTGGTATCATAGACAGTAGTATCAACCCAGTACCAGACAACTGATGATATTCTGCCCTTTTGCTAAAGGATTCTTCCAGCACTGTAGAAGTAATTTTCTGGCAGATTGTAAGCCCTTTGCCATCTCTGTGACCACTGTCTTGCCTCAGGGGCAACTGCAGGGCAGCTGCAGTCAAAGGTGATCCAAAAGTGGCTGTAGATGTGGAGACGCTCTCGGACATGAGAAGCAAGGGGAGGTAAAAAAATCCTGGTTAGCAGAGATGTGAGGAGTATATCAAGCTATTTATCTAGGTTATAACTTTTTACCCTCTAGTCTCCTGCTATTCTCCCCCTCCTATAATTCCATTAATAGCTATGAACCTTGGTTCTAGTTACAAGTTTTCTCTGGCCCAGAGTTTTTCCTCTTCTTAGTCTTGCCCATGCTTCTTAGAAATAGGTAAAGGCAACTACAAAGACTATATAAACTTCTACAAACATTTCCTAGAACCATAGAATATCCTGAGTTAGAAGGGGCCTACAAGGATCATCAAGTCCAACTCCTGCTCTGTACAGGGCAGCCCAAGAATCACACCGTGTGCCCGAGAGCATTTTCCAAATGCTTCTTGAACTCTGGCAAGCTTAGTACTATGACCTGGGGAGCCTGTCCTGGTGTCCAACCACCCTTTGGTGAAGAACCTTTTCCTGATATCCAACCTAAACTTCCCCTGACACAACTTCAGGCCATTCCCTCGGGTCCTGTCACTGGTCACAACAGAGAAGAGATCAGTGCCTGCCCTTCCTCTTCTGTTCCTGTGATGAGTTCTGTGATGAGGTCTTCCTTCAGGCTCCTCTTCTCCAGGCTGGAAGAATCAAGCAACTTCAGGCGGTCCTCCTAGAGCTTCCCCTCAAGGCCTTTCACCATATTCATGGTCCTCCTTTTCCTCATTACCCTCAGTGCAAAGAGGATCAAATACACTGTACTGCAGTACAGCTTTTCTGCTGTGATAATCCAGTGCTGGCCTTTCACAGCCTATTTTTCCACAGCCCCTTGTGGAGATGTGTTCTTACCCAGTCTTTCTTTAAATGGATTATCCAAAGGCAGGTAAAGCAAACAGGGTTGGGAGTACACATAATTTCAAGGCTGCTCTGTCCCCCAGTTCCACACTGGTGAAGTCAAGGACCAACACTGATATTCTTATGCAGGGATTCCTCCAGTGCTGCAACTGGTTCACATAGAACCATTTCAATGATGAAGATCCCCCAGGCCTGTATTTGTATATGATTCCTCAGAAAATGTCTTCTCTGGCTCTGAGACCAGATCCATTTCCACCTCATTCAGCACAGGAACTGACTGTGATGGCATATGAACAAATTTAACTGTAGCAGATTCTGTTTCTGTTTGAATTTACCAGGCTAATGTTAACTATAGTTCATGCCTAAATAGTTTCCCACCTGTGTGTGACAAAGTACATGACCACAGAAGATGGTGATGACTATCTAACAAGGAAAACTGAGGCAAAGAGAGATGATTGTGACACATCTCACTGTCACTGAAGGTGACCATGTCTCCCACACCATAAGTGGACTAAATACATAGCTTCCTGCTACAGCAGTATTCTCTTGGTCAGAGACAGCCACTCCAGTATGTGCTTTGGTGCAGCACATACTGAACACTGCAGGTCTTATCAGAAGCCAGCCAGAAATTGATGGGAAAGCCTCCCATTGATCTCCAGGGCTTTTGAAGAAGTTGTAGCAGGCAAAGGGGGAGTATCAAGCTACTATACATGCAGCTCTCCCTTGTTTTATCAGGGAGGGCAGGAGTGTATTGGAGAGCGAAGTTTGTCTCTGACAGATAGCATCAACACTGCAGCAATGTTTATTTTACTATGGCAATATAAATCTTATTGCTCCATTTAGAGAATGAAGTGGGAACTGCCTGACGGCTGATTCAGACCCTACAGTTTCCCATTGCTTTTACGTTGCATGGAGGACAGGGGTGAGCACATTTTATTACATCCCCCTATTGGGCCTACTTAAAACAAACAGTGATTTAAGTTTTGTCTTGAAGTGTTTCTCCAAGGCTTACAGGCACAAAATAACTCATCTTTGCGGGGCATTCTTGAGAAAAAAATGTTCAGTGCTCCTGTTCAATGGTGAGACATAGCCACTGAGTTTAATTAAAACCAAATGCTTTTTCACTGTATTCATCAGACCAACTGCATCTGTGTGTGAGAGAGTTCCTGGCAATTATCAGAATGGTACAGTATTCCTACTACACCTGTATGTGTGCAAGACAGTAGCAGAGAAAAAACAGAGTGTAAAATGTCTTCAATTGCTTTTCCTGTGCTTGTGAAAGACTCAAGTGTCTGTGCAATGTCTGCCCTAATAGCACAACTTAATCTCTGAAAAAGGAGGGCTTTCTTTCCACCACTGCTGATAAGGTATAATTAGCTTGTGATACTCATTGCAGTAAGATACCACTAAGAGTAGACACTTTAGTAGGATTAAATGGACAATGAGAAAGTTTATAGTTTCAGAAGATAGGCAATGAATGTATCTATATATGTATTAAGAGAGAGAGAACCTTCCCTACTTTCCTTGATTTTTAGCAGAAAATCTTACCATGAGTAGGTTATGTTTCAAAATTATTTCTGTCTGCCCCCAGGATAGCCACTGCCACCTGCAATCAAGAAACAATATATAGGAGATGGAATGTATGGTGTAGTTCTCTTTATGATGTTAAACATGAGAAATAACAAAAACCAATGATTGTAATAAAATGTGCCCAGAAAAATATTGCTATGAATACTGTACTGTTTAGCCCTACAGATATGTTAATTGTGGGCTAAATTAAACAGACTTAGTTTGCTGTTGACTTAGATAACCTTCTTACAGAAAATCACAAAGAAGATAGAACAACTGAGGTAGAATCACAGCTCAATCAACCCTAGTCTCTGGAGAGAACATATGATTTCAAGAGATTTCTTTTCATCCAGTATGTGGGCAAGTTACATACAGTTTCACAGACTGATATAATTTAAAAAGAAAAGGAGGCAGTGGAGACTGAAGGAGAGGACAGTAAAATGGAAAAGTGGTGAAGATGGAGGAGGTTTCACCATGACAGGAATAGCATATAATGAATGCGTGCATGGAGTTGCTTGAGGATGAGAGCATGAGGGCTGATCCAAGGAAGAGTGAACTTGAGAACTGGATTTCTCCTGAATGTTAAACTCTTAACATCAAGTCAAAGTTATGAAGGTTCTCTTCCAGCCCCATTTCCTTCCCTTCACACTCCCTGTAATTGTGTTTTTGAGTCACCTCTGCCATTGCAATACGCAAGTGCTTGACAAAAGGCTGTACTCATGCAAACCACACTTTCATTGCTACTGAAACAGCAGCTGTTGGCAGCTCAGATTTTCTCCTTCCTCTTAAATCATGTCCTTTAGTGAGAGGAATAGTTCTGGGAAAAAAAGTAGAAATAGCCATACTGTATATGTACATTTCTGTACATGGTCTGCTTTGGATCAATTTTGTTAACTTCTAGTTATTGCGGAGTTCAGAGGCTCCAGCTGAGAGTGGCTTATCTCTGACTCACGTGAGCTTTACTTGGTCTCTTGAGCTGTACATAACAAATGTCTTCAGGAGTAAACTTTTGAAGGAGAAATCCATTCACTTCAGATGGCATAAACAAGACAAGCATACCAAAACCAGGCTTAGAGAATTTTATTCCCTCTTGTCAAACATCAGAAATAAAGCTATTCTGGCACCAGTCTTGGAACATCAGGCCAGTACCATGGAGGTGTCTGCCTATGTACCTGGACTGACAAAAATGTCTGTTAAGAACAGCTGCACCATGATAGATTCTCTGCTCATCAAGGCAGGACAAAGCTTTGCTTGTATGTTAAAAAGTCTCAGCAAAGCGTCTCATAAGTGATCTACAAAAGTCGAAAAAAAGTTTCTGCAGGAATTCATGCTCACCCTTTCTTAGTTTGGAAGCTTTTATGAAGCAGAGGTGGGTCAGTCAGTATTACTGCTGGTTTAACATTGCATATAGAATGCAATGACAGCTAAGAACTTTCCTATTAGAAGGAATTCTCCAGATACACAAATCAATGCAGACTACTTCCTTCTCATATCCAGTTGATTTAGCCTTTTGTAGATTGCTGCCAATAAAGTGATACATGTAGTTTACTCTGACTTTTCTTCCGTGAAATATTTATCGTAAAACATTAGACACTGTGGGTTATCCCCTATATATCAAGTTGTTACTACACAGTTCAAAGAGCTAATATAACTCTCTGGGCCACCCTAAAAAGACATACCAATTACCTAAGAATGTAATTACTACTGAATTCTCTTGCTTATGTTTTTAATGTATAAAAAAATTGTCCCTAAGAGGACCACAGACAACCAGTCAAGAGATCAAAGACTGACCATAACATTTCACATGAAAATTACAAACTTATATGGATTGATTTTCAGTTTGCAGGTATGTTCCCTAAAAACTCTGAGTCTGTAGTGATCAGGGATACATACCTAAGAGCAGATGAACATCTAAAGAGGGTGAAAATGCCTTGATTTGAGAAAAGGGGTGGAGTTTTTTGCTGCTTTTTTTTTTTTTTTTGGACTGCTTTTTGTTTCTCTTTTTATTTTCTGTTTCTCTGAATGACAAACTCAGCATATTGGACTTCCTGTTGCAGTTAACTGAGTCCTTCTGTTGCTGGTGGTAAGTTACATGGCTGTTATATGCTACAAACATAATTTCTGAGGTCATGGAAGAGCAGTGTCACTACTGTCAAACAAAAATGATAGCCACTATTTGAAAGCAAATGTTTTCAGCTTGTCACCAGTCAAGTTCAAGAACATGAAACATGAATTTTGAAAGTAACTGGAAAATGTTTGAAGGGCTTGGGGACTGAAAAATAAGAGTGTAAAGGAGGAAATAAGTGTAAATTGTCTTTTAAATTAGGCACAGATGCTTTTAATATAGGCACTGTGTTTTTAGTATAGGCTGTATAATCTGATTTTATAATAACTTGTCCTGAATGAGATATCTTACTCTGTAATTTCCAAGATGCAGAAAAGATGGTACATGATTAGTCAGTTTAAATATAACTGAATTTGTGCCACTTTTGGTCTACCAGCTAAGCAGATCAGTGGAACATGGTTCACACAGGGCTGCACACATGTACAGGGAGCATCGACCCAGAAGCTGGATGGAGATGGGATGTAAAAATGCCGTGTGTTAACCTGCATCCATGGAGGCTAATGGGAATTTTGCCTAGATAACAGGAACTGCTGCTCAGCATAAGTTTGGCATATATTTCTTCAGTGCCTTTGAGAGCGAAGATGAGTCCTAAGAGCAGTTTGTAAACATCGTTTCATTTTGCATTCCTATCAGTTTCCCCTAATGATTACCTGCTGCCTTGGAAACCAGATGTATATTTCACAGTTGCATGGAAATGTAGGCCTTTGCTAAGCATTATTTCAAAGGGAAATTTGGGATGCAGGTAATTAAAGTGAATCCAGAAAACCAAGGCAACTTGACTGATTGAAAAACTATTTCTAGTCCCAATGGCTTTACTGACATCCCCTGTTTCCACATGGCTTCCCTCACTGCAAGGCTGTTGGTAGCTGTGACCTGGAGATGTCAAACAGAGGTGATGTCCCAGCTGAGATCCCTACAAACAGAGAAGGATTGTAAGGTGACCAGGGCATTGGTGAGGGCTCTACACCTGCTTTCCTCTTGGTCAAAACCTTGCATTCAGAAAACCTCTCCAGAGCCCAGTTCTGGATTTCAGTGGAACTTACAGGCTCTGTTCCTCAGATCTCAATTCTTGTCTCTCCAGTTCCAACACATCAGTGAGGAGTTTTGCTCTGGCTCTCTTCAAGCACTTAATGTCAAGACAGATTTCAGGACACTAAAGTGAGATACCAATGCCTGAATTCAGAGAACTCTGGCAAAATTGCTTACATCCTAGTAGTAGAGAATATGGTCCCATAACTTTAAATATACCAGTGACATTTTTGTTTCAGTACAGGCACAGCTGCAAAGTACTAATAGGAGAAACTGTTTCTGCTGAAAATGCTAAATTTTATAATTTCACACAAGCAGCGTCTTATCTCTTTTTCCTTACAAATATAGAAAATTTTAGTCTATTAAAATGCCCAAATTTCATCTTTGAATCATCCTGTGGGTAACCAAATGCCCCAATTTGCTCAGTCAAATCTGTTTAACCAGCCTTGGATATCTCAGTAAAATGCGAATACATTTGGCCAGAGGATCGCACAACAAAATACGTTATTTCATTCCCATTACCCCCATTTTACAACAGAACCTTACAGGTATTAAATAGGTTATCCTGTGTCCTGCAAAAAGTTGTTGTCAGGAAGGTTTGTGGTACCTACTACTATTAAATTCTTCATTAAGTTACTTTCTTTCCCATTCCAGAGACCAGTCTTGAGTAAAATGTGGCCCACATCAGCTCTGTGCCCAGTATAATCTGGAGTTTGGACTGCAGGGAAGGTAGTATTTCAATTTTTGCCTGCAATGAAAGTCAGAGCTTCCTGAGAATCAGGATTAGGAAAGATGGTCAAAGTTTTGAAACCTTGCCAGAATTTAGTGGGTGAAGAGTCACTCTGGGAAATCAGCTTGGGTTCGTATTTAGAGAAAACTCAAGTATCATCAAAGTATCATCAAAGTATCATCAAAGTATCATCAATGTATCATCAAAGTATCATCAAAGCCTTCTGCAGTCCACCTAACTCTTCTCATTCACTAAACGAGTAATTAAAAGCCTATTACTGATTTCTGTGGGGGTCTGAACAAGAACTGAAGGGGAATATTCAAATGGAAACAAACTGTCACTGAATCATGGAGAAAGCAGCAAGGGATCAAAATGGCCAAGAGTTCTGGGGAGAAATAGAGGAGTTCCAGCTCCACCATGGAGCCTGCTGAGGAATATTGGTTTTTTGCACTGCTAATTGTCTCTCTTCTGAAATCTCCCCAGAAAAAAATTCAGGTTTGTGCAAGCTGGCCCCTCCATCATTAAACAGGAGCACTCCTCTAGCAGTTGCATCTGCTTCTGCTGCAACCCAGCAGAGGCCTTTCCTCCAGTCCTGTTTCTGCAGAGTTTGTAGAAGGCAGTGATCTTGTTTGTTTCTACTATGCAGCTTTAATGTCTGCACATTTTTTAGAACCTTTCAGATGAGATCACTGAATTTGGAGGAGGCATGGTTGACATCTGCGGAGGAAGATGCTGAAATAGGGATGTCTTACATGTAGGTACAGCTGACATGTATGTGCGATATGCACCTAACATCTGTTGTGCATAGGAGCTGGTGGAGCAGTTCTGGTCCCATTTAAGCAGGATGGCACACCAAAGAAAAGTCAGACATGCTTGGATTTCAAGGGAGTTTGTCAGACCACGAAAACTGCCAAATACCTTTAGGGACCACACTAAATCACATTGAGGCACAGAGACATTTTGTGATACATACTACAAGAATAGATATCTTACTGACTGCAGGAAATTCCTTAAGGCTTTTCTGCATATGGAACAACATTATTTGACTGTCACCGTCTGTGTACTAACATTGTGTGGGCAACAGAAAAGAGCCTAGCATGATATGTATCTGAAGAAGGAAAGCAGTTAACTGTTGAACTGTTAATCATAATTTTTCTAGTATAACTAAATTCTCACTGGGGATTGTCTGATCAAAACTGCTAATCAAAGCAACTTGCTCTGTAAACGTTGGAATTAATGAACCCCATTTTCCAGTTGATTGATATTCTACGCTCCTACGCCATGCCACAACAAGATTAATTCCTCTGCAAGTTTCTTCCAAACTCACCAGTCCTGTTTCTCCCACTATGGCCAGTTCCTCCACCATGTTCTCTGGATTGAAAGCTGAGTAAGGGCACGAATAGACAGGGGCAGTGCAATAGCTCTGTAGCTTATCCTGCCTCAGTGGAGGAATTTAATAGATTCTTTCTAATTTTACCAGCCACTGATCTTCACAGTGTTTGTAAATGCTTGATATTCCTGAGGCAAGTATACCCCTATTATGCTGGCCAATGGACTTGTAAGAAGGAAAAAGCATATCTGTGCAGATCTTATTTTCTAAACAAAATGTTGAATTGCAGTTTCAGGAAAATTTCTTGGTGCTATGCCCTAATTTCTTATCAAGTACGTTTGCTGAATTCTGTGGGTTTTGCACACTCCCCTTTATGTCACCTATTTTGATTGTAACATTACATTGCTGTAAAAATGCTTCATTCTTGAAACAAAGGAATAGGTACTGATACTTTCTAATTTTCTCATCATCTTATTTTGTGATTACCCCCTCACCCCATGGTAGAGGAAATATAAGCTAAGAAGAAATTATAGCTTGACACTACATATATAGTGAAGATCTTCTGCTTTTAATTAAAACACAGCATAAAACTTTACGATATATTAGAAAAAAAAATCCAATCTCTACCTGTGTAGTATTATTTCATATACCTGTAATTACAGCCCTCAGGTACAGTTATTTAGTGATTAATTTCCATAGGCAATCAAAGAATTTCAAACTTATGTAATTTTCTTTTTCATTTTATTCAGTGGTGGGAATAATGACCAGAAGTTACAGAAAACTAGCTACACTTTCAGAACTCTCAAAATTAACAACAGTTCAGCTTTGATATTGCTGCAAAACTATCTGGTTTTGAGATCAAATCTCTCTTTCTTTCACTTTTCTCAACTTCAAGAGCATAAATTAAAGGCAGATCCCTATTTTCTTATGTAGTACTAAAATTACCATTTCAGAATGAGTGATAAAATAACAAAGGTGAACTTTCTACTGATGTACATCTGGTTTTAAAGAAATGTCCATAAGACAGTTGTATGCAGTCAAGAAGGTTAGTACCTTGCAGTATACAGTACCTGTATTTCCTCTGTGGCGAGTTTATTCCAAAGCTCCTTTTATTTCTATATTTTGCACAAGGGCAGAAGGGGGTGATGAATTTTGCTGTTGTTGGCATAGCCAGGAAGGCTTTCATCACTTTTCTCTTTCTCAGACCTTGTCTTGAGCGTGTCAGCTTTCTTTCTTCATCTCCTTTCATACCACTTCCTATTCACATATGATCCTCCCTCCCTTGTCTAGTTCTCGTCAAGCATAACATGGCCAGCTGGTTTTATCTGTGCTGCAAACAATGGTACCAGACTCCACTAAATGATACTCTGCCAATGCCAGCCATGGTTCCCTGTGTCCTTAGCTGGTTTCAAGTTGTGGCCCACCTTTCTTCCCATATTTAAATCCTGTGTTTATTGGGGATTAAAATCTGTGAATGAGTGGTGATGGGGGTGGTAGGAGGAGGAGGTCATTCTGAGTCCAAAGGGAATCAACATTGTCTCTTTGAAAATGTCCATGTCTGCTTCCCAGACTGACCATCTGGGACACTGCATGGCACTAAATCAACTACAAAGACAAAAAAGGGAAACAGGAAAAAGTAATTAAATTAGAAAAAGGAAAAATTTCCCAGAAGCTGCTGTCCAATGGACTTCATTAAAGAGCAAAGGTGGTGCATATACATTTCAGTATAGTGAAAAACAGTGACACCAACAGAACTGCACTTCCACCAGTAAACAAATATCCATTTAATTGCAAATGTGCCTCTTCTTTCCTTTCTAATTGCTTCTCTATTTTAAAGCACTTCCCAACGGTGATGATGTCTAGAAGACAAGATATGCCCCCAAACAGAAACTAGTGGAAACACGACAGATTCAACATATCTTCCTGAACCCCTGGCAAACTCTAACGCTTGGGATGTATTGGGTCATCATTTCAGAGCATCAGTTTTTTCTGGTCTGGTATTTATCAGAGAACAATGGCAGATTGCAGGATGGGTTAGCAGAGACACTCAGCTTTCAATCCATATGGAATTCTGGGTTCTGCATTTGGAAACCAGCTGGGTGACATATTTGATTCTTCAAGTGACAATAAAATCCTTCCATTTCCGTCACTAATCCAAGAGGATATTCAACAGCAACTTCTGAAGTTAATCACCTTATATCTGCAGGAACTAACTTATTTACTCCCATGATTTTCAGAGGAATGTTGCTGAGGAACAGTCTAATCTACTGAAGGTGCAATGTAATACATCTTCAGTCATTAGGGAAGATTCAGAGAGTACGGGGTAAAACAGCCGATGTTGTACCAGTATGTAAAATAGGCTTTAGAGTCTTGCATGAAATGATAACGAACCTCAGGTGGGACTCCGTCAGTAATTAATTTCCATTTTGTGCAATTACTGAAGGCAATGAAGTAGTTTTATGGAAAGCAGGTGTTGTCTGGCAAACTTGAAATTTTGGATAAGAGTGCAAAAATAAGTTGCAAAACTAAGCTCTAATGGTTGTTTGGTTGCAAAAATAAGTTCTAATGCATACAGAAGATCATGTCATGTTTTATGATATTTATCAAAACAAAGAAATATGCCAAATGAATGTAGTACATTAGCTATTAAAAAGAAATCAATTGGTAAATCTCAAAAATTACTTGCAGATGTTTAGTTATTTGTCATTCTTCCAGTGGAAAAAAATGCAAAAAAGTTCACTTTTTAATTTATAAGATCTCACCAACAAACAGATTGCTGTCATCAAGCAATTCCCTGCAACTGCTGTTTCTAACTCTTTTTCACAGATTTATCAAGGTGCAGATGTAGATTAGTTAGGGTTTTGGTCTTCATAGCTGTAATGGGTAGGTTGTTCCCAGAGACTTGTTACTCAGTTTATGAGGACTACTGTAATTCCCAGATGATATCCAGGGAAATGACTGGCTCATAACATTCTTTTCCCTTGAGCTGAACTTCTTAAGAAATAATGCTTCTCCCACAGATTATGCGTACACCAGCTACATCCCTCTCAGCCTTGCTCTGATATTCTTGCCTAGCTCTGCTAGAACCCTTCTCTCTGAAACCTTTCCAGTGTGAATTCCTTTCAGCAGACCCTGACTACAAAATTCTAGATGAGGTTTTATCGGTGGCTACCACTGAAAACTATCTGTCATGAACAATGTGTGCTGCAACACAGCAAACACACCAAGGAGCAAGGTATTTTGTTACAGAAGTCAGGAGTGTATGCTGGACGACTAAGGGGTTGTTGGCATGTCATGAAGCAAAGCAGCGCAGAGGCTCAGGGTGCACACTCAGCCTTCCAGATGCAGGAGCAGAAGAGGCTAGTCTAGGGACAGTAGGAGGTGCATCAGCTGGTGTAGCTCTTTGTTGTGATATTTCAAGGGTAGACTCACCTTGACTAAAACAGGCATGGGCTGAGGGGCTGATAATTGCCAGTTCCTTTGAGATACTTGTCTGTGCTTAGAACTACAGTGGCCATTTTGGACGTATGTTTTTAAGTGGTCGTTTTTAAAGTTTGTAAAGCATGCTTTAAATTAAAAGCCTTTACATTACACTTCTTTGCCTCCACCTCTACCCTGCCACTCTTTCAATGAAGTACAGTCTGGGTTTCATCCACTCCATATTGATGGAAAATCCTTCCCTGGCTGTACCACCCATGCTTGACATAAAAATCAGAACTCTTCATCTCTCAGTTTTCAGAGCACCCTTCTCTTTTTTTCACTTTGTCTGCTGTGTTTCATTCTAACTTCTTTTCACCTTCTCTATAACATTTTACTGCAATTCATCACAAGAAGAGGAACTCAAAAATATTTAAACCTAAGTCCATCTTTCAAATCTCTGATTTGTAAGATGGTTTTCAAAATTAGACAAAGCAAACTCATCTATCCTCAAATACCAGCCGGAATAATCAGACCAGTTTTAATAAACTGTTGGCATCAGCTATGTGCCTGCAGGGTTTGAAAGAAAAGCATTCTCCACACAAATTATTAGGTTCACAGAAAAGCAAGCTTGCAGGATTTTGTATCAGGCTGAGACTACAGTCAAGTTGCAGAGTCTGGAGTGGAGAAGAAATGGCCTGGGGCGAAAGAGGGCCACCTCTGAGTAGAGGAACTGATCTGTTTAGAAAGCTCAGTCAGAGAAGAGACAGCTTGCTTCCTGCCCAGTTATGTCAATGTGTATCCCACCAGCACTTCCCAGGTGTGGAGGGCAGGACAGATCACGTCAGGTATGCCAGCTGGCTGGCAGGCTTCCCCACAGACAAAGGCTTTACCTGTGCACCTGGATAACAGGAAAGTGCTTCCCTGTAGCAAAATAGAATTATGAGTTTGTGCATTAAGAGATAGACAATACAGTTTTGAGGGTCTTGTTTAAATTTCAGCATTCTTCTTCATAACATTACAGTCACTACACTGACCAATGCTCCTTGCTAGATTTCATCAGCAAGGTATTCTTGGTAAAAATACAAAGAACTTTAGTATTTTGGCTCCCGCATCTCACATTTGTAACATCTCATCATATGTACATTGAATGTACCATCAAATACCATTAAATATTTTCCTTAGAGACAAATGACAGATATATCTGTCCTTGCTGTTTTGAAGTGTCAGTTTACATTGTACTAATTTTGATTTCCCAAATGACTTTTCATCAATTTAACATGTTGCCCCTACTGACTTCTTCCAATCAAAGGCAAGAAACTTCATCCTCACCCCTTGAACATGCTGGAAATAATGTGAATTTTTTTTTTTTTTTTTTAAATTCTAAGTCTCAAGTGTTTGCTGATGGCAACATTCCTTCTGAACACACATTTTTGCTGACAAAATAAAAATAATGCCATATACTTCAAAGGCAAATACAGCCTTTTGGCTGGTGTTTTTCTCTTTGGTAACTTCGTTACAGTAACTGAAGGTACTTAAAGACTGTAGTACAAGCATAGGGTTCTCCTTATGAGCATGCAACTTTCCTGAATAGAACATGAATATAAATACCACGCTGAGTCAGGTTGGAGAAGCTCCATACTACTTTATTTCTGAGCATTTAATAACCCTTACCTGTTTCTCTTGCCTTTTGAACATATACATGAATTCTGGACTTGTGTTATTAAACTGCAGATGGAGGAAGCTGATGTGAGAGAGCCCTGAAGCAGAAAAGGTGCAGTTAATATAAGCTGTTGGATTTTTAAGAATATATGATAAACAAAACCCAAACCCAAACCAAATAAACAAAAAGCAAACCAAAAAAAACCCCACCCCAAAATCACCAAAGGGTATTCCTGCTTTGCAATTTTAGCAGCAGAACCCACTGCTACTTAACTGTACTTGGAAGTACTTCAGATGTGTAAAACATAGAGATTCATGAGTTTGTTTTTCATGAGGTGTTTCAAAAAGCTCAATTAGACCAGATGGTTGAGGCTCATTGAAAACAGAGCTATAACCAAAATGACAAGGCTTTAAATTGATTATACATAAGATGGATATTTCTATATTTCTATTCGGTAATGTTCATCCCTTGGGACAGGATGGTTAAAAAGGGATCCATAGCACGAAACTGCTTGATGCAAAACTGTCTTTGCCTTACAAGCTTAGGTTTCCTCCAAGCACCAGTATAGTCACCCCAGCCTCCAACATCTCTTATCTCTCTCCTGCTTCTTCTCCTACCCTTAACCTTTCTTTCCCATTTCAGCAATGTGCCCACCTTTCATTCTGGGGTCAATCACAGAATCATATAAAAGCTGAATTGGAAGTGGCCCATCAGGATCATCAAGTCCATCTCCTGGCTCTGCACAAAACAGCCCAAGAAATACCCCATGCGCCTGAGAGCAGTGTCCAAATCTTTCTTGAACTTTATCAGCTGATGCTGTGACCACTGCCCTGGGGAGCCTGTTCCAGTGCCCAACCACTCTCTGGGGGAAGAAGCTTTTCCCAATATCCAACCTAAACCTCCTCTCACACAGCTTCATGCCATTTCCTTGGGTCCTGTCACTGGTCATGAGAGTGAAGACATCAGTGCCTGCCCCTCTTGTGAGGATGTGAAGACCACAATGAGGTCTCATCTCAGTCCCCTCTCCTCCAGGCTGAACAGACCAAGTGTTCACCACTCCTCATATGGCTTCTTTGGACACTCTAACAGTTTAATGTCTTTCTTATATTCCAGTGCCCAAAACTGCCCTCAGCACTTGAGGTAAGGCCGCCCCCGTGCAGAGCAGAGTGGGACAATCCCCTCCCTTGCCAGGCTGGCAATGCTGTGCCTGATGCCCCCCAGGACAGGGTTGGCCCTCCTGGCTGCCAGGGCACTGCTGACTCAGGTTCAGCTTGCCTCTGACCAGGACACCCAGGTCGTTTTCGATGGCACTGCTTTCCAAGTTCTCCTTCCCCAGTCTATACACACAACCAGGGTTACCCCATCCAAGTTGAAAAATCTGGCACTTTCCCTTGTTAAACTTCATATGGTTGATGATTGCACAGTTCTCCAACTTGCTGAAATCCCTCTGCAGGTCCTCTCTGCCCCTCCTCCGAGCTCCTCCCAATTTCATGTTCATAGGCAAATTCATTAAGTAGTTCAATGTTTCCTGCATTTCTAAGGACCCTGGAGTAGCCTGATTTCTTAAGTGGTCTGATTTTCTACTACCCAAGAGTAGAATTTTGACAGTTTTAAAGAGGAGTTGGTTTCTCTGTATTTTTATTCAACCTTATAAATGACCCCTCACCTCTTATTTGGCCTCTATTAGTGAAGCTGAACACAGCCCACATAGTACCCCTTTCAGCAATGCTAAGTATTCAACTCAAGTTTAAAAACTTTAAGTTTGACAAATACAGTTCAGCTATCACAGACAGCTCAGTCAGGCCTGGAATGTTATTAATTTTTAATCTAAAGTTTATTTGATAACTTCCAGTGTGAGACGTACTGAAGTTTCTCTATCTCAATTTTGACCAATAGTGGCTGGTTGAGATGTCACATCTCTCATTATATCACTGTTTGTGAGGCACTTAGTTCTGTGGAGTTTTTGACAATCTGGACTTTTACCTGTCCCCACTAAAATACTTATTTTTTCCTGGCTTTTTGTTATGATTTTTCACCCTTAGAATCTATTCATGACTGTTTTAAATTGATTTTATTAAAGAAAAGGAGTTATTCTGGTATGTACTTTTACAGATTTATTGTGAGGCTATTAGATCCCTCATAGGAAGGATTCTCTCAATACTTGGCTACCAAATCACCTACGATGACATAGAGGTTTAAGAAGAAACTGGTTACTACCTAGCTTAATATTATTTTAACTGTGCTCAATTAAATAATTTCCATGTTTAATAATTGCAGTACTACTTGTCAAATCTCACACATTTTGAGCTCTGATTTTTGGCAATTATATTATGAAAATAAAAAATACCCACAAGTTGTGATGGGGTATTGTGTTGAACTGTGTTTTAGAAAGAAAACACAAGCTAAAGAGATTGGAAATAGCACCATGCGTCTTTTTATTTGTAGGTCTGAATCCACTCCAGAAGAGTTGCTGTGTTTTAATGCCTATAAAATTCCTTACACAGAAACTGTTTGATCTTAGTCCTATTCCCAGTGGAAAAATATGTTTGTCACAAAAAAGCACTACAAGTCTCACTAATTGTTGCCTGTGCTCCTAGTTTCACAAGGCTTAATAGACCCTGAATGCATTTAGATATTCTCCCCAGACCACTACTGAAGCAAGTTAAAACTGCAGAAACAAAACCAATATTTCTGTGTGTATTTGATATATAGGTAAATTGGAAGTCTGGGCCTATAAATTCAGTAGCTTTTATGTAGGTACACTGAAAAGACATACAAATGGGAAGAAAATGTGATTTTAATTTATGCTCTTGTGGAGGCCCAGTCTGTACTCTTCATTCAGAAATCTCTCTTAGTACCATTGATAGGACTAAAGAGGAAATAATGAATACCATGGAGCTATGAGTTCTACAATTATTTAAAATGCATCTATCTCAATATCTTTCCTCATACATGATTTGTGACATATTTCCACAGTACATCATGTGGCTCTATTTTTTAAGGCAACTTGTATGCACCAGACAATTACTAAAGAAAGGTTAGGGTAGCTCAGTGGTTAAGCCTCTGGTCTAGGCCTCAGGAAACCTCAGGGTGACTGTTTGCAGCACCACAGACTTCCTGTGAGCTGCTGGACTAGCCAATTATGGTAGGACCAATATTGCCTTTTTATTTGTTTGAAAGTAAGATGTATGGTCTGAGTCAGCTCTCTTGGTCTGATTTTCAACGAGAAAATGTTTGAATGACAGACAAAATGAATGAGAAACAGTTTAAAAGAGCAGTTACTTGTACAGTAGAAATACTTGTATCATGAGGCTGAAACGAAACCTGAAAATGCCAGTGTTACTTTCACTGAAATAGGAAAATGCTAATTTTTGAACAGCTGTTTTGAAGTGAATCCTACCCGAAGTCCTGCTTGAGTCCCCTTCCATATGAGAATAAGAATACATTTTTCACACAGGTGTCCTAAGAAGCATGTCAAATAGTTAAGTATGAGTCATATAGCTATGGCAGGCTGAGAATGATCATCTGATTGCAAAGCACCTGGATGAAGAGATGTACACATGCACAGTATAAAACACTGCCCAGAAACTATTAATGGGACATAATTGGTCCTATTGCTGCTGCGATCCCAGCTCCCATGGCAGTTCATGCAAGTGCTTCCTCAGAACTGGACCTTAAACTACAGCCTTTATGGTCTGTGCCATCACTATTCTGCAGAGAGAGATCTGTCTCCATAGCATCTACTATCATTGCATGCAATAAATTCACAAAGGAAAACCTTTCCTGGAATAAAAAAGGCCCTCTACAAATAAATAAAGTAAGCTTATAGGCCAAGTCAAAGTAATACAAGATAATCTTGCTGCATTTCTTTCCCCTGAAACTGTAGAAAGCAGAGTAAGTATCACCGGTTTGCAAGGGAAACCTTAGTGATTGCCACTAAGGCAGCAGGTCTCACTTGAGCAGATGAGGTACCGTCCTCTGCTGGCAAAAGCAGGCAATATTGGCTAGGCTTTTTGTGCAACAGTGTGGTGAAGAGCCTGAAAACAGTGGGAACCTTGTCTCCCCCGATTCTCTTTCTGCTTATACATAATCTCATGGTGAGGTCACCAGAAAGAGACACTTTCTATACCTAATTTGAAAGAAAATGCAAGCCTCAATGGGCTGGAGGACAAAAGAGAAGTCCAAATGCAAGGATACAGGAAAATGTAATGGTTTCCAGAGTTTTATTTCACTTCAGTGCTTATCTGGGGAGAATGCCTGGGTCTGTTAGGGGTTTGTTCAGTGTCCAGAAACTAGCAACAACATCACTAATTAGTGATAATTTTAGTGGGGTTTTATTTTGTTTTGGGGTTTTGTTTGTTTGTTTGCTTGCTTGCTTGTTTTTCAAGGGTTCTTTTCTGTGGTAAACATATTTTTCCACTGGGAATTGGACTGAGATTGGTGATATAGTTATCTCTATGCATCATGACATCACTAGTTTGTTTTTTCTGTGTGCTTGCATTGTTTAAAGGCAGAGTGGTACATGGGGGTTTGAGACATCTAACGCCTACCTCCTTGATAAAGAAGGACTTGTAGCCTTTGCTTTGTTGTCATGCCACACCAAGCCAAAACATTGCCAAAATCAGCTGGGCAAGTGGGGATCTGGAATTTAGTCCTGCCAGTGTATAATGGTGCCCAGATGGGTGGGGTGTTGCTTTTTGCTGGTTTTTGTCCAAAATCATGAATCAGGCTCTCAGACCCCCAAGTGTTGTTTACATTTGTTAAACAGTTAAGTCACCCTGGCTGGAATTTCTCCCCTGTTGAAATTTAGCAATAGACGAGTATTTGCTTGGGCTTATTTTGGCAGAAAATATTCTGTCTGTGTTAGACTTCATGTGTTTATTGGCGAAGTACTTGTCACATGTAAGTGTGTACAGTATGGTAAGCACATCATCATAGTGAAGTATTTGGAAGGCAGCCTCATGGACTTTTTCTAGCAAAGCATACAGAACAATTTGTCAAAAAAATAAAGCTGTGGCATTGTTTAATATAATTTCTTAAAATCATGCTTGCAGTACTCAGAACCAGTCCTATTACATGAAAACAATTTCAGGTCCCAGCTTCAGGAGACCCCCTATCAAGGACAGATCATGGAGCATTCAGATGTTGTGATGCAGAGCAAAAGCCCGAGCAAACATTGCACAAATCAGTTCAGGACACTATAGAGCTGCAGAATTGTTTTTGCATTCCTTATGACTATAGCCACAAATCCTGGTATTGGCACTGTTCAAGCTGAAAAAAATCCTTCACTATAGCCATCTTATAACATACTTAGCTTCACTAGTTGTGGAAAAATGATCATGCATTTTAATGCTCTTGGGCCACAGTCACAGATAGATACAGACAGACTTTGATACTGTTGACTGCCTTTCACCTTGCTGCCAGGCTTGCATTGGAAATTATGCTTAGCTGTTTCTATCCCTGAATCTGAAACACTGATTTGATATTAATTTTATGCTGAATTATGGTGAAAGAGGAACAAGCAAAAAAAGCAATACAGAACAATTTAAATATATGTATGCTACAATAGATCATTAAATTGCATTCTGTCTGATTACACAACTTACTATAATGTTTCTCAGAGAGTGGGTGAACTGTTCACTTCTGGATGATTTTTTCCAGTCCCCAAAGTTATTTTCTGAAAAGATGTCACAACTACCAAGCCTCAAATCTTGCTGTATTTATGCTGTTCTAGAAAATTATATTTTTCAGTTTGTTAGGCAGTAATAGTGGAAAAACGAGTGTTGGAGATAAAAGCCCTTTTTACATCTAATTATTCAATGTCCAGACTTCTTGTAGCAGGTTTAAAAATAAATTAGAGTTGAAGAAGTGTGATAAAATGTATTTTACAGGTAGGCTGCATGGATCACTGGAAGTTGTTATTGGGGCAAACTTAGATTCATTCTAAAATTTAGGTTAATTTTAGAATTTATATCTATGTTAGATTAGAAAGTAGATTCTATGTAATGGATGGCACAAGCTACAATGACTCACCAACATGCAGATTCAACTAACATAAGCTCCTTTACAGAGGCATAATCCTGCAGATGAGAAATTTCATAATCCAATTCTAGGATTCTGGAAGAACTTAAATTTCATGAAGCTTGGACATTACAAATCATCCAGCCATGCTATGTAGCAAAGCTGTTCTAAAATTGCTTAAGGCCACCATGACACTGTACAAGGGCCTAAGAACAGTGAGAACAAATTTCTTTCCGTAAAGCTCAGACCCATCATGTCCAGTCTTGGACATCTACTTTCTAGTATGTCACCTCATACTCACTTCATGGACTTCAGGGAAGCAAATACCATTGAGGCATCATTTATCACCTATCAGAATAGTTATAACAAAATAGTAAATAACAGAATAATGCATTTTCTGAAAGAGTGCTTTTTTCCATCTTCCTATCTTTTCAAATCAGGCAACCTGAACTATTTTAAGTAGAGATGTGCACTATACATGCTAATTGGTTGATCCCATCTAGGGAAATAAGGTTATATTGTCTACAAGTTGAAGGGAACAGAAGAAAAGTGTAAGCATCCAGAAGTCAGAGAACTAACAATCTTCCTGCAACACAGTGCCTTTAATTGAAGGAGATGCAGACACTTAATCTCTTCAAAAAACAATATAAATGGATCATTCTTCCTGATATCTGACAATTCATCCTCACAGAAATACTGCTGTGTCTTGCTCTATGCATTTTTATTTTTGAAGAAAGTTTCCTTCCTTCTTTGCTTTGACAAAAGAAAACATATTGTCACTGAATCAGAGAAGTTGGAAGCAAAATTGCTCTGACCTTGCTTTGCAATTTATTGTCCCTCCTGCTTGTTTCTGACAAATGGTTACTCTACAGAACAAAATATTTCTTCAGTGGTGTTCTGACTCCTGAAGTCAAATAAAAGTAGCTGGGAGAAAGGTCATTCAGCTGTATGTCTCATTTTCTTCAAAATGTGATTCTTTTTTACATCTTAAATATTGATCTCAAATTCACATCTATAAATGATATTGCAAAAGCTCAGAGGAAACTGAACTAAGATATGCTGTGCCATTCTGTCTGTATTTTCTCTTTGATATATGTATTTGTGTCTTTGATATACGTATTTGTGTCTAAAATAGCTTATTAATAAGATTTAATAAATGTGAAGATCTATATGTCTATTGCTTGCACTACTGTTCCCTTCAACCCTGATTCACTTCTTGTTTTTCTTAGTTCAAACTCTGTTGACATCCCAGACATGTAATGGTCTCCCAACAGAACCCACTGGGTTATTTACTCTAGTCAGATGTATACGTGGTATGTACATCCACCATGTTTGCCACGGTGGGAAAAATAGGCCTTCTCTTGGTGTGCATCCCTACTTTTCTCTCCCTTTGAAATAAGGAAGTTTGATAAGATAGAAAACATTTTTGGTTTTGATAAATCTTCCATCAGTGCTGTAAAGAAGGCTCAAAGTTGTACTGTGAGCCCGTGGTATCCAGTTTCTTAATAGTCTCAGCCTGTGGGGTTACAGGGGCTGGGAAAACCGTCCACTTCCAAATAGTCCTCATCTACCCTCAGAAAATCTGTGACACCTCTCTTAAACGACAGCAGATGAGTACCATGTGTATATGTGTTATCTTTTTGCTTGGAAATTTTTCAATTTGGTCTCCAGCTGAGTTTCCTGGAAACTACCAACTTTTTAAAATGTGTCCCAAATTTTCCATCTGTTATTCTGTGGTTTACCCTTTCTCTCTCATCATTTCCTCACTCTTGCTGCATCTCTGCAGATCACACTTGACCTTGCCAGAGAGCCATGCCAAACGTTATTATATGTATGTGGCTGATCAGGAAGAAGCAAGCACTGGTTCTCGTATGTGTTCAGAAATGCACAGAAGAAGGGACACAATAGTACAAGCCAATAGATTTAGCAAATATGAAATGACTGGAGTGTTTCCTTGTAGGAATACGCTCCTGTTGTCACTGAAGGTGAAGGAAACTTTGCAGGCACCAGTTTCTGAAAAACTAAAACTAATATAGAAAATACAGATCAATGTAGTGCATTTTCTTATAATGCTGAGACTAGATCCTAGATGGAAACCTGAGCAGGTCCCAAGATTTGTGGTATCCTTCTTTGACTGTCACCTTTTTTTAAAGGGGGTTTTGCATAAGATTGCAGGGCTGGCTTATGAGCTGGTACTGACTTAAAAGTGTTTTTAAGGAGATCACAGATATTCCAGGAAAATCAAAATTATTAAAATATGGGGCAATATCTGATGGGATTAAACTGTTTGGGAATCTGAAAGCCCAAGTTCAATTTCCTATTCTCTATATTTTTGAGACAGGTTTTAAAGAATCTCACAATTGTCTGTCAGACTCATTGTCACTGTGAAAAATTACAACACAACTGCACACTCCAAAGACAGCAAGGCAAAAAAGGCTCCCCATCTCCTTGCATATCAAATATTTCTGTTTTCATTGCACTTCTTCAATGTATCTATTATTACATAGTCATATAAAAATTGATTTTAAATATCCAGTATTATTACTTTAATGGAAAAATAGAGGAATATTTTATTCCTTGCACATCCAGATGATGTCAAGATGTTTTATGACCTGCCTTAGTGTGTTGCTGTAGAAAAGAGTTCCAAAGTGTTTTCTGACAAGAATAGTTTTTATGAAACTTAGGGAATAACCTAATCCAGATTCATAGTTCATGAAACAGTACATCTATTCCTAAACAGAGTGAGACTATATGTATTTCTTTGGGCCTGTGTCCACTTTTATTTTGAAATAGAGAGTGAGAAACATCTGGAAAGGAGGTATGGAGAAAGTTTTCATCACTATGTCAGTGACAAAATGCCTCTTCTAAAGGAGTTGCATCTAAATAGGTGGTGTCGAAAGAGGAATGGGGCAGAAGAGGAGTATGAAAGATAGCATTTGCTTTTGCCTTGGTGGCTCACTTGTGTTCTATGCATTAATATCAAGTGCCCTTCTACGTGTCCTTCCAGTAAAACAAAATCTGGGTGGGCAGAATTCTTCCTTCATTGGGGAGATTATATAGCCTCTTTAAGGTTTTTATGAGACTTAATATTCTGTTTCCCCTTACGAAGTGGCATTTTTATATTTCCTCCTGCACAGGCAGAATACATCCAGTCTCTAAATCTGCCTCATTCACCTTTGAAAATTTATAGGGGTTTCAAGCGGGCTTGCCCGAGTGCCACTGACCTCTGTGGCCTGTGTCACTGACAAGAACACAGATTCTTCTGCCTACACAATATATGCCACTTTATCTCCTTGAAAGACAAGGAAATTACTCTTAGAATGACCAGGATCACAATAAAACCAGGAGCTAGCTTCCCTGTTTCCCCTGCACTGCTGGACTCCGCAAGAAGATAAGGGATCAATATACTTATAAAGTATATATATTGTGTATGTATATATATATGAGTATATATATGAGTATGTATATTGAACTCACTGATTAGATGGTCATTACCTTCCTGACAATCTGCTACTGGCAGTGTAGTCTACTAGCCTATTACAGCAGTGAACAGTATTCATGAAGGATAAGCCACATCATAGAACCATTGTAGGCAATGCTAATGTTCAGATCACCAAAACAGTCCTTTGCAAGGTAAGATCTGCTGTGAAGGTTTTCTAAACCACGTTTGAAGTAGAGGGAGTCCTACATGTGCTACTGCTAAGCTTTCAGAACCAGCAGTTAAAATGTTACCTGATGGCTTGATTTTCTTTCCCAAGGATTCACGTACATCCCTCAGAGCTGCCATCACCTGGGATCTTCAAGGAGCAGCTCTCAGTCAGTTTCCGTGTTTGTTCAGGAAATTCGTACCACTGAGAAAAAAAAGACGACATAGATAGGTGTAGTGAAATACACTTGGAGTGTTATAAAAAATTGGCATGAAAGGATGGAGATAAATTAACCATGAACAGATGATCCATATGTTAATATGGGAAAAGTTTAAGAATTTATTCGCTGGCATAACAGAAAGCTGGCATGAGTGCCTTGATTTCAAAGCAACATTTGTAAGAGTGGGAATAATCATTAAGGAATATATGAAAGTGTAAGGAGTGTATGAAAGTGAAAGAGTGTGACAGTATAAGGAGTATATCAGCATGAAAAAACAGTATTATATCTCTGAAATAATGGAAAGGTTTGTCATACCAGGTTACAAAGGACAACATTTACAGTGAAGCTGCTGAGACATCCATAGCATGGTAGTAGTTTTCAAACGATGTGGAATATACATATTTTAATATCTTATTAACATGTGGTATGTACTTGTGGGCAGAGATGTGTGTGCATGTATTTCTGCACCTGTGTATATGTATATAAACGTCTGTTTACATTTTCTTTTAACTCCAAAATCTCTCTTAAATCTCTGGTTTTAGAATATTTTAAAACTGGCGGGGAAATGTCAGATCCCATCTTTCAGTATCTTCTGGGATGTTTTTGTTTCAATATACGTAGAAAAAGCTTAATTATCTCTCTTTATGTATAAAGCATAGGTATGCAAAAAAAGAAAACTGATATGTAAGCAAGTGATGAAATCACTATTTTAAAACTCCTACTTTTATTTTATAAACATGATTTTTTTCAACTGCTGCCAAAATCCAGTTGACCGTAAAATGGGAAATTTCTAAGAAAATACAGCAGATTTGTAGTCTTTCTTAAAATTCCAAAATTGAAAGCATTATTGGTGACCATATCAGCAATAAATAAAATCTTGAGATTTGTTCCCACTTTCATGAACAGTGAGATATTCAGAAACTGCCAGTGGTAGACACAATGGGTGTGCACAATGTGCTGTATCTCCTTCTTTCATGAGCACCATGAAAGAAACAAACTTAGTTTTGGGTTCATGGCTGTAACCACATCAAGGGATTTTGCAGCTGCCTGTGGCTTTTCTTCTGTCCCTGTCTTCTTTCCTGCAGAAGCCATCGCTCATTAGAGATTTTTACAGCCCTTTCCCCAGCCACCCTGACCTCTACCCACTGCAGGATCACAATGTGAAAGCCCATTTTATGTGTTTTTGTGTTAGCCTTGACACTTTCCCTGCAGACAGCTGAAAAGAGTTATCTGAAGGTGCCCTGGCAGACAGGGTCTGGTAGCCTTATTACACTCGGCTGGCTCACAACAGGAAGGTATTCACAAGTGCTCTTAAGGTAACAGAAGCTTTTTACCCTTCCTCAGGCAGAGATAACGGGAGAGCCACACACTGACTTGCTTGTGATTTAAGTCAAGCGCAACCTTAAGTGAGTAACAAGCGTGTCCTTAACTCGATTACAACTGCTCTAATCAGCAATGTCGTTAACCTTTGCGCTTTATTCTGGCCTGGTCTGCATGCCCCTGGGTAGTGCAGACCTACTCCATGAGGCCTTCTAAAAGCAACACGTTGTAATCTGTGTGCCTGCATAGCCCAGGCTGCGTGGGAGAAGCCAGGACAGCTGTGGCAGTGGGCTTCAGCTCCTGGCTATTCTGGTGACAGGCACCTCTGTCATGCTCAGTTCTCACGCAGCAAACGAAGCACTGGAGCTTCTTAGCAGGTATTAACAGCTCAGCTTTTTATCCTGCCTTCTCTGTTCGTTCAGAATAGCCTGCTCTGGTGTTGACTGAGTTGAAAAGCCACTATGGGACTCCTGTGTCACTTCTTGGGTTTCCACTGTGCCACACAGTGCTTCCTGGTGGGGTGCACTGAGAAACATGAATAACACATGTAACGTGCCTTTTGTCTCTAGTGTGCAGCTTCTGAGCTATCAAGATCAAGGTCGATAAACCTCTTGCACTGGGAGATGAACTCGTTAAAAACCTACATAATCCCTGAGCGGTGAGTGGCACAGAGCAACCGGGTTCACCTTCCTTCCCTCCAGTAATCACTGTGTGTGCGTGCTACACACTACCTTGACTCTTGGCGAAACAGCAGCAGTTAACAAATCTGTGAAGATGAGTCCTTGTCTTACAGTGGAGTTCATTTCTTATCCCTGGCTAACAACTCTAAAACTTCAGTCTGCCGTGTACAGACCCCTGAAGATTTTGTTTGTGTTTTAGACAAGCAGAATCACATTTCAGGAGACCTTTGAAGACAAAGATGTGGGCATTAATTACACGAAAATTCCTAGAGGAATATAGCACTGAGAAGGTACAGGAGTTTGGGGTGCTCATAATGAACTTTCTTTAATGTCTTATTCTGGTTTATCTTTTGCCAGGTGCTGAGTGAAATGCTCCAAACTGAATTACCCTTTAAATCAGTCAGGATGTACATTTGTTTGGCTGCAGACTCCCAGACAATATAAAGCTTCTTCCCCCTCCTTCCTCCTCCCACCTCAAAAGCACTGAGTCTTCTCTAAACACCGGATAAGAAATGGATCAGGAAAGTCACACAGCACGATTGCAAATTCAGGCTTGTTTTGACATTCCTTTTATCCAGAGATTGAGAAATAACTGTCTTAACACCATTCCTTATGAATCAAAAAAGGTGAAGTATTTGACTTGTCTGAACTGACAGTGCCTTTATACATAGTGGTCCATTTTGGTATAAGATGTTAAACTGTTTGAAAATCATTGTTTAACACAGACAGTTACTGAGTTAAATACACCAGTGATATTACCCATAATACATCTAACTTATTTATCAATTTGATTGAATACATTTAGATGGGTACTGCAATAAAGGCCAGAATTCTAACAACTTGCAGGGTTGACACACTATGTGCATTTTATTGCTGTATAAGCCTTACATAATTTTTACTCTATTAAGTCTCCCACCTTTTCATGACTAAGACAAGTGTATTTTGGAGTTAGTAAGTTTGGTAATGAACATACGATACTAACTTGTAGTTTCAGAAGAGATCAATTTCAACTCCCTATTTTTTCCTTCCACCACAGAGCTTGCAAAATAAATTTTTTCATTCCCAGGCCAACCTCCAATCACAAATGTTACAAACACTGGTGAAAGTATCCCTTTCTGGTTCTCTCCACAGAGTGCACCTTCTGTTCTCTGCTTGTGTTCCTCATGGGCACGCTAGAGTCCACAGCTCTTTGGCAGCATAGTCTTTCTTCAAATATACTTATATGATTCAAGCAAAATTAGTGAAAAGACTGAGCCAGAGATACACAGAAGTATAACTTTTCCATTCCTATATCCTTGGTTTTTTTTTTTTTTTTATATTGTGCTTGTTTGGAAAAAAAGCCACCCTTTCTTTCACTCCTCTAAATTTTTTAAAATTATTTTTTTATTTTAAATTACATTGATTTTTTTTTTTCAGGATGAGAGTACCGAGAATTTATTATTCTCCCTGCGACATGGCAGTAGTTGAAATTATGACCCTGTATATTAGATGTGAGATAGCCTTGACCTTCCTCATGATATTAAGGTCATTTTATTGTCCAACTCATCTTGCCAATCTACTTCTATGAAACAGTTTTTTCTGGAAAGTACCATGCTTCTTGTCTGTGGCAGTTTTGATCTGTTGTCTAGTTTGTCTGTATCCCCAGCAATGTTAGATGTCTGTTTTCTTCCTGCCTCAAATCCCATGGTTAAGAGAATCATGTCTGCTCCCTCGAGCCTCTAATGCCGTACTTCAAATACATGCTTTATTAACTCTTTGAGCTCAGATATTTCCTTTTTGAGTCGCAGTTCTTGGTGGAATGTTTTGTCTAATACTGCAGGGAACAGTTCAATAGGACTTCAGAGAGAAAGCTAGTGTTTTCTAGTATGTATGTTTCTTAAGGGTAGAGAAGAAAGTGATCTTGTTATCTGGATATTTTTATAACAGCCTTCTTTAAAGTCCCCGACTTTGCACATATGACTACAGGAATTAGGACTTTCCCTTGCAGCTGTTAACAGGGCAGAGATGACACGTTGCTTCCAAAAGGCTCCATTGTGTAGTACAGCATTTACACGCTGACAATATTAAGCAGGTTCCTGAAGCTGAAAATAAGAGGTAGAAGGTTACAGTCCTCCCTTGAGTTATAGTCCAAGGGAATTATTTTTTTCCTTATATGGTAGAGGTCTACTTTTTCAGAACAGAGTATTGCTGTTGTAGCCGATGTTTCTTTAATAAATGAAGGAAAGCAAATGAGTAAACATGTGACTATCCCAGTGATTCCAATTTTCAAAGTGTGATATTCCTAGGTGCCTCAGTGCCTGTCAAGAAGAAAAAGAACCATCTTTGGAAGCAGACAGCACTTAAGAGGAAATGTTTTTAATCTGTGCACAGAAAAACTTATTTCAAGAACCATGATGTTCCATTTAAAGCCAAAAATATGCCATGACAAGAAAGAAGTTTTTTATTTATCTGCATAACAAATAAGTAATTCCCGTGTGCTTCATTGTGTGTAATTGTGTTCTCTCAGATGTAGTGGACCTGTAAATTCGTAGATAAGTTAACTTGCTAAACCTGAAGTGATGCCACAATGCAGGCTTGAGACATAAAGAGAGCATTCCAGAAAATAGTTTTCTTGTGTATTTTATTTCCTATTTCGGCAGAGAAATCACTGTAAAAAACTCACCTGTATTCTGTGTTTCTCCTATACTTACTTGTAAATTGGAGGTTTTAAGCCACTTTGTCACCTTCCAAACTTAGGTCATGGTTTAATATCTGGAATAGTGGATTGTGTCCCATGTGACTCTTTTTTTCATTGTTCTTCACCCAGCACACCCTTCCACAAAGGACTGGATTCCATTTTTTGCATGCAGTTCATTCATTCAGACACAATTCTAATGATATTTCTGGTCTAGTCCAGAGTTCCCCAGCTTAAAAAAAGGTACAGGAATGCTAGGAAAAGTAAAAGTGTAGCAAGGGTGATCCTAGGTATGATGGTTTTCGCATGTGAAGAACTCTTTGGTTAGATGCTTCATAAGGGAATGAAAAAGGGAGTATAAAAGAAAACTGCAACATCGTATGTGGCCGGAAAAGGAGTTTGTTTGCCATCTCTTCTAAAAAGGCATCAAATGTGAACAGGAACTAAGGACTTCAAAGCAAAAATAATACAATCAAACTGGAACTCTGTAATTCTGCCAGCAATGGGCATTAAAAGTTTACCTGTGACAGGGAAGAGAAGCTGAAGTACAGAGGGCTACGAAAGGCCAGTGCGCTCAGTCAGGTTCAGAGACCAGTAAGATCTGTAGAGTACAAGTGCACAATGTGTAAAAGTAGCAGTACATGCTTGTGTTGTTACAGTCTTCCTCAGGCATCTGCTATTGGTTACGCTTGGAAACAGAACCACTAAACAGGATAGACCTTTGATCTGATGTGATATGATCATTCTTATGGTCCCCATATGCTGCTACAACATCTAGCCAGTTCTATTAGCTTCATCTTAAGAAGCCAAAAGAAATCACATAGATCCTTTTATTACTGTGGCTACCAAACTTTACATACAGACCAGTGCAATGCTTTGGTGCAGCCTACTGCAAGGCAATAAATCTCCTGGCGTCAGGGTACAGGTGTTTCAGTGAAAGGGCATTGTTTTGCCCACACATAGCATTGTGAGAGCTGTGTGCGGGATGCCCCAAGCTCATTGCTGATTTTCACAGTTTACTGGGGCAAAAGAAGCAACTTTCTAGCTGTTGTGAGTGCCTTAACCACCAGAGAATGATAGCAACCAGCAAGAAAATACGGTCCTGTGTTTGCATTCAGCAAACATGGCTTCCAGGTGGGACTGTTGGAGTAGCCATTTTTACAGCTTAGACTAAGAAGCGGCTAGAGAATGAAAAACCAGTAACAGGACTCAGTGCTGAATAACTGAAAATTTCAAAAATGTATCACTAGGCCAACTCACCACACGAAATTCCAAAGGCCAGTTATTTCTTCTGTGATGAAGTGCATAAAAACCCCAACCAACCAACCAACCAACCCACCCATCCCCATCCAAAAAAACTACCAGAACCCAATCCAACCCAACTCAACCCAAAACCCTACAAATAACAAAACTGCCAAACAACCAAAGCAAACAACACCTGCCCCAAAACCCCAACAATGTTGTTGGTTTTGTTGTTGTTGTTCTTGCTGCTACTACTATATTATTATCATCATAATTATCATTATCATTGTCAATGTTGTTGGTATTAGTACAACAACCAACAATAGAAACTTGCATCATCGGCCACTGCACATGAAACAGACGGGAAACACACTTTTTAAAGAAGAGCCCCGTGTTCTCTGAGTGTGGGTGTGTACACCCAGTGAATACTGACGGGAGCTACGCGTGCCCACGGTGGGCGAATGAACCCCTGGGTCCGTAGGAAGAGGAGCTCTGCAGGAATCACCCGGGCCGGTGGGAGGTGGCTCTGCAGGATGCACCCGGCGGTCTCCGGTCCCGGGCTGTGCCCGCGGCCCCCACTGGGTGGTGGTAAAACGCTGCAGATGATCGCTCTGCAGTCAGCGAGGCGCGGGTGTCTGCACAAAAAGCAGTTCACGAGCAAAAAACCTTTCAGGCTTTTTCAAATTCTGAAGGATCGGTACGTCTTTACTGCCTGCAGTAATAGCCTTAATCTGCTTATCTCCCTCTTGACTGAAGGACCTTGATGTCTACAATAGCAGTCCACGCTGTACCCAGAGAAAGCCTGGTGGTGGACACTTTCTGGATGCATACACACTGTTCCACAGAATCACAGTATAGCCTGGATTGGAAGCGACCTTAAAGGTCGCCTAGTTCCAAATCCCCTGCCGTGGATAGGCATACCTTCCACTAGACCAGGTTGCTCAGAGCCTCATCGAATCTGACCTTTAATACTTCCAGTGATGGGGCATCCACAACTTCTCTGGGCATCCTGTTCCAGAGCCTGATTACCCTCACAGTCAAGAATTTCTTCCTACTGTCTAGTCTCAACCTCCGGTCTTTCATCCTGAAGCCTTTCCCTGAATGCAGCACTCCAAGTGGGGTCTCATCAGAGCAGAGCAGAGGAGTCCTGCCGGCCGCACTGCTTTGGATACCGCCCAGGATACAATGCGCTTTCTGGGCTGCAGGTGCACATTGCCTCCAACTCCAAGTCCCTGGCGAAGACAGAGAATTGCCTGTGCAAAAGGGATGTCCAGCCATGGAAGGGTATGGCAGCCCTTCCTGTGGCAGGAAACAGCCCTTTTGTTATGCCGAGGGCACTGCTATCCTGCCACTGGAGACAGACACCCCTGGACAGCGTGTGCATGCAGAAACAGTGCAGCATTTGAAATGCTGCCTTGCAGAGGGGTATACGGTCTATCGCCTCTATAGTCAAAGGACTGGATGAAATAACTTGTGGACACATAGTAACAAATTATTTAAATGCACAGTTTTAATCAAACTCTTTAACTTTCAGGCCTGAAAATAGAAACATGAATGAAAGTTTCCTGAATTTTGAGAGAGATAGAAGGAGGATTATCTACACCCAGCTCAAACCACACAAATACCTTCTAACCTGTACTTCACTTGACAAGATGGGAGTTTCCTAGCAATATTAATCAAAACCTTAAGCCTAAAGATGAGCAAAACATACTTCTGCTTTATCCTTCCTTACCTGTTTCCCAAATTTCCTGGATTCCTCATATCTTCCTGAGAATGTGAGCTTTCATACCATGTGTGTAATAAATGCAAACGTTCCTGTGCAAATGTGTCAAACCAAAATAGCACAACAATAGTAGTACTGCCTCTCTGAACATTATCATTTGTCTTAAGAAATAATGTTAAAAGCATGCAACATGTGAATGTACAGACACAGAAGAGAACAGTGAATGTGTGGTCAACATTTACGTTACACATAAATTTTCTTATGAACCACAAAGTACTTGTACTGAATTTTCTGGGAAATGCACTAAGGTTTTTGTGCCTGGAATTTTACTGGTTTAGCTGTAGATGTTCAGAAGGTCACAATTTATTCCCACTTGCAAGTTGTAGTGTAGCTGAACACTGACGGCAAAATTTGTTAGCAGCCTGATTTTTTCCTGTCTTGTAGCTGATAAGTTATTTGCCAAATAAGCACTTTTAAATTACCATATCTATGGATTCAGTTGGGCCCCAAAGCCAGATTTTTTTCTTCCCTTAGTCAAGGTAACACAGTATTGTGAGGTAACAGAAAAGCATGTTTTCTAACAGCTACATCTGTTCAAGAGTGGCCTTCACCTTAAGTAAGAGTACAAGGTCAGTACTGAAACCTACACGATCTAAGTACCAGAAGACTGAAGAAGAACGTAAGAAGGACAATATCTCGGTGTCAGGGCATGCTCTTGGTCCCTGTGACCTAGACCAGATGTTAAAAACTAAGCTTGTAAATATGAAGCTGGTTCTAGACCAAGAGCACTCTCTTCTCCATATGCTCAGATTGTTATTTATATCCCTGGGATAAAACAGCTTGTCCCCCTGTGGTAACTGACACTTCCAGATCAATAGCACAGACTGAACTGTTGCTGTCTGAAAGCAGAGGGGCCTGTGCCGTTAGAGAGGACAGGCCATGTCCTTGTTAACACCTCAGGAAGTGCAATCCCATCTGGCACTGTTTAGCTAAAGCTTTACAGGAAAGAAACTGCCTTCTGGAGTTTGTCCTTTTAAAACAAGACTGAGGAAATACTGAAGACAACTTTGTCTAGCATTTTCAATTTTATCCTCTTGTTGCATAAGGAGAAACTTTCCTTCTTCTAGGCTGTTGAAGAACTAGGACATACCATGCACTTCAGCCTGAAAAAGAGATGAGTGGGGATGCTATTGATAGGGTCTGTATTCTTGTGAGGGATATGAAAGGCAGGTATCTACATCTCTTCTGTCAAAAGAAGATGTGAAACAGAAAGCATAAAGCTAAAACCTCACCAATTTTTTTACCTCTCCCATGAATAAAGCTGTGGAGCTCACAGCCATGAGACAATTTTAATGGGCTTAGGGGAAGAGTACAGAAGTTCATGAAAAACAAAATCATCAAGACCCTTAAATGGAAGGGGAATAAAAAGAACATGTCCTTGAGCCTGAAAACACTGCTGTCTGGGAGAGCATACTGGGAAAGTGCTGCTGCGAGCTGGCTCTTCCTCAGGCAGCACTCTTCAGCTGCTGGTTTCAATGAAACCTTGATCTTTCACACTGAGGTGGTTGTTTTCTTCCTGTGTCATGAGGGAATTTACTTTGGACTGTCTTTGCAGACTTCTCAGTTGCCTCTCTGGCAAATTGTCACGATTATTAATCTTACTATATTCTGTTAACAACTTTCTTGCATTTGTTGTCATTGGTGAAAGGCAGGAATACTTGGTAAGGTTTCTGAAGCTTGAAAGAGTAGGAAAAGAGTGAGACAAAATGGAATGAGCTTCATCAGGCTAGCCTAAGGTGCTGAATAAGATATAGAAGATGGAGTCTCTGTAGCATTCATAATAGTTTAAAAGCTTAGATGCAGTGTATGTCACCCTCAATCATGTCTTTGCGGTATTACTTATTAACAATGATCATAAAAAAGTAATTGGCAAAATTTAAAGCATCATGTTTCTTACTGGTGGAAAAGAACTAGACCTTCTGAGCTCATCTTCTGAGCATTGCAAAATGCTTTTTCTGCCAGTGCTCTGCTGGCAAACTTTGAAGAGGCACAGGCTGGAACTATCAACATCCCACCTGCAAATATTTAACCTACTTGCATTTCTACAAGGATTTTGGGTCAGTTGGGGAAAAAATATACTAAAGAATACCTGTATTTTTCTGCATTTCTTTAATCTTATGATTTTGGAAGCCATTTGTGTATTTTGGATTTTTACCTCAAAACTGTGCTCAGTGGTCACATTGGCCAAAAGTCATATGTCTTCACTGTACCTGTTCTTCATATTTCCTCTACAGTGAAAAGCTGCATGCCTTATAAAAATGTTAAATATACATTTGCTGTTAGCTCTAGAGGCTTGAAGAGAGTTGAGCTGGTCTGACACAATTCTTTAGCTGTCACTGACACAAGATTTTTCTGCACTGATTATATCAGTCCCAGGAGTCAGAACCTCAGTGTAATAGGTCATGGGCTCCTGTAATTTTGCTTTCAGTAACTGATTTATCTACTGATTAAGTGTTCTGCAAGTTTACATGGCTGTGTTACAGAGCAGAGCTCCATTTTCTCTTGTCCTGGTGTTCAGAGGTAAGTGGCTGAAATGCTCTGTCAAGGAACTAGGATGGACTTTCACACTCAAGGTACACGCCAGGTTAGACCAGAGTCTTCTTGATCTTTGTTGTCTTTTACATCTTACATCTTAATGTTTCCTTGTTCTGCTAGGGTTGTTTTACTCTGTGATTGCCACTAAGCCAGCCCTCAACAAATTGAAGGGAAAGGCTGATTCCAAGGAGACTTTTCCAAAGGAAATAAGTCATTTATTGGTTCCCCAAGCATAAGTATTACCTCCGGAGAACTGATCAGCTGGAAGTAGGCTCTTGTGACAATGCTTGTGCTATCTTTCACCTGTATAGGTATGCTGCAGAAATATGGCAAATCATATAGCAGCCTCCATTCCCTCAGATGTGTGAAGGCCTTCATCAGTTGATTAATTAATTAACTTCTTAATCAAGACATTAGTAAACAGATGATGACGTGTGTTGGAGAGTGGACACTTTAATCAGAAATTGTCCACACAAGGAACTGCCTGGCGCAAAGGAGGTAAATTTCTTGCTGCTGTGATAATCACCTCCCACGACTCACAGATGCACTTAAGAATCCTAACTTCCTCCACTACCTCAGCTGTGAGAATGCAGATGCCACTTGAGTGAGAAAGAAAGCAGTTAAATATACAGCTGCAGCATGAAATAATTGCTTCTCCAGTTCTCTTCTCCATACTCCCAGAGGATATTCCAAGAAAGTAGACCAAACCCATTTTTAGCTCAGTCTTGAATTATTGAACATACTATATACCAGGCTATTAACCAAGGGAAAAAGTGGTTAAGAAAAAGACTTGCATGCACAGAAGAACAGGATATTTATTAGAAAAAAACAAAGTATTTTTTTCTTGGGTTTTTTTGTGTGTGTGTATAAAGCAGGTAAATCATCATTTTAAAACTAAAAGCTTTTTCATTCTATGATGATCCAGTTCTCATTATGGGTAGAATAATTATGTAGATGGAAAATGCTGTGAATTTTTTTTTTTTTTTTTTTTTTTTTTTTTTTGGTTAACATCTCTTTATCCCAAGTGGATCTTCCAAAATGTGATGTTAATTCATGCAGTGTATGGCATGCTAACAACCCTAATACCTCTCCCAGTAGAGGTATGTCTGCGGTGCAGATCCGAGGCATGACTGCTGTTCACAGAAGTATCCATCTCACAGGTAAAGCAGTAAAGCTACAACAGAGCAAGTTAAGATGCATCCAGTGAGTGCCCAGGGGTTGAGATGTGTGGTACCATAACTCTGCTGCTAGTGGTCTGCAAAACATTCTGTAAATCCACATCTAGATAAACTGCAAAAACATCTCTGTACATGCTGTCTCTAGTGGTGTTAGTGAGCTACTGATCTTAAATCATACTGGACTAAGAGGAGGGAAAACAGACTGAAACATATGCCCATGAGTGTACTCCATGGCACAACTGGTACCAGTGTACCCACAGCATAGTGCCACACTAACTCACACTCTGGCATCTGCTCTGCTCTTCCTCTTGCCCACTCTGCCTGCTCCATGATTCTTTTGAGAGCCCCAGCGGCGACTCTTCAAGGAGAACGGCAGGAGGCGGTGGGGCACTGGAAGAGAGGTACCTCCACTTGAAGGTAAAGACTGAAACATCGCTTTAAAAGCAATTCAAACACCTTCAATGGACATCTTTCTAAATGGTTACCATTCAGCTAACAGCAGCAAAAAGAGCAATGAAGCAGCAAAGCAGGACCTTAAAAAGCACAGCTATTTCCCACCACTGCTTGCTGTGCTGATCTGCAACCGGGTGAAGATTACTGCCAGCTCAAAATCCAGCCTGACCACCTGGACAATTAATTCACAGTAACTTCCACACCACTTGCAAAAATGCCACATCATGTCAGTGCTGTTGGAACTATGCATATGAGAGGACGAATAAATTATACAGGGCTCTTTGAATGCATCTGTGCAATCAGTGAGGAGAAGTTACATAAGGCTGCTCTTCCTGGTGAAGGGGAAAGTGCCTTTCTTCAGCACAGTTCATCCAGGGACAGGTTCCACATAGAAGACTACTGACAGACTCTCTTAGAAAAGACACAGAAAACAAGGTGACAGTTTTTTCTACAATTCTCAGGAATTTCTCAGAAGAGCCAAATCCTAGACCCTAACGAAAGCTGGAGCAAAACAGCTTTTAGGCCAAGGATCTCAGTAGGCACAGGCAAAGCTTCGAAAGCATTGCAGCTGCAGGTCTCCTGCAGGTTGTGCAGTCCCTAGACCCTTTTGCAAAGAAGAAAGCCTAAAAAATAGACACACATACTTACAGAGCCCCAATCCCATATTTACATAATTTCCACTCTGGCAGGCAATGTCCAGCCCTTTCTGGGAAGCAGGAGTGGTAAGACATGGCTCCTATATCAAGCAATCTTCCCGACAACCATTTTGGTAGAGCTGCCCACAGAGCTTCCCGCATTCACAAATGAAACAAAACTTGTCTAATGGCTTGCAGACACACGAGGGTAACCTTAAAGAGCACCTACAGTTTGAGAGTTTCAGTGACTAGTTCACAGCGCACAGTGTACAGAGCAGTTACTGATACCTCGTGGGTAGTAGCAGAGAGAGACTTTTTTTCCCAATTGCTTTAAGAAGCCATGAACAGATGGACAGAGAACTGGGAGACGTCTCTTGAGACTTCTGCTTAGTATTTGGAGAAGAGGGGGAAGATGCCTCTCTCGGAGATGCCAGTGGGAGCAGTTTTATCTCTAGGTGAAGAAGAGTAGCTAAATAAATTCCTGTGCACACACTGAACTGCAATAACTACCTGCTGTTTATCAGAAAGAAATGCACTGTAAAGCATGCTACCCCAGTGGAAGGCACTTTTCCCCTCACCTCTGCAGTTGATTATGAGTACCAACACAGGGACCTACCATAACTCAGCTACTTCTGATGGCTTGATTTAGGAAATAACTTTGTGTTTCCCAAAGCTAATCTGCAGTAAAAAAGTACTTTCTTCTTGTGTGTGTGTGCATGCATGTGTGTGTGTGTGTAGAATTACACACCTTTTGTGATACCTGTGTGACAAAAGCAATCATGACCCCTAAGTGTTCTGGGTACTAATTATAACTTCCCTACACAAAACCTCTGTGATTGCCACTGCTTTTTCTGATTAAGACCCTTTGTTCTGACCCCATTGTATAGCTGAATGCCTGGTTTAACCTGCTGTAACTCTTCTACTATTTTCTGAATCAAGCTGGCAAGAAACCAGATGTCAATGTTTATTTCCAGTGCTATTTAAAAATAAGAGATTCACTAGAGACATCTCTGCTGCTTGTTTCTTGTTGCAGATGGACTCCAGCCACTGATCAGAAGCCAGCGAAGCAGCAGATGTGGATTGTAAAGAAGTCTGTTCATATTTCATACCTGGGAAGATGCATCTTTCCTTCTATGTGTTTGTAACTTAGAAAGAAAGAGCCAACAACAGCAGTAACAGTAATAAAAATAACCTAGTATGGACAAGAGGCCTATTTAAAAAAAAAAAGTGTTACGTCATCTCTGTACCTCTGTCTCACACTTCTGTTTCTGTCTTGAATTCCTTGGGGTTTTTTTATCTTTGTCTTAGTAGCTTGACAATCATTATCAAAATACAATATCAGAATACAATAAGAAGCTATCTTCAGCAGGAGCAATAAGAATCCTGCCACTACTAGGCATTTTATTGATTGTTTTACAAATTTGTCATTCTCTGGATGGAATGGAGAAACATTTCTGTGTTGCTCCTCTTCATTCTCAGTTTTACTCATTGACCCAGAGGATTCTAATCTGCAGAGCTTTCTGCCCACTGCAGTGCTGACAGACTTAGAATCAGCAGAGTGCTCTCACCACAGTTACTGCTTGCACAGCAAGGGGTTTCTGCTGCTCGCCCTTGAGGAGGCGGCACCCCCCAGGGTAGGCACAAGGCTGAGTACCCAAGGCACAGCTCAGTGTGAAAAAACACAGCTGTCAATGATGAAATACAATTTTGAAGAGGGCGTCCGGAATAACAAGCAACTGTTACAAGCTCTAAGCTTCTGAAAGGGTCAGAGACAAACCAGATCTTTGGATAGTAATTGTAAGCTGTAGCTTACACCCCACCACTCCACAGCAGATATGCTGAGGCTGGACAGCTGCTAGTAGTTAAGCAGGAGCTCTCTTGTCATAAAATTGCAAGGCAGCGTGGCTGAAGCCTGTTGAAAAAGAGATCAGACAAGCATATGAGCAGACAGGTAGATGAGATGAAAAATACTGTCTTGGGTGACTGTCTTCAGAGATAGGAGGATAAGAAAATTCTTTTAATGTACTAGGTTGATGGGACAAATGGGAAACCATATTCTTGTTTACAGATATCAAACCTATTTTATTTTTCCAGTCAATTTAGCAATTCTATCTGTCTCTGTGTTGCTTTTTCAACAGTAATATATTTCTCAAAGCTGCTAACACTGTAAACTGGCTAACAAATTTGCATGAGCCAAGACATCCTCATTAAAACAAGGGGAAGAGATATGTTAGTGAAATTAGTAGCACTGAAGGACTTGAACACATAGCAGGCCTGGTATTTTCTTATGCCTAATCTTCTAGGAAAGTTACAAGACCTTACTGAAGAGATAAACATATGGAAAATTCTGTAAGAGTAACGGAACATGCAAGGAAAGGACAAAGAAAAAGACAAGCGAAGGGGGAACAAAAAGGAAAGGGAAAGGAAAACAATGAAAAGGAGAAAAAAGAATTCCAAGCATGGAATTTATACCTGTGCAGGTAGTAATAAAAGTAGTAATAAAATTAGTATTGCTAAAATATGAAGTAGGTTTGAACTTTCAAAGGAAATTAAATTTTTTTGTCACCAGTCCTATATTTAGAAATATAACAAAAGACATGGTACGTCTCTCTGCAAAGCTGAAGTAAAGATTAAGGTGATTCTATATGTGTTCCAAAATAAAATTAATATATTTTTTAGAAGATTATGATGTTGGACATAGAAACAGAGAATGCAAATAAAAATATGGAAATGAAAGCTATAGCCCAAGTATTAAGATTAGAGTTAATTATGGAGTATTTAATAAATATAATTTTGAAGGTATCTATTATTTATTTACAAAGCATGCTTTTTGTGGTTTATACTATGAAAATAGAAAATAGTATAAATAGTACCTATATTGAAAAAAAAAGGAAAATGCAGATTCAGACACTAGGCTGAAGTTCTATGATGATTAAGGTCACATTTGCACAACAGCAGATCATCTGGTAGAGGAAAGCTGAGCTAGACCAGGGGGAAGGCATGATTCCCATTTCTGTTGAATTAGCTAGCATATGTGACACTGTGTTATGTCACCTACACTGCCTGTAGAAGACAGCTCTGGTGGAGAGACCAATTCAGTGCTTTCCTTTATGTGGATAAGGTTTAGGACCAATCCTTTGAAACTGGATTTACTGTAACATGACCACTGCCTAAAAAAACCATAATATCACAAGTTTAAAAGAGATAATAGTTAAAAACTTGGTTGCAAATGGGACCAAACAAAGGCCAGCTGTACAGCATGCAAATGAAATGAAAACTCAATATCTTTATTTAATAATGTACCTGAATTTTTGTGTTTCTCAAGTGAGTAAAATCTCACCGAGTTCTCTGAGTGAACTTTTAATAAGCTTTTAATATGCTGCCCTTTTAATATACTGCCATATGCAAAATTAGGTGATAATGCAGGGTATTGTACTGAAGGTTATCTACACTCATATGTAACAGGTTTTGCAGCAATGAAAATATAAATGATAATCAGATGATGAGTGTCTGCTTGAGTGAGTTTCTGCTGAAAATCATGATGAATCTACTGAGTTTTTAAAAAGTGTCATCCCTTATACAGTTTATGTCTTTTACTGATGGTATTGTGAAGTTTTTACACACTCTAAACACTTAGTCCTTTGCAGGTCCCACCCGAGCTTTTTGTCCTCACCCTTTCTTAGTACCTACAGGAAGTAAATTTTCTTCCTTAAGGAACAGTAAAATATTTGATAGAGAGAGGGGAACTTACTACAAACTGTATGCCTTTCAGCACAGTTTAGCAGTGCAGTGGTTGCTATAATTTCTCATTTGCACCGCAGTACAAGGAAGTTTTACTTTGTCCCTCTATCACTACCCACAATGCATCATTGGAAGCCCTGGTAGATGGCAATTTATGTACACCTGATTACTTATTAAGTCTGATCTCAGTAAGGTCAAGGCTAATCTGTTCTAACATCCAGACCTTCTGCTTTTGTTTAATATAGCCCACTGAGATTAAAATAGGATTAGAGCTCATCTGATGGGGGGAATAACCTCTCCAGATGAAATCTTCTACTGTTCTTGTAAAAAAATCACAACAGCATCTTGCAATGGCCATGGTTTCTGTATGCCAATACACATAAGACATTTGGTTGTTTTTTTGTTTGTCCCTGTGATGGTTTTGAAACCAGACTTATTATTTCCTGGGGTCAGACCTAATTGTTACTATACACATGGAATACATGATTATGGACATCAGAATGGGCCATTTTCTCACTCATCTCAATGTGTTTTCAGTCCACTAGAACAATAGAACTAAAACAAATTTAAGTGAATTAATGGAAACTGTCAAGAGGTACGTTTAATAAAGTTTAAATTTTCACCTGTTTTATTACCAAGTTTGCATTTCAAATGTTTTTTTTTTACTTTAAACACATGCAAGTGCTATTTGTGCAGAACCAAGATGTATTCATCTTGGTTCAACATCTACATTATATATAAGCATAGAAAAAAGTAGGTCTATGTTATCCAAAAGATATGACTCAAACTTAATTTGTGATGAAGACAAGCATAAGGATTGCCAAAATATTTAAACTAATAATACTTTTTTGTGGGATTTTTCCCCCCTAGTATGTCCAGTAAAGGCATTCTTCTGCAGTATTTTCAATCTTGACACAGTAAATTTTACATTACAGAATAAGGCTTTGATGTGAGCCTAAAAGTACAGTAAAGCAAAAGAAAAAAGACAAAAATTATTCGGTCAGTGTGTTCTCATTATTCAGATCCTAAGAAATGCAAAATAATATAACTGTCATTGATTAGGATTATGTAAAATATCACAGGTAGCACGCAGTGAAAAGATCAGCAGGGAGAGAATTCCAAAAATGTTATTTTTGCACAGACAGGCTGCTTGGCTGCTGTCCTAGATTTCAGCCTGTTCTAGGTGGAGGTCATGCTGTGGCTAAAGTAATTAGCAAGGTCAATCTGACCAGCTCAGTATAAACCTGGAATAACTCTACTGAAGTGTAGAACAAGAACAACTGAGAAGAAAACACAGTATTTTTGTCCTGGTTGCAGTACTACCCATACTAGCAATGATACTAGTAGAATTCAGGATTTTTTGTCTTTGGGATGATCCTTGGCCATTTTACTCCACTGATGCAGGGTATTGTCTCTTGGGTGATGTTACTTCTTAACAGCAGTCTGAGAATCATTCAGCCATCAAGGTTTCATCCTTACTTTCTCTAGCAGTTAAGGTTTGGTCCTGTTTGGGTATTTGAGTGAAGGAAAACCCTCTTAAAAGACAAAAGTGCATGCTAAAGAGTTGTTTGAATTTTAAAAGATTTCTCAGTGGGACCAACAGAAGATATCTTTAATGATATGCATAATTATATTTTCTTAACTGTACAGGATGAGCCCCCATATGCTTTTTATTTCAAGAGACACAGCAGCAATTGAAAGCATCATGTCTCTCACTAAATGAGAATGTGTGACGACATCAGTATCATTCCGCAAGGGTACATACTTTTAATCTGATCAGCAAATTCGTAGTTTATAATGTAAGAGTATACAACTGTGTGAAAACATGAAGATAAAAAGCAGCATTATTGCAGATCTGAAAAATGGAGCTCAGACCGCTACATGATTGTTTATCAAAGTCTTTCTTGCCAGACACTCTTCAACTCATCTTCCTGTTGTCTGTGTTTCTCATGTAGGAATAAGTTTGATTTCTTAATTATGAAGCCAGAAGAGCACATGAGCATTGAACCTGCATGTGTGTGTAAGGAAAATAATATTTTAAGAGCCAAAGCAGTAATCACCTCTATAATCAGGAGCTGAAGATGCATTCTGTGTTGTACATTGCCTCTGAAATTATTTCTTAAGCAATCTTTCTCGGTTGCTTCCTGTATGCTAGGGAAAACAATGCAGTTTTGTTTGCTAGGCAGAAAACATGAACTTCCCACTCTTCTAATTCAGGTCTTTTTAAATTTCGTACTCACAGAAGGAAGAATTTATTTTGTAAAAGCAAGAATTGCCATGCAGATCATGTTGCATAATTACAACTAAAGTGAAAGTCTCATCCGCAACTCTGTTTTCAATAAAAAAAGTTAAAATTTGTCCGTGTGTCAGAGGTTCAGGTCAAGCCAGTACCAAAAATACTTACATTGCATATCAGGAAAAATTTGGTCCCTTTACAAAACCTGGGTATTGCTGACTGGGAATCACATTATTATTCTAACACCTCAGAAAAAACTTTTTTGGAAAACAGGTCACAGACCACTATGTGATTGTTTACCAAAATTTTTCTTGCCTGATGATGTCTGACAGTGGAATGTTGTATAATAGTCATCAGTTTAAATAATTGCTGGGAAAGTAGATTTCATAATTGACAGACCCTGCTGAAACTGGTTCCAAAAGTTGGTGGAAAGTCATACAGGAATAATAAATCAGCCAGCTTAAATGGCATTTGATGTGAGAGTTTGAAGGTAGTTAGCACTGTTGAATGGCAAGACAACACCACTAAATCACAGTTTGCCACCACAGAGGTTTTTGGTAACATCAATTTGAAAATGGGAATATGTTGATAAACTGAGGTCTGGAATCTGACAATTAGAAGAATTATTATGAAATGGGCAAAGCTGCACCCAAGAAAACACAACTATTTGAAATTATGGGGGCTGCCACATGTTTATAAATTTGTGGTGGAATTTAACTATTGGAAATCATAGGAGTGTCATATAGACTTACTGAAAGAATAGCTAATACCTTTTTCTTCAGAAGAAAGAAGGAGAAGAAATGAGCTGTAGCACCTGGGAGATCCAAATTTGGCAACACTCACATCAACATAACTCAGGATATCAACTGTTGTAGGAAAAGACTAAATTACTACCTCCTGAAAGTCCCAGCTACAGGATGAGATACTTAAGAGACCAAATACAAAGAGTTAGAAAGCTTAATTGTATTTGACAGTGCGTATTATAAAATGTTAAAGTAGCAATATGCTTTGGAAAAAATGGGTATGCTATTGGAGCTGAAGCTTTAGGAAAATTTGGAAATCTCATGGAGGTGTGCTGTAGTGGTTGAACTACTGCACAGAAAAGCGTGCATTCTTCCAGAGCTTTGGGACCTGCAACAATCTGGTTGCTGGTGGTTGCAAACATGCAGCCCTCCTCTGGGAATTCACAGCAGCCCGAGGAATGCTGAGAGCTGGTTCCCTCTGCCTTTGGTGGTTTCCAACATACTGTGCTGCACCCATGGGCCAGGACATCTGTGAGGAGCAACAGGGAAGCAGGGCTGGTCCCTGCCTGATGCCTCCCCTCTGCAGAACCTGTGCCTGCAGACAGCTCTTACCTGCCCATGGATCCTCAGGACTGCCCCAGAAGCAGTCCCAATACCAGCTGTGCAACACCACTTGGCAGCTCAGGCTAATCTTCTATGGGACATTTCCTTCGTACATCTCCATTTCATTGTTCATATACACATTCGTAGAGCATGTGGTACTGCGTGAAAGCAGAAGCACCCTGGTCCTCACCTCTCTCCCTGCAGCCCCTTTCTCAAATTTGTGCCTTTTACTCCCCCCTGAAACTCATGGCACATGTGTTCTGCTTATTTGTGGGAAATGTAAGTTTCTGGAGAGCAGAGAGATACTATTTGGCTCTAAGGTATGTTAATTTATTAAGAGAAAGCATTAATTTCTGTTCCAAGTAAAGTTTCAGCAAATTAACTTTATAGAATCTGAGTTTAGTATGCCTACATATGAAGAGTGTATCATGTCTGCATATTCAATTTTGGCTTTTAAAATGTATTAGTCAGCAGTTCAACAAAATGACTGACAGAATGTAACTGATGAGAAAACAAATCCAATAAATAATTACACTTCCAGTTTCTGTTGCCAGCAAAATCCTTTGTTTCGAAGCAGCCAAATTTTTCCCTCTCACTCCCCCAGAATAAAACATCAAGCTGGGATAAAACTGAGTAACAACTAGATTGGCAGGAGTTAAGCACCACCCTGGCCGTTCAGGTAAATCCCCCAACTGATTCATCCATTTTGAAATCTTGGACTAGCTAGGCCACAGATTAAATAAAACAAAACGTAGTTCCCAGGCCCTTTAGAAGGGACAGAAATTACTCACAGATGGAACAACTTTGCAGAAGTAGATTTGGCTCTTACAGTTTGCAGGCAAGCCCACACAAGCCACAGAATGGAGCTAGTTCCGCTCTGAAGGCACCTAAACAACAAATCCTTTATTTACATTATAAACTCTTACACTGACCCCAGTGACTTTCAACCCTGTGTGTGTCCATTCCAAGCTTACTTCCCACATGCAAAATGTCCCTCCAGCAAGGTGCAGTCCCTGCCACACTGTGTTTTTGCCTGTCCCAAACCTTTTCACATTGGTTCATCTGTAATTGGGTACAATAAAGCAAACAGCCCGTATGCAAAGGATAAGATTTGAAATAGTAAATTTCCGTGGAAACCATGAAGCATCAATGGTCATGCTAGCAAAGGCCACACAGACCTCTCATACACATGTAGGGCATCTACAAGTAATGACAGACCCAGCCCTTTGTTCCTGAACACCACTGTTGGTGCTGCTTGACCCTACAAGTTCTTACTACACATGAGGTATGAGAAAGTCCCCTTAAAGGACAAAAAGAAAAAATTGTCCCCAAAAAGTGGATTAGCAATTTGGCCTTCTTTTTGCCAGGAGGACTTTCCAATCTTTCACTTGAGCACACACAAAATCTCAGCACACAGCACACCCTTTTCCCCAAATCACGCAAAATTGCCATGTAACATGTTCACATTGTCATTTAACAAATTCACTATTCTTCCAAGAAGGTCTGACAATAAACTAATTGCTGAAAAAAAAATCATACTAGCATAGGCTGGCCTGCTGTGTTCAGTAGATGCATGGAAATCAGCTACACTCTTCTGAAATAGCTGATTATCACCACACTGATTTCCAGGCCTGTTCTTCCTAAAGAAATGGCAGAAGTGTGCATTACAAAAGGTGGGAAAACTTCAGTAAAGAGCTACAGCTTTTATCTCAAGACATCCTGCAGTAGATCTGAACATGTTCTTTCAGGTTTTAGGTTGTTTTTCTCTTGCTCTATGCCAGCAAGATGACTCGAAAAATCTTAGGTCAGCAAGGGGTGTCAATAATTTGCTCTACATGTTTAGGGAGGGAGGACAAGTTTAATGGATTGTCATTACCCGGGCTCTGCCGGAGCAGTTCCCAGGTGCATGGAGAGTACTCCAATGTGCCACTTCCCTTTCTTGCCTCCCAGTTGCCCTACAGGCACAGTATGCAGAAGCAGACTTTTTATCCTTTTAAAAGTGAAGAGAATGCCCTTAGCACTAAGCATTTGTGTCTCAAGCTGTCTGTACAGCCCATACTGAGGAAAGCTGCTGTATCAAATCCTAAGCCAGAGCCTGTGTGCAAAAAGTTGCCAGTTGGTTTGTGAGGAGTACCATTTCTCTTAATTAGTTGAAAACCTTGCCCGTGTAGCATCAGCTGCATTACCATCACTGACAAAAAGTCTGTAAAGTCACTCTCCTTTTACCCACTCTGGAGTAGTTCACCTTAGATCAGCAACAGCATTGATTAGACCCACTTTCATTTTCTCAGAACATTTACAAGTTTAGCTAAACTGATGGATCTACTGCTGTTATCATCCAATGTTGAGCTTATAACTGTTCACTTACCTGCTGAAACATTGAGTCAGACTTCCACGCCACAAGAATATTTTTAGTTTACTTTCTTTAGCTGGTGCTGAGAAATACAAATCTGGAGCACCAAGATTAAAAGGGAGCCAACGTGCATTTTACACTGCACTTACAATACTTGGTTTAATTTTAACTGTGTGTGCTAGTGTTAGGTCTTCTTTGACCTGGGGCATGGTGCATACTATTTACTGTTAAATGACAAGAGATTATAAAAAGGCTACTCTTTCCCAGTGATTAGAGAAATCGGTAAAGATCTTTACTCATTCTTGACATGAAAATGGAGCTAAATTGAATAAATTTTGCACTTATATGTTAATTTAATGTCTTTTAAACACAGGCAAGGAGACAAACCAAGATACCACAAGCCAGTGAACGTCAGTGAGAGAATCCAAAACTACCTGAAAGCAGTAGTAAAACAAGTTTGGAGCAGCACCTTCCCAGATCTTTTGGTGGCAAATACTTATCACTGGAGATTACATTCAAGGTAGAACTGGCCATTTGGTACTTGGAGGGAGACTTCTGGGTACTGCAGGAACTGATGCTGGTGGTCCAGCTGCAGAGAGTTGCAAAAGTCAACATCTCTTAAATCCGACATAGAGCAGATGTTCTTAGAACTAAAGATCACATATATGGGGAAAAAAATCCCCAACAAACACAGATCAAGTAATTGCATCTGTCTTCTTAAATTGTTCTTAATGTAATGAACATATTACAGTGACCTTTAGAATGTCTAATGGGTGATGCATTTAAGCTTTTTGAATATTTCAGCCACCTACAAATTATGTTTCACTTGTTTATTTCTACCTTAGCCTGTGCACTGAACTGCATCATAATCAAGATGGATTAAAAAATAACCCGACCACTACATATGGATAGTTCCAGATCTTGTGTTTGTATTTTATCTTAAATCTCAACCATACAAATAATTCTCAGCTGTTTCTCTTGAACTACTATTTGGTCTGCTTGTTATTCTAATTCTTAAAAATCAAAAAGATCACTGCTCTTTATTTGTGATCAAAATAATTCTACAGAATACAGGTTTGTAAGCTTCAGAAATTCGAATACATTTTGGGGTGTATTTCTGTAAAAAGCTCTTAATGAATGCAGGAAGATTACACACACTTGAATTACTTAACTCACGACAGAGAGTCTTCCAGTTAAAACAAAAAAAGTGTGTCTTGTCTTCTGAAAGCTTCTTAAATCATCAGTTTATTTTGGTTCCAACTTCTATTTTATACTCTGGTTCCAGATCCCATTGTCAGTTTGAGAAGTCTGGTTTTTTTCTTTTCATTGGGCTAATTTTTTAGTGCTGCTTTAAATTACTCTTTCACCTTACTCTAAAATTCAACATAGCACAACTCAGTGCTTTGACCACTACCAAACACAAAGTCCAGTATGTCAGCTGTTCTTTCAAAGATTTTGTTCCTATTGCAACCACTGTGAATTTTGAAATTCTGCTGATAGATGGAGTCTCTTGTCTACTGACCTGGGCATGTTTTAGTCCATGATATAAGCACTTTCAGTGCACGTGTGCAGGACTCTTTAACTGAGCAAGGCTAATTGGTACTACGCACGCAAGGACCTAGCAATATAAGAGGGAAATGACTCATGAACTTCCTTTCTTTTCACTGGCAGTGTCAAGGTGTTAGCATTGACTTCAGTCATAAAAAGATTTTCTTATCTCTTTCATTTTGCCTCCTCTGTACACCACCTCTGTGCATAGTTGAGCACAGTTCACAAATTCTCACTGTTTCAAACCTCACTATTTGAGGACAATTTTTGCTTCATATTTATTTCCCTGAAATAAATCCAAAAGAGTGTAAGAATTTACCTGAAAACTAGATTACTGCAGAAATGAAGACAAATAACTTGTAATTCACTGAGTGCAAGGATTATGAGAACATAAGGATAGAGAAATGGTAGAAAAAGCTAATTGCTGTGTGATGGTATAGCAACAAAGACAATTTAGTTTGTGAGAAGAGCATGATCAGTGGGAGACATTCCTTTCCAGCTCTTTCTGGACAATGTCCTAGTCACAGATAAATTGTGTAAGAAACCAAGAGCTGTAACTCAAGTTTGACCTCTGCCCCTGAGGCACTCCTCAGTACTACAAGTCACTGGGAGCAGAGGCCTTCAAGCTGAGGCTTCAAGCAATGTGACATGTGGAACTGCTGGGCAATTAGCAAGGATGCTGGAGTTCATCTACCAAACCAGCAACTGCTCCTAACTCTACTGACTTGCCAGCTTGCAGGTGTTCTTATAAATGGGGCTGGAAGGCCACAGATTGTAGTGAAAGAAACATTCTTGTTGATTTCAGGGAAGATCTGTGGGGTTACATCAGATATGAAAAGCTTCAGAGGAGCAACTTATGCCATCTGAAAGAGAATACAATGTGAAAGGTAAAGACATGTTGCTCCATACTGATAGGTTTTTTGGAACTACCCTGTAAGTAAAAATAATGATCTGTGTATAACATACCCAGATTTTTTAGCGGATTTCAACAATGATATTCCACAGAGTATTTTCTTCTGTCATAGCACTAAATGTTAGACTGTTGTAGCTCTGCTCTGATATGGTCCTCTCAAGCCCAGATGAAGAGAAGGAAGATTTTTACTTTCATTTAATTAGACTGTCCTTTAAGGAGACTGGCATGTTATAATGACAACATTTACAATTGCCTTATGTCTAATTAATATTTTAAATATTACATTAGAAAAACATGTTATTTAGTGTTCTGCAAACATGGCCAATAAAGCTTTTGTGTTCAAAGTTATATTCAGTTTATATTTTCCTATCACATTATTCACTAGCAGGAACTGGAATTTAAAAAATGCAGTTAGCTTTAGCCTCCTTAATAAAGTTGTTCATGGTGCTGATTGTAACTATGCAGTACACAGGTACAGACCCCAGATTTCTCATCTTATTTATTTCTAAAAACAAACAAATAAAATAGACAAAGTTTTAAAAAACCCTCAAAAGCTCTCAAAGCCTTTAAAATAAATTAATTACAAAACATAAGTTTTCATTACAACTGATCATGATATATAATAATAGTACCAAGACTGTTTCAAAAGGCATGTGTTAGTAAGTAATATTTGACCCACTGCAAGATAAACAGAAATGTCAGATGGTCCTTGAGGTTTAATAGTAAGCAAATACTTACAATTGAAGGTAAAGTACACCCTTTGCATCTTTTACAGCTAAATCCCACAGCCAGGGTAGTTGATGGTATGACAGCAAACTATAATAGTTTCACAGTGATACTGGTCTACATGCCATTTTAGCTTGTGGTTTTGACTTTAGTGAAGAATGTGTACCATTGTGTATATGTTCATGTTTTGTTTCCCAATATATGGAGTGCCAATAACTAACATTCCTATCTGAAGGCACTCATAGGATTTACTCATCACTGAGAATTCTAGTTACTGAATATTAAGTTTAGGTGTCCCCTTTAATGAGGGCTACTGGAAACTTGTTATGGTAGTTAATTTAAAGAAGTCTGATTAATTTTGCTCAATATATTCCTCAAGAATGTATTACTCAGGTGATGTAAACAGGTTTTGCTCTATAAACACTATGGTTTATATGCAATGTGTTTGCTTATTATTACTAACAACTAAATTATTCAACATACTTTAATTATAAAGACCATATCCATGTTGTTCCTGTTTTGTCTGGGATAGAGTTATGTATAAGGACTAAGGGCTATCTTCTGCATTTGTGTTGGAAACAGTGTTGATGACACAGGGATGCTTTCATTACTGCTAAGCAGGGCTTACACAGTGTCAGGGCCATTTCTGCTCCTCACAGCACCCTGCCAGGGAGTGCGCTGGGGATGCACAAGGAGCTGGGAGAGGACACAGCCAAGACAACTGACCCCAGCTGACCAAAGGGATATTCCAGTCCATATAGCATCATGCTCAGGATATAGATCTGGGGGAAGGAGAAGGAAGGGCTCCTCACCCACAGCTACAGTCCCTTCAGGAGCAAACCTGCTCCAGCAAAGCCTTACCCATGGCTGTAGTCCCTCATGGGGCATACCTGCTCTGCCATGGGCTTCTCCCTTGCTACACACACTGAGGTGCTCCAGCAGGACCTCATGCATGCTTCAAGGTGTTCTTGCTGCAGCATGGATTTATGCCTGGGCCACAGCCCTCTCAGAGGTGTACCTGCAGTGGTACAAGCATAACATGGCCACAGATACTTCAAGATGTACATACTCTGGCACAGGCATATCCATGGCCACAGACACTTTGGGGTGCCATGCTCATTCCTGTGTATACTTATTCACAGGTTACAGTGCCTTTCAGTTGATTTCACAGTGGAGTTCCAGCCTGCCCAGTAGTGCAGCACAGAATCAGCAGTGATGCCCTGGCCATCTGCCAGCCCAAACGCATCACCACGGCTGTTATCAGAATGTTCCCGGGCCAGCAGAATAACATGATCAGCAGCACAGCCCTATGGCAAGCAGTGAAAGTGAAAAGCAGTCACTAACGAGCACTAGACTCTAATATACAGCTGGGCAAGTGAGCCCCATGGCAAGCACAGGAGCCTGTTGATTAATAGCTAAGCAGCATAATTGCTATAAATTCAATCTAGCACATCCCAATCAAACATTATCTTGCACCCTTTGAGAGTCATGTTGGGTGACAAAAAAGACTGTTGTGGTTTAACCCCAGCCATCAACTAGGCCCCACACAGCTACTGGCTCACTACCACACATCAGGGTAGCGGGAAGAATCGGAATGATAAAAGTGAGAAAACTCGTTTGCAATAACGATGATTTAAAAAGTGAAGCAGAAGATGCACACGCAAGCAAAGCAAAACAAGGAATTCAATCATCATTTCCCATGGGTAGGAAAGAGCTCGTCCATCTCCAAGAAAGCAGGCCTCCATCATATGTGGTGGTGGCTTGGGAAAACAAAGACAATCACTAAGAGCATTTCTTGTTCCTTCTTCCTAGCTCTATATGCCGAGCATGACACTATATGATCTGGGATATCTCTTGGGTCAATTGGGTTCAGCTGTCTGGCTGTTTTCCCTTTCAGCTCCTTGTGCACCCTCAGCCGTCTTGCTGGTGGGGTGGGGTGAGGAACAATAAAGGCTGTGTAATAAAACCAGTAATAAAGCATCCTTGACTGAACAACACTGTTCCCATCACAAATCCAAAATATAACCCCACAGTGGCTGCTACAAAGAAAATTAACTGTATCTCAGCTGAAACCAGAACCAGTGTTTTAATTTAACTCTATGTTGTCACCTTTTCCATCCTATTTCACTTGTTACAAATTGCAAAGTGTGAAATAATTTTGATATTTCAAATGTCACCTGTTCCCAACTGCAATTAGCATTTAAAAGCTTAACATCCATTTTCATTCAAATATGCCGCCTCTGTAGTCATGGTAACCTCCTCATCAGCTTTATCTTCCAGCTTTAGAAGGTACTGCTGGGGTACTTAGACATGTTTTTATTTAGGGTTTTTCATTTGACTCCCTCCTCCTTCCCTCTCAAGCACAAAAACCACCTCTGTGCTTGCTTTTACCAAGTTGAAGGTTTACAACAGCAAGGAAATAGATAAAATGAAAATACTGTTTAAAAAAAAGAAAAGGTTTTACTTCTTAGAGCTTCCTGAAAACAGGAATTGGTGACGAAGAGTGGCTTACGAATTCAGATGACTCCTCACATATGATGCAGTAAACTACAGATAAGGTATTCAAAACTACATATTCAGCATAAATATAAATAAATATAAATAAAAATGAAAACCTAGTCTATATACAAATATGTGTGTGTAGAATCCAAATACTTAGCAGAGGTGCCCTCTCTCCTCTCTTTAAAGGACAAATATTGAACCAGCTGTGAGGCAAATATTGTTTCATTCAAATAATTTAATTATTCTGTATATAACCAGGATATACTCTGGTGTTTAAGTTTGGGGGGGGGGGGAGGGGATTTCTTTTATTGTTATTATCCTTCTTTACCCATTTAACAGTGCTGATTTATTTTTCTCCTAATTATTAGGCAGCATTTATATGAGAATGGGTCACCTGATTCCAAATACTTAAGTCATTGGTAAAGATACCCATCTGTGAGCCACATAATTTTTGTTACAGATATTATTGTCCCTGGCTTGCAACACATATTTATTGTTGGGAGAAAAATCATTGCAAGCACAGAGAAACAGATGGATATTAGAATTCAGATACATGGACTTTTGGGTAGTAAATAATATAACGATAGGGAATATAACAGCATAATTATAGTGTATTTTCTACATATTCTCCCTGTGGTCATTTGTAAAAGTCACCTGCTTCCACTTTTAATTTAGAAATTGATAGAAATTGGGGTACTACGCACATATCTCCGCCTGCCTCTGGGCCATATGTGAAGCTGTGAAACCATTTTAGGTATTTTTTCAAGTGGCCACTTCTCACAGACTGCAAGCCAACAATTCAGCAGTCACAAGATACTGTATAAGCATGCCTACCCTTAATCCCTGTCACCACTCTATAGGAGGCACACGTTGATTGTTTGAGATGTAGCTACTTCATTTAAGACTTGCATACATAGATACAGAAGTAAATCCTTATTTTAATTAATTCTTATCTATGTGGGGTCTCTAGAAGCACAGTTAAAAGCAATCTTCACTTGTCTCCTTGCATCATCTTGAGGCTGAACAAACCAAGTTGTAATAGTCAACAGGCCCCCTCTGTCAACTGTCAGCCACTAATGACCACCTCCCAATATGTAACATGAAATAAATGTACACTGCACATGCAGACTCTGGCCTTAAAGAGCACTTTGTGTGTGCGTGACTCAGCTATGGCTCTCACTAGAAACTATTGAAATTTTGGAAATATCTTTGTAACCTCTCACGTCTCTTTCATGGCCACATAGTTTCTAAGATGCCCGCTGTACTTTGGTGTATCTGGTTTTGCCATCTCCTAAGCCTTTAGAACTTACAGGTTTCCCATCAATGCCAAGGGCAACCCAAACAGCCCAGAGTTCAAAATGAAGAAGGTAGAAAAAGGAAATTGTAAAAGGTTATTCTTTACCCCAAAGAGACTGAGAGTTCACATCTTACAGTAGGGTTTTTCAGGATGTGCAAAGGATCTCACTGAAAGCAGAGAAGTGTCACTGAGCTGTTCACCAAACTCTTCCCAGATCTCAGCCTCTGTCCTACCCAACCCATCTGAATATCCTTGCTCTTGTCTGGGCTCTGCATTTTTCAAGGACTTCCACATGAAGTTCTTCTGTGACTGCCCCGAACCCATCAGGGTCTTTCTGGGCTGTTGGCCCGCCTACACTGGATTACTTTGGTTTATCCATGGATTACCATGAAGGTTTTTCTAACAATGGCATAGAGGAGGAGTGCAACTGGTATTTCAAAAGAGCATCACCTGCGTACTCTAATTGATCTCCAGCACATGTCACAGGAAATTAGCTAGGGCAGAGCTGCGTTGTAACTGTTTCAATGTACGTGAATTTTGAAGCAATTACTTAATGAAGCTCAGCTTATTGGGGAAATACTAATGTTAAAAGCAGAAGATCAGAATAGTAGGGGACTCTTCTGGCTAAGCAATTCTCACGTTTTCTTGTGTGTTCAGTGCACCTTTATTGTTCTCTGTGGCAACTTTGAAATGTAGTTTGAAGAAATTTCTGTTCAGAAGAAATTAATCATGATGAGTAACTTAATCGTGGATATATCATCTTCTCTAAAATCAAAACCAAAATGAAAGGTCCTTTTCTTTCATTTCCCGATTTCCCTTCATTTGGCATAAAGGATATTTTGATCAGGAGGCCTCACCTTTTTAAAATAACCCCACTCTTTGAGGCTTATTACCTTTGCTAGGAAGCGCTGGATTTTACCTCGCTGAAACAGCGCCAGCTAACCCAGGACGAAGGGGAAAAGAAAAAATATTAAATTCCTTGCCCCCGTCGCTTGGCCGGTGACCCAAGTCCCGTGGGAGCGCGGCGGGCGGGGGCGGGGCCCTGTCTGCCCCGCCTTTGCGGGGCGGATCCCGCTGCCACCGCCCGCCGCAGTCGGTGCCGCGCGGGGCTGAGCAGGGGCCGCCGTCCCTGTCCCCATCCCGCTCGCTCCCGCGCCCCTGCCGAGCGTCCGCGGGCCGGCGCGCAGCGCAGCGCAGCTCCGGGTGAGCGCCGGCGGCGTGCGGGCGGGGGTTGGGCTGCGGCGGTGCGGGGACTCCCATCCGCAGATTCCCGCCCCCATGGGCGGTACTGGCTGCCGAGGGGGGACCGGTGCCCCGAGCCCCCGGCCGGTGCCTCCGCGGCTCTCCGCGCTTGGGGCTGGACCCGCTCCCCTTTCGGAGGTGGAAAAAGTTTGTGCGGCGTGGGGCGCAGCGCGGCGGAGCGGTGCGAACTTGGGCTGAGTTAGGCGAGGCTCTGCGGCATCTCCGCGGGGGGACGGGGAAGAAGGCGGGGCGGCGGGGGACTGCGCTGCGCTCCATCGAGGTCTGGGGTCCTCCGTGTCGGGAGCGGTCTGGCTGGGCTCTGCCGTGCGAGTGCCAGGGCAGGGGACAGCACGAGCGCTTCTCCTGTATCCCGTTCGCGTAATGGTCAAGGGAGCGCGGACACCGGCCCGTCGCCGCCGGCTGCGCACGGCAGCGGTGGTGTCGTTCCGGTGTATTTCCTGCTAAATGTTTTTGTGGCTGTCCGTCGGGTATTAACTCAGAGGTGGAAAATAAATATCTCTGCTGTGGTACTGTATCTTGCGGATGAAGTATGCCTCTATGACATCTTAGTATGGAAACTGTTTGAAAAAAATCAGGAGAAACTGCGAATGACTTAATAACTTCTCGGGAAATAACTGCATGTAATAATAATGATTACATTTTAAATATTATTAACAGGTGTATTCCTGTATTTGAGAATACAAAATCAATTATTCTGCTGAGTAATAGATTGTTCAGAATTCAGCAATCGCTACAAATGACTTGAATAAGAGATGTAACAAAGTATTTTAGGGCAGTAACAGTAATGATCATTAGTAGACTAATGATCAATTTTATTGACAAAGTATCTTTCGTTTCATATAAAATGCAGCTTACTGTGCAAGACACATAGGTAACGACCTTCTGCATTACAGATATTCTTCAAATTCCTTAACCAAAGTAACCTGTTATTATCTAGAGGTTTTTTCCTGTGTTAGAAGTGCTGTTAGTCAAGAACGCTCATCTCTGGCATACATGAATAGTCATTCTTGCATAATTCCTTACCATTTCGTTTGTTTTAGGATCAAGTGTTGTGTAAATATAAACTATTTTCTTAAGTATCTGTAAGAGGAACATTTTTAAAAGGTACCACATAGGTACTAAGAAGAACAGGTATTCTTAGTAATATCCTTATAATAACTTATTGCTTAATGCATGTCATAAAACAAAATGAGGGACGGCTGAAAATTTTTGTCTTGGCTCATCCAAGATAGTGTCCTAGGTGTGATCAGAAGCAAGCCAAGTTCTCCTTGTAAAACGGAGTTGATTCTACAGAGGAGCTAAAGAAACTCCCATTTCAATCCTGTTCCAGCAGCAGAGTGTTCCGCTTACACATCAATGACTGTTGCTCTGTGCACGCATAACATTTCAATTAATGCTGCCTCAGCTGTCTAAAGGTCTGATGAGATGCTTGTTAGCACTTTGATTGCTTTTTCTGACACTATTGTTCCTGCATTTGGGATTTGGACATTACATGTTCATAGTGGAAAGTAATTACAGAAGGTAATAATCTTTGGTGTATCCATTAAAATAATAGTTTCTTCATTTTTGTACAACATCTGGAGAGAGCTTTTACCTTCCACTAGGATTTTTTTTTTTTGTCAGCAACTGAGGAGAGCAGTGGCTCAGAGGCATATGAGAGGCATAAAATGATTATTGGTAAATCGTTATCCACAGGGTTACTGCTTAAACAAACATATAATTGCTGTGTCTGGTGGGATGTGACATGGCTTTATGTTACATATTCTGCTTCAAATTTTAAATGTAACTGAGTCTGTAAAATGCATTTATAAGTCTCTAATCACTTCCTATTTCACTAATATCAATAATATGTTTGTCCTTTTAAGACGAATGAAGAAAATACATCCTGCGAAGAGTAAAAGTACTTAGTTCTGGGAAGACTCTTAAAGCACTTCTAACTTCAAAGCTGGAGAAAATTATGAAGAAACAGTCCATCTGACTCCCTCAGCATCTCACACAGAACACAAAATGGCTCTTCAGAAAAAAACTGTTGCTGGTGTCTTGGCAGAGTGGTGTTTGGAGGAACCGCTGTTTGGTTGCAGGCGGCACCAGAATGTTAGGAAAAAACTGAGACTGATACGAGTTGTAGGGCTCCTTGTCAGTGTAGTGGCCATTAGTACTTTCTCACTTTCAATGAGTGCCTTTTTCAAGATGGAACCACATAGCATAGCACTGGTCCACAGCCTAGATAGCCAAAAGCTGGTGCATGGGCACCAAAGAACTCTCTTGGATTTCACAGAACAGAATGAAAATGGCACTCCAGATCCACATGCTTCAATGAAATATGAAGCTGGGCACGACAATCAAACAGATGATCATGCGAAGGGAGAGTACCCCGAGGACCTTTTCTCTCTTGAGGAGAGAAGACAGGGAGCAGTGATCCTCCATATAATTGGAATGATTTACATGTTTATAGCCTTAGCCATAGTCTGTGATGAGTTCTTTGTTCCTTCCTTGACTGTCATCACTGAAAAACTGGCCATTTCTGATGATGTGGCAGGGGCAACCTTCATGGCTGCTGGTGGGTCAGCCCCAGAACTCTTCACTTCTTTGATAGGAGTGTTTATATCCCACAGCAACGTTGGCATTGGAACAATAGTGGGATCTGCCGTGTTCAATATCCTATTTGTTATTGGAATGTGTGCTTTATTTTCTAAAGAGATCTTGAACCTTACTTGGTGGCCACTCTTTCGAGATATGTCCTTTTACATCATTGACTTGATCTTGCTAATCATATTTTTTCTGGATAACTTCATAATGTGGTGGGAAAGCGTAACGCTCCTGACAGCATATTTTTCCTATGTGACTTTCATGAAGTTCAATGTTCAAGTAGAAGAATTGGTGAAGAAATTTTTAAACAGGAACAAGGTTGAGAAGGTAACAACAGATGCTGAAGGAAAGGTTGGTCAATTTTTAGTTGAATTACATGTAATAATGTCCCTGTAAGTGCTGAGTCCTTCTATAGCATAAGGATTCTAATATAGTACAGTAACCAATATAGAAAAGTTCCATGTTTTGCTCAAATGTCTTTTTGTTTAACCAAACTGATATTACTGAAAATGAAAGAAACAAGCAGCCTTCTAGTAAATCAATAGCTTTTAACTCCAGAATGATCCTGATCACATAGAAAGCAAGAAAGAAAATGCAGCAAAAAGATATAAACCTTTACTCAGCATTTTGGCACATTGATGAGGTCTGAGCAATAGCTGCTATTTTTTCCCTAAGCCTTTGGATTAAGCAGTAACAATATCTGGGGAGGATCTTGTGAAAAAATTTGGCTTTTTAAAGACTTTTAATGCACATTTTTCCCCAGAGAAAGTACAAATAATTCAGAACAGTATACAAAGTTGTCTTTATACCTATATGTTTGTCATCTACTGATGCTGATAATGCAACATGAACTTCCTATTGTAATTAGTGGCAATTACATGAAAAAAACCTCTTGAAAACAGGGACCACAATGGCAAAAGTCACAGGTTCTCTGTTTAAGAAGGATATGCTATTTGCAACTATGCAAACTAATTTTTGTTCACAAGTAGATAATGAAATTTATGCACAGAGGGCTTGGTAGGTCTTCAGCAATTACAATAATCTTTTAAACAGCTTTCTTCTTAAAGCAAGCAATATTTAAGGGACCTACGAAGTTGAGCTGATAAATACTTATGCATGTAGCAGTGTGTTGGCTGGAATATCTGGTTTTGTATGACATGGGGTATATTCATCTGATAAGGTTTTATTATACAGTAATTATTCAAATTATCAGGGACCTAGCTGCTCACTGTTTAGTTTCTTTTGTTTAGCAGTGGTATATGAAGTGGTTCAGAAGACACACAATCCACCAATATAAGTGCACAGGCACATAAACAGGAGGAGAGAGACATACCAGATCTGGATATTTTAAAAGTCATAACAGATACATTCAGTTTTAGGGCAAGCCACAAGCCACCAAAATTAAAACTCAAAAAATTCTCATTTTTTTCTTTTGGTCTCTAGCCACGTTTAACAGCTGTACACTTACTTGTACTTACTTTCCTTTCTGTACTTTTCTTTTTCCAAAACAGCATGCTCATCTTCATCTTTCTCAAAATGCATAATTCGGATTTTGTAAGTAAATGAAAGGAAAGATCAACACCAACAAAATACTTGCCCTCATTAGCAAAGGGCTTCTTTAACTCCATTAGTTGCTTTCTAAATAATGTGAGATTTCACAGTGTATTATAAGTTCTTTGACAGTTTGTGCTAAAAATATGTAATGTTAGAAAGACTGTGGTATATGAAGCAACCTTAATTTGTCCAAAACTGGACAGAAAATATAAATCTGTAACTGGTAAGAAGCAGTTGTCAATATGAAAAGCAACTGGCTTGTGCTGTCCAGGCTACACCATGAGGGAGAATATCTGTATATCAAAGTGTCCAATTACTTTCAGCTGGACAGAAGAATAAATCATTTGCAAGCCATATTGAACATTATTTATATTTTAAGTACTCTAGATGGACTTGATTTTGAAAGGATACCTTTAGGACCACTCATTTATTGTTTAACATTTTAATTACTGAGCATTTGTTTATAATACAGGTACACAGATTTCAGATGGGGGTGAAAAAAATCAGAAATTGGCTACTTTTCCTAAAACCACAAGCTTTGCATCATATATTTCATGAAAATATTTTTCCTGAATTAACTTGAATTTAATTAAAGTGACAAAATAATGTATTCAGAAATCATTGAGGGGTGAAGAAAGACGCTCTAATTTTGTTGCAATTTAGCTAATACGTATTTTCTGCTTCCTGGGGAAAATAGCTTCTGAAGGTGTCAGACCATGTTTTTCCTCTGTGAGCCATGCTGTAAAGACATATTTTTGAGTATTCCACTGACACTTTGAAATGATAAGTCATTATGAATTATTTTATTCTTAGGTTGAACAGCATTAAGCAGGATGAATGAACTGATTTTTTTATAGCAAGGATATCACGGATTATGTTTGTTGGATAAAGTCTTACTGAAGTTCTCTGTTAACTTATTGGCTATTATTAGGTAATTGGTTTTCTTGCTTTTTAAATAAAAAAAAAAAGAAAAAAGAAAAACTGTTACGTGTAGTCCTACGCCTGATAGAGTTGCCTAGGACTTTCAGCTTGAAGTTATGTCTACAGCAAAGGATAAAATGTTTTTATAGTCTGAGGTCTGGTGCCCAGTAGTGAATGCAATGCACATGGGTGTTTATTTCCTAAACACTGAGGGTTATAAGTATCACAGAAGTGATAGTCTTGGCATTTGGTGGCAAAGAATATTTCATTTCTACAGTGTTAGCTGTTAGCCTAGATTGCTTCCACTCACCAAGAGTGTGTATGTACAATCGTATGTATCAAATTAGTATACTAAACACAGAATTTGCAACCTCAGTTGTTTCTGATGGAAACTTTTTCACTCTCTTTTTCCCCTTTAAGGCAGAGAATTGCTTGGCAGCTATCTGGAATTGGGTGTGTTAAAGTGTCTTGAAATATTTTAATTTCAGGAGAGTAGAGAAAATTCTCTTTCCTCTAACCAAAACTCCCTATGCCTATCTGATGTTGATTTTGCTGCTGCCAAACTGGCAAGTATTCTGCTAAAAAAACTTGTGCATCGTATTTAAGACTATTGTAATCTGAAAGCAGCTCAACAAATTTGAGAAGTCTAAATAAGGCATCGTAAAGCTGGATAGTTGAAGGGTTAGGTGGCTTATTAGCAAACGAGTACCAAAGTAAAAAGCTGATCAGATGAGAAAGCTCTTGAGATACTAAAATGTGGTTTAATGTTAGTTTCAGTACTTTTATTCTCAGTTGTCTTGAGAGGTTGAAGAAGGTTTTACTTTCTCAAGGGCAGTATTTCCCATGAGAAAAGGGTTTAGATATGAACTTGTTTTTCTGTCTAGCTTTCATTTGCTGTAGGTGTATTCATCAGGTTGCTGGAATACATGTGTATCTCTGTAGATGCCTTTTAGATTCCTATCCCCATTAAAGCACATTTTTTTGTACTAGAAAACTGTGACTATTTCAACTTCTGATCTTATTTTTTTTAGTGTGTTGGCTATTTGTACAAATGTGAATGCAGACAGAGTACTCTATACGAATTTCATTGTGCTCACTGTTTTCTTTCACAAGCTTTCAAACATACACAGTCTGGATTATTGAAGTGTCCAGGTTGAGAAAATCTGCTAACTTTAATTTTCGGAACAATTTTGTGACACTGATGAGAACAGACTACAAGCTTTTTGCATTTAGAGTTCATAGGGTTCATTGGTAACGTTCTGTTTCAACTGTGGATAGTTCTGTGCCTCTTGTCACCCCCAAGGAAGCCTGATGGCAGTCTGATACTGATGAACTCCAGAGATCACTGTGAAAAGGATGAAAAAAAAAAGGAGGATAGATGTAAAAGCAAGACAGCAAAGACATGAAAAGACAAGATAAAAGCCAGATGGCTCAGTTCTACAGTGTAGGATGGTATATGGGATATGCAGATCAAGATGGGTCCCTAACAAGTGACACTGAGCCCTGCGAGCTGCCCTGAACAGGCCCTGCAGTAGTAAGTGCCATCCCACTGCTGGATATCCCCAGAATCCCTTCCAACCTATCTTACTCTGTGGCATGATTTTTAGGTTTTATTTAGCTATCCTGCAAAGAACAGATGATTTTTAGGACTGAGGTGGAGATTTTTAGGTTTTATGTAGCTATCCTGCAAAGAGCAGATGATTTTTAGGACTGAGGTGGAGACTTTGGTATTAATTTGGCGTCTTCCTCAGCTGAATGAAGGTATTTAAAAATGTAAGCCTGAAATTGAGTATAATAGGAAGAGGAAAATAGAAAAAGCTGATGCACAAAGTTCTTAGAAATGAGACTTTTTTTTCACTTTCTGCTAAGATTTCAGTCTATTCTTCATAGTCTGTGTTGGTGAAGATATGTTGAATGTATTAAGTCACGTTAAAACATCACGTGAAACTAGTTTTTAAGTACTTTTTTTCTTTAGTGTCGCATGGAGATCATTGCAGGAATGCTTGAATCTGATCGTTCAGTAAATAATTCAAAACAGTTCTGTTTGGCAACTAGGAGAACAGAATGTGGGTGGCACAGGGATATTGTGCAATGACATCTGTTTCACTGACAGTACCATTTTAGATAAATAGCTTATGGTATATACAAGACAGTTGCAGTTTTTCTACATTTACAGAGAACTGCATTTGGAAAATGAGCTATTTTTACCAACACGGCATAGCTATTATTTTCTTGCCAATTTTGTTGCCTTAAGAAACTTGAATAGCTTGCGTGTGGTATTTTAAGATCCACATTGATATCAAGTGTTGCCACGGTGTATTTAATTGAAGTATTTGCATCCTAAAGGAAATTAACAGTATTTTAGGTACTTCTCTGCTTTGTGGCTGTATTAGCACTGCACATGCACATTCACTGTTGTAATGTCTGATCTAATACGTGTTCAAGGTAAAACACAAATTACCTGCATGTGTACAGGAAAAACTGAAACTCCAGAATAGATCTTTTTCAGGGCTTCTTAATTTTGAATCCACAGACCCAGTAAATATAGCTCTATCTATAAAATAACCTTTCTTTTCTTGCTACCAAGAAAAGATATTATTTTGGTAGTTTTCATAGTTCATAATGTTTTACAGTTCTTACGAAGATTTGACTTTTATTCTACAGACGTTTCTCAGTTGGTCTGCTTCTGCAAGCATGTATGTGAATACAGAGCTATGAGTATGTGGATCTTGAGTATCTATCTCAGCAAGATAGCTGCATTGTTTAAAGTAGGTGTTTGAAATATAAGCCTTAGCACTGACATTGAACCATCTTTTGTTTAGATAAATGTTTGGTTTTGTGTTGTTTTATCTGATTTTATTCTCTCAAAAACTTTCAGTTACTTCTGTGTTAATTTAATGTTTCTCCAGTAGCAGTAACTGTGAGTTAATTTGCCTTGAGTTTTTAGCATTGTTGTTTCAATTTGGGACTATTAACTGACATAACCAAAGGCTGATACTTTATATATGGAACCATTAGTACAGTGAAATTGATACTATTCTCAGTTTCTTTTAGTACTTCTCAGTAATTTATTGACTACAAAGCTATGATTATAGTTTTCACCACTGGAGTCCCTTGGTTTCTTATTTATATACTCTGGTAACAAGCAAAAAATGACAGCATGCAAACATAGTGTAGATTAAATGCTCTTAAATCATGGCCATCCACTAAGATGAAGCCCCTGTTAATTATGATGGGAAAAGGAAGTCTACAACTGTCCCACCATTAATTAATAGCAAGGGGACAAAATATCCATCAATACCTTTAAAAATAAAAAATTAAAAAGAAGTCAAATGATACATCTTAGGGGCTGAACAATACCAGCTGTGTTGGCAAATGTTCACCATGCTGTATTTCAGCAGAACTCCAGACATGGTTAAATTTGTTGTACAAGAAGCTGTACAAAGAGAGGAAAGTCTGGGGATTTTATAAATGTTTTTCCTTCTGTCATCTCAGTTTTTGGTACTTTGGTCCAGATCCTGCACAGAATGTGAGAGCTACGGGAGACTGTAGGTGGAATTTCAAGACCCAAATCAGTATACCAGACCTCAAAATACCTGCCAGCTTTGGGGTGCTCAATCTCTGAAGGAGCTTTACTTTAAAACAGAAAAGAGGTTCAGAAATCATTTTTTTGCTTACAGGAAAGCAAAATGGCAGAAATGGCAGACCCAGCTGCAGCAGTGTGGTACTGCTTTTCAATCCAGCCCATATTCCTCTGCCTTTTCCCCCAAGATCTCCAGATTTACCTCTCAGATAAATATTTAACAAAATCTAAGGGCTTTTTACAACATCTTCAAATTTTGGGGATAAGAGTGCTCAACTGTTATGAAATTACACACAAATATCTGCCAAATTACATACATTCACTGCCCATTTTAAGTTGGTGCCACACTCGTCATGTAAAAGTTTTGAGCAGCAAGGCACAGCTGACTCCCCTACTTTCCTGGTCTTGTTTTTAAAAACAGTAGTGACCACTCCACAACAGACATTTTAAAGTGTGGGGGTGTGATGTGGGTAATGGAAGCTGCCCTAGGGCAGTGCTTGTTGCAGTGTCGGGGGTGCAACATTTAGAGTGTGTGATGCCCTGAGCGCTGCTGACTTCAGGGTGACCTTGGCCTTTCTGAGTGGTGACACTCCCCAGGCAGCCAGCACTACACTGCCAGGGCCACAGGCCAAAAAATTAGGTTTGATGAAGTGCTTCTTTCCTGCTAATGATCTGGGGTTTTGTTGGTTTTATTAGCAGGAGTCAGTTTTCCGCTGCCAGCTGTAGAGATGAGAAAACAGGCTCTATTGTGTCTTTTCTCCTCTGATTTTTTCCTTCAAGAATTCATGGATTTTGCTTTTGTAGCTGTGGAAAAAGGTTATAACCAATTTGAATTTTTTACTGTGTAATGGATAGCGTGTTCACACCAAAGAAAGTCCTACAACAAAAACGATATAGAAATGGAGGTCAGGAAAATTCTTAAAAATAAGGTATGTGCCCATGCTTCTCTTGAAAAGATTTATGTGGGATGAATGCGTATTAAAAGTGTTTTACACATGGTGTATAGAACAGATGGGAAGATGTATTGGAGATGAGTGTAAATGAACAGCTGTAAAACCTGTAACTCTTCAGACATTCTATGTAGCAGCCTCTGTTACTGCTTATAAAATAAACTTCAATATAAACAATAAGACTTCCTTATTTCTCCCCAGACACGTACCAAGTTTAGTCTAACCTGCAAGCAGTGGCTAGTGTGATGTTAGTAACTCTGTAGAGTAAATGTTGTTTCCTTCACCTTAACCTAGATCAGCCAGGTTCTGTTGTTTTTCAGCCAGCTTTTATTTAAACATCACTTTTTATTGTTTAACTTAATTGCTGCTTCCATTAATCTGTGCAGCAGTAAGTGTGCTATTGGCACAAACTAGAGATTCAAATTATTTCTTGGCACTGACAAGTTTTTTAGAACCTACAATGACAAGATAGACCAAATACTAGGTAATTGTAATAAATTTATCATGCACAGACATGCATCATGAGATATAGGTGGCTTAGAAAAAGAAAGGGGACTGGTTTTGTGGTTTGTTTTTTTTTTTTTTTTCTTTCAATTCAAAACCATTCATTAAGTACTCCTGAAAATCACTATCTTCCATTATCAGTACAAACCAAATACCTTAATAATACTTAGCTGTGCATTTCAAAATGCTGGAGATTTGGTCTCTCAAGTAGAATGCCTTATAGAATGGTCCTGACATGGTATTGTTCTGAGACAGGCACATATTTTTTAACAATTATTAATTTTCCTAGCCAAGTAATGAGATGATAATCTGGTCTTCCCTAGACTAGGTGCTTAGATAACTGTATGAAATCACAGTTTCTTTCCACAGTAACTCATCATGGGAGAAAGATAAATTCCATTCACAGTATCTGATAAGAAGAATATGATTTGTCATGTATACAATTGTATGTACAGTTAGCATACCATCCTCACCCAAGCTGATCATTGAGTTGCTGATTATTTATTAAACATAGATGTCCAAGAAGTAATTTAAAGAAGTAGCTTACTTCCCTGTATGATCTTGCAATATATCTTTGCTAGTATCAGTCAATGATATATCTGGTAGAAGACAGCACCTTTTTCTATTATAGGACCTAAGTCAAAACAGTACTGCTGATGCTCTGTTTTGCTTCTGGGGAAAATAGTCAGATCAGATGGTTTGTGTTTAGTTTGGTTTTGTCATAAATTTGTGTGTTTGAAATTCTTGCAATTGTATTGTTAGAGTGCAGGTCAGTGTCACAGGCAAGCTGAAAATCCTAAGTTAGAGCAGCCTTAGGGCATACTTTTGGCAAGCAAATTACATCTGACAGAAAATACATTGTAGTACATTACCACATATTTCGTTGTTTTGCAGGCAATGGCTGTATCTTGAGCAAATACAGTAGTTATTTGCTGTCACTGGTGGTTTGTTCATTTACCTGTCTTCTGATCTGAAAAAAGGAAATGGAAAGAACTGTGTTGGAAAAACAGCCACTGCCTTGCTGGTAATAGAAGTGGGCCTCAGGGCAGGGGAGAGCAATGAGAATTCAGTGTGTTGATCATGTATTTGTTTTTACAGCAGGTGGAGGGTTCAGAGCTCATGTTGTCTCTGAAGTGGCTTTATCTAGCAGTGTAACTACAGCCCGGCCTTAACCACTCACTCACTTGGTGTGATTTAACTGTCCCTGACAGGTACAATTTCATCAGGGCAGCTCAAAGAACAATTACTGCTAAGTTACTGTGTTTTGCACTATTCCGTTACCATTCCATTGTCATCCATATTGTGATTTACATGAACAGCCATAAATAGCTGTGCTGTTGGATGACTTCCTTTAAGGTGAGTGTGCAAAAACAGGCTTAAAGGTGTGTCTGTGCAATGATATTAAAACTGCTAGGAAGTCCTACACTTAAGAGAATAGATTGGTGCAAAATGTTTTCCTGTATGAGGAAGAATAATGATAGCAGGGAATTTGTACTACAAACTATGTTGACAAATTAATCAGAATTTTTCCTCAGGAATTAATCCTGCTTTATCACCTCTTAACTGCTTAATGCCGTGAGTCTACTCTGAAGTCAGCAGTAATACCAGTGACATTTATTGCATAACCAAGTAGTGTAAACTCTTCACCCTCTCACATTGCTGTAAAACAGCTCTAGCTGATAGAGATCACTAAGCAAAAGGCATGTCTGCTGTCACAGCCTGTGTTTGGTGACCTTCAGGGCATCATTTGAGACCTGTCTAGTTATGTAGACTTTTGCCCAAGGGAGAAGACTGAAGTTTGCAGGGTTTGTAACATTAGAGGATAGCACCACTTTTGCGATTAATCAGATGTTAATTTTGTTGGGGTTTTTTTTAATTTGTGATGCAAGCTTTTATCAAACTACTAATTGAAGTCCTTCTATTGCTACCAGGCACAATCAGAAAGTTATCATTTAACTAAAATTCAGGGCAATCAAATATTTGAGTGGAAAACTCCCAAATTTTGGAACTCCAAGAATTTCTTTGTCCAGGAGTAGTTAGAAATAATTCATATTATTAGTTACTTACGGATTTTTAAAGTCAACTGAAATAATTTGAAAGTGTCATGCTGTCTTACAGCTAATTTTGTTTCCACATACTTTTATTTAAATATTCCTATTTTCTGCTTTATTCTTAATATTAATTGTATCTATTTACTACACTTTCTTTTCATTTAGAATGTTTCTGGGTAGAAGCATATTCTGTTTGAGGTCTTCGTCTTGGCTGGATTTTTAAATGCTGCAGTAATATAAATACTATTAAATACTCTGCAAAATTTGAATTAAGAAGTGGTTAGTGTTCCCTCTCTATATTGCAAACCATGGAAAGCTGTTAAGTTCTGAATGAGTTTTTTGGAAGGAGACACAGCAATGCTAGAAGTCACAGACAGAATATCTGAGTCTTCTTTCAAAACCAGTGACAAAATTCCTTTAAAATTTACTCAGAGAATGATCCTGGGACTAGACTGCACAGGAATATTGCCATTGCTTTTTTGTGTTCCATTTCTGAAATAAAATCACTACTTGCTGCCACTCCGAATCGTACTCTGCGCATTATGATGAAGTGATTTTGTAACCTTTTGATTGTCTCGTTGTCAGTGTGTACCGGAACCATTTCCCGTTGGTGTGTGCATGTGTGTAGGCACACCTGTGTGTGTGCGTGTGTGCATTCTGTCGGTCTGAAAGGTGCTGTGTGCGCCACGCAAGAGGTGAATGAGAAACGGGACAGTTCTCTAGGATGGTCATTTGCGTGCTTCCTGCACCATTTCACCTCTCTTCTACCTAGTAAAACCCTTTTCCATAAGACTCACTCAAATAGTTAAAGTTTTTGATCAGCACATTCCTCATAGGATTTTTCCAGATTAGTTATTCGGAGAAAAATGTCTGTGTTTTCTTCTTAAGTATGGACTCCTTCCAAGCAACAAACAAGTCATTCTGCCCGAGGCCGAGGACATGATGTATTGAGCTACTGACATATTTTACTGTACCTAATGTATCACATTAGTGATTCCCTATCCTGTACCTCTACAGAGATAGAAACAGGAAACTGTGCAGTAAGCTGGGGTGAGAATTTATTACTTTCTTCACTTAAAATTTCCTATTAAGTGTAAGTGCTTTTAAGCAAAGGAATAGAAATGTTCCCACACCCATTCCCTAATGATCTTACAATACATTAGTGCATACATTTGCAAATATATTAGAAATTATTTGAAAATATTAATATTGAAAACCAGTATTTTCAGATATATTAGTATTGAAATTACTTACTGAATTATTTGGATAACTTCCTGTGTCCATTTTTTACTTGCAAACAACACAGTAAGGCTATTTAGAATGTAATATAGTGTATATATATTTATCATTAAAAAAAAGCATGCAGCCTCTTCTTTTTAGGGCCATGGGAAATGAATTTTGATTTATGATCTTGTACATAGACGTGTGAAGAAGTACAGACTCTGATCTTCAAATAACATCAACAGGCTTAGTAACAGGCTGGACTGAATTGCAAACTCATGCCTTAGCTTTGGATTTAAGGGTCAATATGTGGCTCTCTCTTTTATTTAATTGTCTTAGAAACCTGTGGCTTTCAAGCCATGTAGAACATTGTACAGTGTGCTGTAGGAAAGTTTTATTTCTACTTGCTTGACTGGATTGCTGTATGCAAGAAAAAAGAAAGGTCAACATACTGATGGCAAAATGGTCTTGAGGAAAAGCAAGAAGATGGTGGCATCTGAGAAAAAGGTGGTCAGGCTTGGTGGAAAGACACCAGACAGCGTACATGAGACTCTCATTTTGCATCATGATGTTTTTGAAGCATCTTGGTAAGAATATCCTCTTTGACAAAGTTTTAAATGTCAGTAAATTTTCTGCTTAAGAATTCTTTCCATCATTAACACTGATGTCCTTCCTTAAAATATTAGGAGGAATAGTAGGGGAAAAAGTCAAATAGAACTAGAATAAACCCTATATGTGCAGATTTTTGTAATTTCAATAATTATTTTGTTTTCTTCTTTTGTGAGGGAAAGGACTAAACTGAATAAAAGGTAGCTTTGAAGTTGATGTCAAGTTTTCCTGTTGATTTTGATGAAAGTGAAATTAAGCCCAAAAGTCAGGACATGGTGAATTATGATCTTGCTGCTTCTCTGATCTCTGTGTGCCACTGTATGATTCTAAGCCTCTGAGCTGCTCTCCTTCCATATTAAATCACCCCTAGCAAACAAGAAAGCAATTTCTTCTGGGCTTGTAGCAAGCAGAACAGGCTTTACCAGCTTTCGGTGCCCTTGGACTCAAACTGAAAAAGGGCACTCGGTGTTTCACAGCATAATCTGCCCTGTCATGTGATTAGTTTTTGGATTATTGATAAACATCAAAGCAATTATTGTGTGGGGGCATCATACAGTCTTTTCCAGACCACTACTAGAAACCACTGCTGCTTTCATCTTTTTTAAGGGGTCTATCTCTTGAGGGCAATTGTGGGCATGGAAAAAGTCAGTTAATTCCTTTCTGAAATGTAGGAAAATCTGTTAGCTATTTTGTTAATTAAGTACAGATACAGGAACATTTTTGTGAGTGATAAAGTGAAAGAAAACTTTTCTCTGTGAATAACCTGCTCTTCCTATGGAAAAGTACTCTGCAAAAATACAAAGACTAATTTTCAGATTTAGTTTATCTACATTCAAAATTACCAATGAGAAGCTCAAGATGTAGACAGTTGCAGAACCCAGCTCTTGGCCCCAGATTCACCTGGCTTAGCTGTGCTGCCTGACCTATGAATATAGCCTCCTCAGTTTACTTCTGTAATCACTACAGAGAAATGGGCATTTTTATAAGGTCATAGATTCACTGAGGTTGGAAAAAACACTTCAGATTACTGAGTCCAGCTGTTAACCTAACATTGTCAGCTCCACCACTAAACCATGTCCCTAAGCACCACATCTACACAGCTTTCAAATATCTCCAGGGATGATGGAGACTTTCCTGGGCATTCTGTTCCAATGTCTGACCACCTGTTCAGTGAAGAAATTTTTCTTAGTACCATGGTGCAACTTGAGGCCATTTCCTATTGGCCTATCCCTTGTTATTTGGGAGAATAGAATGACCCCCATCTGGCTACACCCTTGTTTCAGGCTGTTGGAGTGAGCGTAAGGTCATCCTTGAGCCTCTTTTTCTCCAGGCTGAGCACCCCCAACTGCCTCAGCTGCTCCTCACAGGACTTGTGCTCAAGACCCTTCCCCAGCTCTGTTGCCCTCCTCTGGACATGCTCCAGCACCTCAGTGTCTGTCCCATAGTGAGTGACGGGCCCAAAACTGAACACAGGATTTGAGGTGCGGCCTTGTAAGTGCAGAGTACAGAGGGATGGTCACTGCCCTGGTCCTGCTGGCCACACTATTGCAGATCCAGGCCAGGATGCCACTGGCCTTCCTGGCCATCTGGGCACAGCTGGCTCATGTTTGACTATCTGTGAATCAATACTCCACCAATAGGATCTTTATTGTAAGGCTTAATCCTCTCCTGACCTGGAACTGGGCAAAAATCTGGGCTATCACCTGCAGCAATAGGTTGATAAACCTGAAAATCTGTCTCCTGTGCTTTTATTGCAATACCATGAATAATTACCACAGTGCTGCCTTTTCTGAGACCTGGAATTACATCAGGTTGTGTGAGGGTGATAGCCTGATGTCATTTAGCACAAGGTCACCTTTGAAACAGAGGTAATTCAAAGTTGCTGGTTTTCTATGCCACCAAGCAAAATAAAATGCTTATTTAAGTGTTAATCTAGTCTGTGAACATTTAATTTGCTCCTTTTCTGTTCAGGTCAGTATGTAGATACTACATATGATTCCAAATAGGTACTTGAGGCAAATAAGCTATTAAGTGAGTCTTACTGTTATTTATAGAAAAGTTATTGGCACTGCAGCCACAGACACTGTTAATGTACATGATTCGTAGCAGATTTTTCTGGATTATCTTTTTTATAAAATGAGGCATAATTTTAACTTTCAGAGAATTACAATATTGGTTAACTACTTAATCCATTTTTTAATTGATCAAATTTCTAACCTTCCATGTAGATGTCTGAACATTTACAACAAATTAATTAAATTGCATAGAGCTCCTAAAATAACAGGGAAACCCTTGTTAGGATTCAGCAACTTCAGCTTCCAATGGAAAAAGGAGTGGTTAATTATGAAAATTCAGATTACATTGTTCTTGCTCCATCTGCTTTTAACTGTTTTTGGATGTTTGTTCTTCACAATTAAATGGTAATTGTTATTTTCAAATATTTCACAATTTAGTGAGGGAACAGAGCCTGCTGTAAGGAGATGTGTACATACAGTCCTTAACAAAAGGAAATCAGTTTGCAGTCCTGGCTCTTTCAGGCATGTTTGTTGAATTTCAGCAAGTAATTTATTTCACAATGTCTCAGATCTCCTCAGAGTTGTAAAATCCTATGCCTGCCTTACTCATTTGTGAAAAAGAACCCAAACCCTGAATGTTCTTGGATGTCATTCCATTGAAATATCAAAAATCAGTGTGTGAAAAAGAACCCAAACCCTGAATGTTCTTGGATGTCATTCCATTGAAATATCAAAAATCAGTGTTACAACATCTGTGTGAAGCAAGAAGACAGATGGCATTTCACTCATGACATGTAAAGCATCATCTCTTTCTTCCTGTTGCAGTGGTTCTGACCGTCACCTTTTTTTGACATCATGAATGAATCATCAAAGTATCGATTATCCTGTTAGATCAGTATAAGGGTAAAAGGATAAGGCATAAGTGCAGGAAATTGGTATTGAGAAATGGGTATTTTTTAAAAGACAAAATCCCTTCCATTACAATAAGGATTTGATGCCACACTTCATTATTGTGTCTGTTACTTCATGTTAACCTCTGATTTTGTACCATGCATATCAGTGTCCATTTGCCATGGAAAACCTAAAATTTACTGTCTTCCCTTTGCCGACCACCCCTTTGAGACATGAGTACCTTCTTTCTAAGTGTAGAGGATGGGGTGTGGAGGATTGGCCAATGGCAAGCCTCAGTCCCTGTTCCTTTACCTCTTCTAGAGCCAATGCTGGTTGCAGTTTTGTTCACCAAGCTTCTTACAGCAAGGGAAGAATAAATAAAACCATCAGGTTCTGGTCAAGGAGCCATTACTTACCTGATTTCCTAATATGTTGGGATTTCTGTTCTAATGTGTCAGCTTTGTCAGGTGCTGTCAGGGACTGACATTGTTGCATCACTGTTTCCCAAAGTGTGGGCCAAGAAATGCTTTCTGACAGCCTGTGAAAGACCACAAAGCAAAGTGCATCTTGACATCAAGAGCAGAAGGATCTGTTCTTTCAGCTCCAGATGTCAACCAGGGATTGGGCACTGCAGAGTGCTGAACAGCTGCATGGGACTGGCTTTCTGTTCACAGTAGATGGATATCAGCATTGTTGGTTTTAATGAATTTTGGATGGATTCAAAGTGCTAGAAGGACTTCATGTAATTGCAGCATATTCTGTGCAGAAAGTGCTGACCGTTAGATGTTGTTTGGCATCAAACGCTGCCGAAAAGGGAAGCAGGATTTTCTAACTCATAATGATGTCCTGTACCTTTCCGACTTTTTGTATTGGAGAGGGGCTATACTGCTCAATATTAACCCCTCTGGCAAGGAGAACTTAGATAGAAATACAGTTTTTCTAGGCTTGAACTGTTATTATAGTGTGCAGTGGTCCTGATATGAGAAGCTTACTTAAGTTCGTGAAAATATGTGGGATGAATATGAGCTCAGTGTCAAGCAGAACTGCTAATTTCTATGATCAGAAACAACTGTGGAATGTATCTGTGTTTATGAATTTTACTTTTGATAAAATGCAGCCCCATTTCCTGTGAAAAATGCTGCTGCCTTTTTCAGTTTACTTCCAAAATATGGTGCTGCTGTATTGTCTGCTGGGTGAATTTATTCCTTGTAACATGCATGAAAGCTTAAAAATGAATACAGGAGAAATGTTTCTTGTGTGATTGAACTATGTGTGGGGACTCTGGCAGGGCTCCCCCAGGCCTGTGGTGACTGTTCTGTTGCTTTTGGTTAGTTCCACTGGGGTACTGAATATCCAGGGAAACATGGACTCCCCTAACTGGAATATAGGAGAAAAATTTTTGTTCAGATCACCAGTAAGATTAGATACAGCACTGAAAAGCTAGGCTCCTTATCAGCAGAAATAGTCATGCTTCTGGTGTTAGCCAGTGTTTTTCTTCAGCAAGGTTGCTAGCCAGTGCAGCATGTATGCCAATAATACACTTGTTGTGAAGTAAACTCCTTTCATTAATTCTGCTATCACATAAATCTCATTCAAGATTATGAAAAGGTAACTGCATTTTGTCAGAAAAATTTCAGTCAACCATGTGTGGGTCAGGACTTCTTGTAACAGTTGGCCATTTCCATCCAAAGTTCATGACCCATTTTTTTTCCTGTTTCACCACTTATGAGTTTGTTGAAATGTAAGATACAGTTAACAAAAAAAAAAAGTGTAGAATGGGATATGTGAAAGCAAAATAGTAATTTACTGAGTCTATTTCTTTGTCCTGTGAGTCAGGAAGGAACCGTTAGGCAGCTTGTGTAAGCCTTCTACAAAGCTGTATCTGAACAAAGCTAAAAAACACCTACAGCATTGAAGCATTAGCAAGTCTAAATTACTATTCTAAATTACTCTTCTAACAAGCTATAGAACTAATCATGACACACATATCAGGCGATAGCAAATTAGTAGCCACAGAAACGAGCAGTGGTTTGCTGTTGTAAAATACACATATCGAGAGTTCAGAGCATTTTGTTCGTGTTGTGGCAATTACGAGTGTTAAGGTTAATATTTCTGCTCACACTGTTAAAAGATGAGCTGAGGACAATCAAGAGAGGTTCAAATGTCAGCTTTCATTGTGTGCAGTATTTTTCTGATAGGTGTGCAGATGCATTTTAATTGGGTCCAAGATGCACCTTGGATATGCTGGCTGGCTGTTAGTACAATAGAGAAAAGTGTGTACTAAAAGTATGCCTAGGGCTTTTAATCTCTGTGTAATGACAGCAGAGGGCTTCTGCTTACCAAGGAGGAAAAACCAGCATAGGCAAATGTGTGTGTGCGTTCCTGCTGTGATGTGTTCCCATTACATGCTAGTCCTTGAGCAGAGAAATACATAAATAACAGAACAGTCCGTACCTTTCCTCTTTTTATGTCTGTATTTAAATCTGCCAAAGAACATCTGGTTCTCAGAGGACAGTTTCTCTGGAAGAACTTGTTAAGGCTGCAGAGATTAAAACAGAGATGATACTCATCACACTGCCCCAAATAAATGTAATGCTACAGTAATAATAACACCACTTCTTCCACAATTAAAAACTTTTTGTGTATATTAAGAGAGTGAAATCAGGATGACAATGTGTAATAGTGCCATCTGGTGACCTTCTTTCGGATTGTGCAGTGAAAATATGTGATTCAGCATAAGACATTCCACTTAGAAATACAACAAGCCTTTAGGTTTAATTTCTTAGATTCAAATTCCTTTGAAATTCAGAGTTATCAAGAGAGGATATTTTATCAGCCCATTAGAGATAGATGAGGGTATGCTGTTTAAGCATGTGTATAAAAAATTGGGGTGTTTGTTTCTCTAGTGATACGGATATTGAAAAAATACAATTTTTACATATCCTGATAGGCATATGTGTCTTCTTGCTTCAGCTGAGAACGGTGCTGCCCATTCAGTTTGATGAGGAATTCATATTATTATTTTAATGCACTGTTTCTTCAGCAAGTCAAATGACACCTCTTTACAGCCCAGCCTTGCTGTTGCTGATTAGAGCTGATCTGTCACGGCATTTGTCGTAGGGCTCAATCTCCGGTGGGAGCAGCAGATTCTCCACACTGCTGCAAGCCGTGGCTCTCAGTCTCTTGCTTGATCCTGAGCTCATAGGGCTGAAGATCCTGTTCAATTTCTCAGCTGCAAAGAGCCACAATAAAACAAAAATACAGCCTCCTAGCTTTGCAGATGGATCGCCTGGAGATCTCTGTACCCCTGCTGGGCCTACTCAGAGACAAGACAAGAAACCTGATAATGCGTCTTGCTCAGCAGCAGTTGGAAAATGAAAGATCATCTTAAACTTCTTCCTAAATATGTTTCTCGTTTTCTCCACCTCCTTGTTTCTGAAGCAGGGCAGAGGTAAAGGAGACATGGTTGAGACTTAAGTAAAAGACAACTAGTGCATGTACACTGTTATTATTATAAAATATGATATCACATATCCTGCTCCGTAATTTCAGTCACTTGTAATAGGAAATGCCCTTCACCTGTCTGTACAGATAATTAGTTATCCATGCTTTAGGCCAGAAAGCAGTGGGTCCCATCACAGATCAGTCATCAGGTGTATCATGTGCAGCAAAAAGTTCATGGAAAGACCTAGATGTATGTGGAATGATTTTCAGTACGTTACCAATGTTGCAAGTATAAACAGAAATTCGCAAATAATAAGAATTTTTAACAGGCAAGACTGTACTCACAAATACTATGATTTTATTTAATGGCAGCAGTAAAAAAAAGTACTGCAAGGCCCATACCACCAAAAGTATTTTGTCCTTCAAGTCCTTAAATTCTGGAAGTCAGATGCCTTTGTTAAATTTTGTAAGCTTGAAAGGCAAGAGGAATGCAAGTTCAGTTTTAAACTTTCTTTTGTTATTGAAGGAGTTTGATTGAATATATTGCCCTTCGAGCACAGAGAGTGTAAGCAAGCTTATTGAAATAAACAGCTTTCATTAAAGTATCTCTAATGAGGTTCTGCATTTAGAATCACACCGGGGTTGAGGCTTACCTGCCTCTGGAGATTGTCCAGACTCAGCCCACCTGAAGCAGCTCAGCTACTGCAGGTCATGTCAGGGCCATACCTGGTGGATGTAGGTACCTCAAAGAAGAGAGGATCCACACTGCCCCTAGGAAATCTGTACCCCTGTTTGACCACCCTTGTAGTTCAAAACCATTTTCTTCCAAAGGTTAAGAAGATATTTCTTGTATTTCAGTCTGTGCCATTGCTCCCTGTCCTTTCCCTGGGCACTACTGAGAGGGGTCTGGCCACTACACACCCTCCTGTCAGGTGTTTAGTAACCTGTGAATGTTCACTGTCCCTGAATCTGCTCTGCTCCTGACTGAGCAGCCACAGCTCTCTCAGCCTCTCTTCCTGTGACATGGTCTGGTCTGCCTACTACCTTGAACATCTGGAATTCTTTCCTCTGGGCAAGTTCAAGAGTTTGGCCTCTTCCCTGAGACTGAAAACTGTCAGTATTTTAAGGAGTTATTTTCATGTCTGGGTATTAATTTTTCCTGGGTTTTCTGAGACCACCATTAATGTTATACAGAACACCCTCACATTTGTTTCATATTTTAAATTAAAAGGAAGCAAGAAATGAGATTACACTGAGTCACATACACTGCAGCTAAGTAGCTAATCATGTATCAGAAATAATTCTTTTTGGTAACCTCCAAGTCAGTTTTTAGCCAGGGCAACGTGTGTTTGCGTATTATATATTAAGTCTTGTAGATGCTCTTGTCCCAGATCAATGTTTTAGATTTTGCAGAATAAATTAATTCCAATGTATTTCAGCTTAAACTGTTTGGAAGGGGCTAATGTGCTCTGCATAGCATGAGGTTTGGGGGAATGATATGAGGAGTTACTTTAATGTTGATCTGGACTTCTTGCTGCCTATTTAGGGTATCTTAGCAAAAGCATCAAAAGATGGGTATATGGAGAGGAGATAAAAGAACTCATTAACTGATGTCCATGAAGAACATGATATAAGCCAAAGGAGAACAGGTTCTCTCTGGTGCAGATGGAATGTGAATGAGTAGGGAATGGGGTACTTTTCTTACAGGGCCACCAAGTAAAAGATGTTTGTTGAAAATGCTTGAGATATGATACTTTTTATAATAGCACAAACCTATTCCTGAAGGTCACTTTGGCTGTCTTGCTCAGGACAGCCTCATGGCTGTCTCTTGGTGGAGAAACTCTGAGTAATGCAGAGCTGCCAGGAGAGACTGAGTTGAGATTGAGAGACTGATATTTTGAACAAAAAACCAAGGTGCCCTAAAGCACTACTAATGCCAAGTTCTAGAACAGCCAGTTTACATTACAGAAATCCTTTTATATCTCTGATATCTGCTGGTGCATGAACCCGGTATGAGATATCCTTGCAATTATGATGAAACAAGTTTAACTGAGACCAAACCTGCTTTTATTTTTTGTGTGATTATATTTTAAACCAGTCAGCCTAATGGCAGCATTTCTGAAATTTTGCCTGTTTTAATTATAGACTCATTTTTCTAAAGACTCTTGTCACAAGAGGGAAGTTTTTGGGAAGTTTTGGTAGCCCTGTCTTACCAGGGCAGGTACATTGTTCGTCAGCGTAGGAGCTTTTTGATCTGACAAGAGAAACATGAAGCTATACTGTTATCTGTTTTCAGGTAGGTACTTGCTTTTTGCAGTGGACAAATGTAGTTTTGGCGTCTTGGTTTTCTTGTTGTTTGATTCGTATTAAATCTCTTGTGAAAAGCACATAAAATTATGTTATTAAAAATGAGTTATTCCAACGAAACATACAGAAATGCAGTTTTAGTGATAATAAAGTATGAAGCACGTGCAAAATACTTATATGAAATGGCAACAGTTAACCTTTTGCTTGCAGAATCATACCTTGGTACCTGGCCATCAATAGGAGAAAACAGATGAAACCATGATGTGACTGTGTTCTAGAGATTACTTTAAGCAGGTTTTTTACCCACTCACAAGTCTTGTAGAAAAATGTACCAATCTCTGATGAACTTTTCTTCAGGCACAACATAAAAAAGAACTAAATTAGTTGTTTGATTACTTTAGACTGTCGTCATGGGCTGTCAACACTAACTGGTCACAGTGGAAACCAAACGCCTTCTCTGTGAGCAATCTCTGAAATATTAACTAGGACTAACTCAGTGGGTCTGCTTTCCATAGAACTGACATCTCATTGAAAACTTGGACTTCCAAGCAACTCTAAACAGCATTAAAATTCAGTGGTCTTCCCCCTCCCCCCCCCCCCAAATTGTTGGTTGAAATTACTAGTAACAGAGCTTGTTCCTGAGAAGCTGATATTTTTCTCACGACATGAAAATAAGTTCATTATCACCTTTATTTTATCAACTGTTTCTTCCTCAACACATTTATCCCCTGTGCCTCATAGACTAAAATAAAAACCCCCACCATTATATTTACTTACAGTTACAGCAGCATGGAAGGCAATAAAAATAGACAGAAAGCCACATCTGCTTGTTTTCATGTACACCAAGATGAGATTTATCTAGCATAAGACTTCTCCAGTATGGGTATTATGATCTGGCTCTCCTTGTAGTCTACAAGTAGAAGTAAATCTGCAGTGTATGTCTAAGACAAAAATTCCTGTGTTGCACTCAGGAAGTGTTTTTTCATTTTGTGATGTAAAAGTCCATCAGAGTTATATTACTACATTTAAACTAATGGACCCTATCTTAGTCACCTGAACAAAGTTTGTCTTTAAATTATATACTCTCTGCAAGGAATGAAACATCAATCAATTTTAGGGCTGACTTCAGTTCATTAAATCGCCCTAGTATCAACTGATTTCCTTCCAGTTACTGGAACATGTCTGACAGTCCCTAAATGTGAAGATCCTTTTGAAAGAGACAAATAATCAAGTAGGTATGTGAGACATGAGGTGAGGTCCAGTGGGGTGCTGCGCCTTTTTAAGGTTCACCTTATTCCCAAGGAAGACTCTTCAGATATGGCTACACAAAAAGTCCTCAGAAGAGTGATCAAGGTTGCTAATACGGGATTGACCTGTGTCTGGGATCCTTTTAGCTAGCAACCATGATGGGCAGGAAGGACACGGTTTTCTGCCTAATGTGTGGCAGGTATTAGGATCACATTGCCATGAAGCCTTAAATCAGACCAAATTTCATTTATGGCAAGAAAGTGGTGAGTACCATCAGTATCTAAATCCCAGAGTCACAAAGATTTCAAGGATTCACAAAGATTTACCAACCCCTTTGCTCCCCAACAGAAAGCACATCACCACATCAGGGGAAGTAGAAAGGATTATAACAATTGAATAGTAATGAGTGACTGCCAAATGCAAATTGTAAATTATCAAAAGGTGGAAGAGGGAGTAGAAAAATCAGCTGGCAGATGTTGTAGCATTGTATATCTTCCGTACACTTATGATAGAAAAATATCCTAAATCTTTGTAAAAATAGAACTAGTTTACCGAAGAGTTAAACAAGATGAATATCAGCTGTCAAGCAAAAGGGTTAATTTCAGTTTTCAATGAGTTATTTAGGAATGGGCAGGAACAGGCAGTGGCTGTTGTGACCTTGGCTGAAATAGACACACACAATTGTTTACTTGTTTCAGGTTTTTCTACTCCCAGCGTTATGCTTATGTCGTAAACATGGAAGTATTTATCAGAAATCCTCTGTAGATACACCAGTGCTTAAACCTCCGTAGGTATGACAGCCCACTCTATGAGCACTAGGATGTGATGAGAACAGTGAAAGCTGTGGTTTGCTTATGTGTCTCACCAGTATTCAGTGCACTGTGGTGGTTTCTGCTGTCTGCAGGAGCTTGCCGTGGCACAGTAGTGTTCTTTGCATTCAGTAATACAGGGGCCATTTTAAAGCAGTTGCCTTGCTCAAATATAATAAAATTTAATTTTTTTCTAGCAGGAAGATTTCTCTGTGTAGGAATCCTCAATGAATTAGAGCTAACTAGGCATGCCGCATAAATTATGGTGGGACTAAGTAGGGCTCTGTGGGGCTGTTACTCAACAAGAGTGGCAGAAATGTATCTGTTCCACCACGCGCTGTTGTAATTCTGTGAAGCAGGAACACCATTTGTGACAAGACACACTTTTTGTCTCTAAGACCAACCTTCTCTGGTAGCTTGTACAGCCAGTGGCAGGGAGCCTCATGCTAATGTGCAGTCACTCAGTTAAACTTGATGCAAATGGGTGTATTGTTGTAAAAGCCTGCCCAAAAGGAGCTGTGCATCTGAGGATGCTTTGACATTTTATCTTTATGTCTCACTATAAAATAAAGGCGATGGATGAGGGTAATGGTGAACTAAGACTATATGATACTTGACTGAATATGTTATGGGGAAAACTAATTCTTGGACAAGACCTAAGTACTGCTGGATCTTTCGTTTATTTCTTCTTTCATGGAAATGTGCAAAATATCTGGGAAGTACGTTCTTACAAATATAAATAGGTATTTGGTTGTTCTCTGGGTAGAAGATAATCTTTCTGTCCATACAGGTAGAGAGTGGTGTTTCATCCTGTATGCAGAAAATGGTATGAAAACACAGACATTCAAAGGAATACTACCTTCCATTTGTGACCCCTTCTAGACTTAATCTTTATAGGTTCTTACAGGAGGTTATTAAGATTTGTGTATGATAGTGAGGCATAGAGTGAAGAGAATATAAAGGTGAAGACAACTTTATTGTAAAGGTCCATAAGGAGTCCTCATCTCTTGGTTCAGGAAAGGAGTCATCAGACCCTACATCATCTTACTCTGTGCAAAAATCTGTGGACACTGGTGAATAATGGGTAATTAATTTTAAGGAAGCTAGCCAGCAAGGATAATCCCTCTGTCATATTTAAAGCTTAGAAAGCCTAGTAATTACTTCAAGTGAGTATCTACATGGCAGCTAGAAATTCAAAGCTTAATTGCTTTATTAACCAGCAGGTATCCACATACCTATCAGGTTAACCTGTGCTGGTTAAAAAAACACGGAAGGGAGGGAAAAAAACATTTCACAGAATGTTCAGTTCTGAATAGTGGGTCCTGGTGATTCAAAGCAAAGCTGTCTTTTAACATGCCTTTGTCTTTCTGTAGAAACATCATTTATTCCAGCCATCTAGCAGGAAGCAGAAATACTTTATTTAGTATCACTCTAATCTCTTCCTACTTTAGGCACTGCTCCACACCTTACATAGACTTAGCATTCAGCAGCACTGTTATGTAAACTGAATTATACACCACTTTGTTGAGTGGAGCTCAGTAAAAGAGCTTGCAGCCACAGTTCCTGGTACCTGAACTAGGACAGCATTCTGTAGGTTTAGCTTGGGATGGAATTGTTGACACTATTAGGAGTGGTTACTTGTTTTTTAATTAAGGTCTGGTTTTGGGAGCATTGTTAATTGGGAAGGGTGATTCTTCAACAAAGTCAAACAGCTGTTGGGTAACTATGGAGTCTCTCAATAGAAACAATGAAGTTTTTAATTATTAAATTGCTGCATTGCAGTATCTGTCATCTCATTTAGATGTTGTGCTGATTCTAAGTATCACATAAGCCAACAACAGCACTATGATTCCTTATATTCATGAGTTGATTTTTCTGAAAGCTTTAATACTATTTTGTCACTCGTAGGTGAGTGGTGTTAGAAGAGTGAATTTCTGAATTATAGTGAATACTGTTAAAAGAGTTATTTATGTAAATGTGTCTGCACCCCATCATTTTTGAATTATTCATTTTCATGGTCCTGGATTGCTCTGTTTGTGGACAAGGGAGAGGCAGAGGAGGCGGACAACCAGTGAAGTGAACACAAGGTCAGGGAGGCTGTTTTTTTCTGGGGACCTCAGCAGCAGTGGCAGTGGTAGTTGCATGGTGCCTGTAAACTCTGGATTGCTGCACCACAGTGCTTCTGGGTGCTTCTGTAATGTGGGCAGCAGTTGCTCTTTGGCAGGCAGGAGCTTTCTCAGAACAAGTGCTGACATTCAGGAGCCAGCCATAAGCTGGGGCACAGCAGTAGAAAGGTGCATCTTCCTGCCACTGGGGGTGAGGTACCAAAACTTTCCTCTCTGTCACCACACTGACCATGTCCTAGTGTCTGTCCCAGTAGGTTCCCTGCTGATGGACATGGGCTGAGTGGGACTTCATTTTGATGCACTTGTTTCATGCACTGAATGCAAAGCCAGTGGGCCTCAGTTAGGAATTTGGTTCCAGTTTTCTGGAATTCTAAGATCCTCCACTCTTGTAAGACCCCACCTGGAGTATTGTGTCCAGCTCTGGAGTCCTCAGCACAGGGAGGACATGGACCTGTTGGAGAGAGTCCAGAGGAAGCCACCAGGATGCTCGGAGGGCTGGAGCACCTCTTCCCTGAGGAAAGGCTGAGAGAGTTGTGATTGTTCATTCTGGAGAAGAGAAGGCTACAGGAAGGAGCTGTAGCCTGCCAGTACCTGAAGGGAGCTTGTAAGAAAAATGGGAAGAGACTTTTTATCAGGGCCTGTTGCAATAGAACAAGGGGTAATGGTTTTAAACTAAAAGATGGTAGATTTGGATTAGATATTAGAAAGTTTTTTTACAATGAGGGTGGTGAAAGCCTTGAACAGGATGCCCAGAGAAATTGTGGATGCCCCATATGGAAACATTCAGGGCCAGGTTGGATGGGGCTCTGAGCAACACAGCATAGTGGAAGATGTCCCTGCTGGTTGCAGGAGCATTCAACTCGATGACCTTCTAAAGGTCCCTTACAACCCAGACGGTCTGATAGTTTTAAGATATGTTCACAGGCCTGAAGAATTTTGGAGCTGTCCACAGGTCTGTGTAGTCTCAGGTATGCTTTTGGTCAGTGTGTATTGGAATACAGCTCGTTTGCTGTGCTCTGCTAAGCAAGAAATATTGACATGATGGTAAGGGAAGATGTGGAAGGAGAGGTTATTGAGGGTGACATTACTTTCAGGAACTGATAAGCCTGCAGAGGAAGAGCTAAACAGATTTTTTTCTCTTTTTCATTCCTTATTCATTTAAAATAGGATGGTTAAATCAGGCCTAAAATAGCTCACCATGGCATTTTCTGCTACTATGCTACTGGCAAGATAATTTAAATGAATACTTCTGTTCCAAGAAAAGAAGATGACATGTTTAACTCCTGAAGTTCTTGGCTCACTTGTGGGCAATGTTTTAACTGAGGATTTTCCAAATTCTGCAAAGAATTACTGGTATGCATCTTTATGAGTAATTTCTATATGTCCAAAGTATAAACAGAACTCTTTGTAAGATGTGAAAAAAAAAATTCTATGCTTATATTGCATTTTTTGTTACAATTTATCTGATTTTATGATGTCTATTTTATTTCCTGGGTCTTTTAAGTTTTCACTTATACTTCATGAACTCAAAATTGCAAGTGAAAACTTTCCAGTTATATAATGTTACTGTTTGAATGCTCACTTCCTATATAGAGGATATTGTAGATGCTAAGTAAAATTATTTCAAGGTAAAATCATTTTGCCATAATAAGACACAATGCTTCATTTGATTTTCTAATTTATATTCATTGCCTGTAGTAGATTTATGCAAGTAATAACTGGGTGCTCCTATTGAAGTATTTGCCATAAAATATTCTTCTGTTAGTAAGATTGCAATCTATTTTATTAGCTAATAGGCTGCAATAATACAGTTGGTTAGAGTTTGACTGCTTTTATAAATGACATGCTCAATTAAATATTTTAATATCATTATATTAAACTGATTCTAAGTTAGTCAGCTGTTGTGGAAGTATTTCATTTTTGAAGATGAATTTATTAATTTTTTTAATTGTTTTTGGGATCTATTGGCAATGGGATTTGTTGAAAAATAATTAAAATTCAAAAGATGACTTTAAAATGGCAATACAGCAGACCCACAATAATCCACATGTTTTTAATTCACACAAAAATTGTCAGTGTCTCCCCTGTTCTCGGGAAAAGAGGGGAAAGACTTTCTCAGGAAAACTTCACATCAGGTTTCTGTAGCCAAGATTACTAAACCATTGCTTTTTACAGTGTCTGTTTCATACAGCTAGTGCATTCTGATGTGTTACCATAAATAATTGCCGAACAGCGTGTAGTTCTTGTGCCAGTGCTCTTTGTGGCACCACAGTGCACCTGTGGAGGTGCTGAGCTACAGTTCCCTATATAGCTCCCCGTTACCAGCTCTGATGTTGCACTGCTTTATTTATTCTTCTAGAAAAGTGAAATCCCATTTTTGCCAGCAACTGAAATAATTTTTGAGTATCCACATGAAAGGGTCTCTCCCCTTTCTGCTCACTTTTTTAGCCCCCAGGCATTGCAGAAAAACTGTAGAATCACAGAATGGTTTGGACTGGAAGGGACCTTAAAGATCATGGTGTTCCAACTCTTCTGCCATCGGCAGGGCTGCCACTCACTTAGGTTGCTCAGGGCCCCATCCAGCCTGGCCTTGGACACCTCCAGGATGGGGCATCCACAGTTGCTCTGGGCAACCTGTTCCAGTGTCTCACAGCCCTGTTCATAAAAAATTTCTTCCTAACATGTTGTCAAAATCTCTCCTTTTTTAGTTTAAAACCATTGCCCCATGTCCTATTGCTCTCTGCCTGTGTGAAAAGTCCCTCTCCCTCTTTTTAATGAAATTTATAAGTTTATAAGATATTGATGCTATTCATGTTAAAACAACAGGAGGAGAAATGTTTTCCAATGTGACTATGTTGTGTCTGTGCAGTATCAGATAATGCTTGGAAATGGTATTTTATCTTACTTCATGCATTCTTCAACTCAGGTGCAATAATGTGCTGCAGGTTTTCATTAGCACATTTTATATTCCTTTTTTAAAATAACACTAATGAATAATTTGTTCCAGTGATGCAACATTCTAGGGGTTAATAACATTAGGAGATTGCTACATGTGACACTGTGTCAGCAAAATGTCTCTGCTTGATCCCATGGGAGGTCCTAGGGAAGGGCACAGAGCAGGCATCATCAGAAAGCTGTTGCACAATGGCTAATTTAAGTTGTGTTGGAAGCTCATTGTAAAAGTCATGAAATATAAATCAGGGTCTCTCACCAGACCTTGAAAAAGAAAAATAGGCATTCTAAACCATTATTTTTCTAAAGAAGCATTCATGGGACGTAATTTCTGATGTGGTGATTTAATTCCTTCTCCTTGCTCTAGAGACTTAATTATTCACTGCTACAAGCTATTCCAAATGTTTTTTCCGTATCTGTAATAGCTTTAATACATGTTTTTTTGAGTTTTGAAAGATTAAAGCAAAGGTCACAGTTTCCTTGAAGTCCCTGTCTCTGTTTTAGCCAAAAATCTACTTACTACCATGCCAAATTATCACATTGCAATACTCTTGCTGGCAAAAGAATATAAAGGCAGAAGCAGTGAAAGAAGTAGATTGGCTATGCATTTTTCCCAGGACTGTAATATGTAATAAAATAATAAAATAGGTAAATTTTAAACAGATATTTATCTGCTATTCTTGCTTGAAGTAATTTCCAGTCAAAGATTAAAAAGAAATTAATTATGCACTGAAATAACTCCATAGGAATGCTGCGAAGAAGTAAGTAGATGCCCTCATCAAAAAGCTTTTTTGCTTTTTTACAGAAACTCCCTCTTCTAAAAACTGACAAAAAATGGGAAAAAAAGGGATAGACACTGCTACACAGTGAGCTGCAGGGATCAAACTTTTGCGCCCTTCTGAAGAGGGAAAGTGGAGGGGGGGAGGGAGGAAAATTTTACTCATAGTTAACGTTTTTCATGATAAAACTTAACCCTTTTTTTTTTTTGCCTGAGAGATAAGACCTAACAGAACAGTCTCTGAAGAACTGGACTGGGACAGAAGAACATTTGGCCAGTGGAGAAAGGAATATTCTCTTCTGGAATTTTATATCACATGTGCAGTTTTTCCCAAAGATTCATCTGCTTGAGCTTTCGTTAATCCCATTTCTAAAGGTTTAAAATTCTGCCTTATCAGAAGTTTTAGGGAAAAGTGAATGAAGGTTTTTCTTGGGGGTGGCAGCAAGGGGGGGGGAGGCAGCAGAGATAGGAAGGTTTCTGGGTCAGTTTCCCTCCCTGTCTACTTCTTAAATCATTTGCACCCATGGATTAGACTGCAAAGTGTTTGTGACAGAGTTTAAAGTATCTGCTGTGCAAGGCAAAATGGCACAATGGCTTTTAAGGTGTCTTCAGCCACCCAGGCTCCTTAAGGAGCCTGAGCTTTTGTAGTTTTAAATGTCACCTGGTTTCCACAGTTTTATGCCTGCCAGACCCCAGTGGTATGACTCAGAACAGTGCACAGAATGCTTGCTTTGAAATAAGAAATCAAGGTTGGGGGTGGTGGTGGGATTTTTAAATGGAAAAAAAAAAAATAGAGAAATGGTGACATTTTCATCTTTTAGCACTGTTTTAAGGTACATTTTCTCAGCACCACTTGGACTTAAACCTAAGCACCTTATATTCAGTTAAGCATTAGATGCTTGCACACTTTAGCATTAGTGGTTTTGATATTTCATAAAATTAGCTAAAACTAACTCATTAGAATTAAGTGGGGGTTTATGAACTGGGTTTTTTTGGCTTTGCTAACTCTTCTTATAACCATAGATAGTGCGCCACTGTGTGTATATTATGCCAGGAATAACGAGTTGCTACATTAGATTTTCATCTGAAGGGTTACCTAAATATTCTCATGTTCAAATAAGAGTATCCAAGGCAGTGCCCTCTCCTGTTGTACAATGTTTTATTTTTTATTTGTGTTTGAACGTCATTATTTCATACGAAAGCATAGCATATCAGTATGGTCACTTTGCAGTCGAATTAATAATTGCATTCTTCTCAAGTGTCATAGGAACTAAATTTCTTTATAAAACCCAAATTAAATAATCTGGTTTTATATTGAAGCATTCGAGTAGTATTTATTTGGACTTCCTGTCATAATTTTTAGTTCAGCCACGTGGGTTTATTTTACAAAATATACTACGTGGATTTCACATTTGAACACAATAATTTAACGTATATTGTCAAAATAAAAATTTTTAAGTAAATCATATTTCTATTTTATTTTTGGTTGTGACTTTTTAATATTTTATCAATATGGCTAAGTATTTTGGTGGGCATATGTTGTGATAAATTAAATATACTACAGCATTTAAACACTCAATTTAACCAACCACATGATTTTCAAGGAAATTGTTGCTGTTGCAACATATATACATATGTACTGCCCTTAATTTTAAGTGCTATTATAACACAGTAAAGATGGCCTTTTACAGTTGCTAGGAGGGAAGGATTTAAAAGGCAGTATGAATATAGTCCCCTGCTGAGTCCTTGAAACAGTCACTATGTTCCATGGCTTAAGCACAAAATATCCCATCTTGGTAGATGTGAAATTATATATAATCTCAAATTAACTCTGATTGTCACTTCACATCAAATTCTAGTTTGCTTACAGTAATTCTGACTATAGTAAAAACCTGCAGATGTTTTTGTTTCAGAATTTTCATTTAGTGTACACAGAGAAAGCAATTATATGAACCTTCTTGCTCTTCCATCACAAAAATAAGCAGATTTCTCAAAGTGACACATGAGCATCACTGAGATGCAAAGATGTGCTCACTTTCTGTCACTGAGATTTATTTTTGTAGGTGACTACAAAGCTTTCTAAAATATCCTTTCTGTCCAGAGTACCTTCCTGGGAAATAATTTACCCCAGTTTTTCAATCTTCTCTTCCCCATTACCATGTTTTAAGTGGGGAACAGTGGCAAGATGCCATCCTACTGGGAGTGTGCAGAAGTCTAACAACTGTTGAAGTGATGAATCACCAGTGAATTGTACTGACTAGAAGACAATTCACAAAAAAATAGATTTTGCTTATTAAGATAAAATTCTGTAATAATAATAATAACAAGAAAAAGAACAACAACAATAACTACCACCAAATCGAAACCACAAATTCTGCTTCATTCAAAATGTAGTGTTTTGGGGGTTGGAGGGGAGTGTGTACTTAGGTGTTTTGAATTTGCTGCTATGAATATCAGCTGTTAAAATTAAGGAGAATTCTGTTACTTACGTATCACCAAGTGGATGAAATGCTCTTTTTATAAATCCTAGTAAAATTCAAATCTCCTCCTGGTTTGTCATCAGGTTATGCTGCAAGTATTCATTGCAGAATCAGACAACATAGCACTGGTGTGGACTTCTTTGTCCTGGCACTTGTAATCAGAGGCAATTATGTATGCTATCCTTTGCATACACTTGTCAAAGTCGCAAGAAAAAGGCATATTCAAGTGTGGGTGCTCAGAATTTAACTGTTTCCACATGTCAAACCCCTTCTTATTTCAAGACTAATTTCTATGACCAGCTTATAACCTCTTTTTCTGTCCTTGTTTCACTGATAAATTTTGTAAATGCCTTTGTGTTCCTGTTCTCCCATTTTTCCTATATAGAGAAATCACGCTTTGAGGTCTCCTCTTTTCTCCTGTTTGCTGGTGTGTACTTCCCAGCATGTGTCCTAGTCAGAACCCGTATTTCCTCTTGGCATATGACTAGAGCTGTTCACCATCTTGCAGTTGAGCCTTTGTCAGTGCCTTTCTGAAGGGCTGCCAGTCTCTACTGGTAACACTTTTACTGGCACATCCTAGCATTTAGCTTTTCCACAGTGAAAATGTACGTAGCTCATCATCATCCTATGACAGAATATGACCTTCCTTCTTTTCTGCAACGGTTCCTTGCGACGGTTATGTTGCTACTTAATGAACTGTGATTCCCTAGGTTTTGATCAGTTCTGCTTAACTGAGGTAATGTGATGCCTTAGGTTTTAACTTTCATATTTGTCAAATCCTGTACTGCCTACTGTGTAACTCTGAAGTTTCTTGTAGCCTGTTAGCTGCTGTTCTCTCATGCCAGGTAGACATAACAAAGCCTCTCCAGGCCTGTTCTCCAAGGACACTCAGACTGTCCTAGGCCCAAAAAGTATAAACCAAAAGCCTCTAAACGGAGGGGGCAAGCTTGGGGAAGCTACATCATTAACTGAAGCTTTAATTGGAGAATTAGCCCTGATATGCAAATGAACCAAACTTATAAAAGTGTGAAGAACTCGTGACCTATTGTCCACATTGGGGTCCATCTTGGCAGTAGCCTCTGGACTCCCCAGGGTGTACCTTTGAAGGCCCTTCAAATAAATACCTACCTTTATTCCCTTACTCCTGTCTAGATGCTGTTTTTTAGGTGGCCACTACAGGCATCAATGGAATGTCTTTCTATAAAACATGTCATTCTATAAACAGAATGTCTGTCTATAAAACACCTTTCTCTACATGGACATAATTGTAGACAGCTATCCAAAAAATGTAATGTTATTTACTTATCAGTGTAATTTCAGTGATTTTCACTGTTCACTTACTGTAGGTGAGTTCTGAAACGAGATGGCAATCCTTATTTAAACAGCAAGCTTCTGAAGCCAATGAAGTTCTTTTATGCACCAAAACATCATTAGAAATCATGCTAAAATATATAATTTTGTTGAATTTTAACAATGTTTTTAAAAAAACAAGAATACTGCGTTCACAGATTTGATTAGAATCAGGTTTGGCTTCATCAGTACTGAAGGGCATAAAAATGCTTAGGCAGTGAGACAGGAGCAATATCGTTTGATTTGCAGCTTTCTGCCCCAGTAACTGTCTAAGGACAGACAGCATGAACAGATTTTTTTTTCATTTTCTTCTCATAGGTGATGTTGCTGCTGTGTATTTTGTAACCAACATGTATTTTTAATAAGGTTGTAAATTAGGTCCTGTGAAATTATCAAAAGCTTTACAAATAATAAAAAAAGTCAAACTCATCTCCTAACTCATACGCTCACTTTTTCAGTGTCACAAAACAATTCAAGTGAAAACCAGTAATATCTGAGTATAACTGAGTGTTTCAAGGCAACATTCAGTCTCCTTCTTTGACCTTTTCCTGTCTGTTGGGGAACATCTGCACTGTTTTCATCAAGCAAGGACAGACTTCAGTCAGTGCTGTCAGCCTTATCTCACAGCAAGAGCCATATTATAGCACATGCAGGGAAGGACATGGACTGATTTCCAGTGTATCATTAGTACAAAGAACTTATCAGTCAAATAACTGATACTTCCAAATGGGCTATTTGAACTTCAGCATTCTTCATGAAGCCCAACAAACCAGAAGACGATAAAAGACAGTTTTATCAGAAAAAAGCTGTAACATGGTTTTGGGAGAATGAATAAAAGATGTACTCAAACAAAACAAACCAAAACAAAAATTAAGAACCTTCAATTTTTGAGTTTTTTTATCTTGAAATCAGTAGTCAAGCCAAAGAAACACTCAGACAAGGAAGATGCACTGTGCATACACCTGTGAATATAGTAATTTGCACAGAGCAAGACATAGCTGTGACAATCCACATACATTTTAGTAATTGAAAAGTATATATATAAACTTCTGGAAAATGTGAAAAGAATGTTTTACACATTTACTTCACCACTCTGCTGATGATTCTGCTTACATTGATTTGGTCTTTCTTATAACAGGTTGCCATGCTGGTACATGCTTACTGATGGGCTGACCTATGTTACAGTATCAAAAGGAATGTTTATTTTGCAAATTTCCTAACATCAAAAGTAAATAATTCTGAAAATATTTCTAAGATGCTTTGAATCTCTTCTTTAAATTTATGTATGCATTACAACAATAAAAAGTGTTCTGAGCATCACACGGAAATAGCTCTTCAAATGTTTGTTTTTATCACTAACCAAAAAACATTGCCCAAGATGCATGGAATTTAACTAGAAGCAGATGGAATTAGAAATATCAATTAACAAGGGACTAGTGAAGATGCTGGATGATTATACCAAATATTTAGCTCATTCTTTGAATTTTTTGCGTGTGATTGGCAAAGCACTTTGCAAAAGGTCCACGTTATTATCTTAAATTTGCAGATGGGGAAGCAAACAGCAATACAGTACATCAAAGGGGGTAGCCCTTTGGTGTCAGTAAGTAGTGCTTATTTGTAGAAATTCAAAACTCTGTAGTTTGTTTAAATGTGCGGCAGTGGTGCAACCCTCTCTAGAAGGAAAATCATCACAGAGAAGACAATTTTATCTCTTGGCAGGTTGCTCTTGTTCTTGTAATATTTTCTGTGGCTAATCCAAAAGCTGCATATTCACTGAGGACCTGCTTCACAAAGGTTCTTAAACACACATTTTAGTGGGATCAAAGATACACTTAATAAGATATTCAGTTTCAAAACAGGATGCTGGGTTTCCAGCATTTGGAGCAAGCATTTTGCAGGGCTGCAGAGCCTGCACAGGGGAAACAGAATTTGCCAGTTATAGGTAGATGGCAGATTTAGTTTTAGGTTCAACAAACATTGTATGACCTCCATGTTTTATTGTGTTCTGCTAGATATATCACAAGAAGCACTTGTAAATATCTCTGTTCTCTTTTCTCCTCCACCTCTGCTAGGACTGCTAAGGTCATCCAAGTCTTACCTGTCTTAATAAGCAATAAAGCTCTCAATAAACCAGGATCCTGCTACTTTAGGTCACCATTGTCCTTGCAAGACTAGAAAAAGTGCTAGAGAATATTTTTAAACCTTCCATTTATTGGCAAATGAACAGCTTAGATCAGCTCCTGCCTTAGAGGAATATAACCATATTGCCTCACATAGTAATGCTCATCATCGAATCAATACTATTTTTTATTTTGTATTTTAAGGAATTAAATAAATCCATATACAAATTCTACATAAGTGCCTGCTTAGGTACTTTCAAACTGTGACATGACATGCTTATAAAGGTGGAGAAGGGATAGGACATACAAGATTCAGCAGTACTAACTGGTGCTGTGTAGGTCTGTACCAGCATTTAAACCAAGAATTTATCTGCAGTATAAAGAATGTAATTCTATTTTCTGTCTAGAAACAGGAAAATGAGATCTAAATCTAGGTCAAGCAGTTGACACCTTCCTTGTTGGGTTTCACATTTCTTTCTAGCTCTTCCTTATTGTGCATAATTGAGACCCTTTACCTGCCCAAAATGAAGGAAATGCTAAAATGCAAAACTGCAAAGTACTGGTATGAAGTACTGTTGCTGCACTCCTTGCAGCTTCTTTAGGGCTTTGTCTGACCACTCCCCCAGCTGACAAATCTGTGACTTTCCCTTCACTTGTAAACAGCTCTTACCAAAATGTATAGACTGGCAGGTGAGTACCCCCTTTGTAAAGAAAATGTTAGTAAGATATAGTGTACTAAGCCAAATTCTGTAACTATCATGTGGGAAATCTGAGGCTGCTTTACTGAGGTGAATGGAGTTCCTCTGGTGCACAGTTGTCTGACATCTAAGTAAACTTGTGAATTAACATTGTTTAAATAAAAATATGGGTGTATTGAGGGGAAGAGACCTTTCTTATTACGGAGCTGGCATTCGGATCCCTTATGTCACAGCAGACCAGAAATCTAGATACATAAGGCTGTAAGAAATGGATATTCTCACACTGTGTGGGAATAAATTTTGTCTTTAGAAAGTATGTGAATGAGTTTTGAGGCTTTTAAGAGAAAAGTGCTGTAGTACCCACAGACCTGTGCTAGCACACGCAGGAAGTGTCCAGGGATAAATGTATTCTTGTTCTAGTAGAAGAAATGAATGCGAGGTCTTGTTTCCTCCCTTCTCCCAGGTAAAGTTATGCCCCAGCTCTGTCCCAGCAAATCACAGGGAGGAAAGAGATGTCACAAATTTGTCTGGTCAAATACCAGATCCTGATTATCCTTTCCATTTGCATAAAGGACAGCACAGTTGATCTAAGCTGACTCTAAAGCACCTCTGGTAAGAGTGATTTGGATAGCCTAAGGATCTTATATTTAAATGCGACTTAAGTCCACTACTAATTTTATTCCATTTGAAGGAAACATATTTGTGCAAAATTACTTAGAACTTATCTAAGTTGTCCAGCAAAGCAAAATCCACATACAGATGGAAGTGAGATTTCATCATTGTTTCTGTGGTTCCTTCGAAGGACTGTAGAAACAGTTTGCAGTTTTCTTCACTAACCCTGCTATTACCCTTCAGTGCTCATCATCTGTGTGGGAGAAGCAGCAGATCAATGTTTGCCCCAAATCCACAGAGGACTACCCTTGTTCTCACTTCAGTGGTTTATAGTCAACTGCAGTAAAGGAGCCTTAACAAAATTTCTTCTGTGCTGGTCTAATCTGGTGATCTACACAGACATTCATTTTACTTAGATGTAGGACAGGACACAACAAGGAGAATTATGTGACTCCTGCCTTTGGCTGTGTGTATCTGTACCAGGGATGCTATGAGAATCAGTACACAGCAAGGAAAGAAGACTCATTAATCACAGTGTGGACGTGGGCTTCCACTGAGATTTGGCTTAGTCTTCCTGGGTCTTATATAAAAGTCTTTTAATAATAAAATATTGGAAGGAGAAATTCATGTTATCCAGAAAGATTCAGTATGACGAATGCTGTAAAATAGATGCAGAGTACTTCACAAGCCACTTGACGGATGTGCAAAATGCAGGTGAAACACAGCAGCCATGTGGCAACATACTTACAACAGTGTAGGGCAATGTAAATAAAAATAAAGAAAACTGTCACACTCTGCAATAAATATTTAATATAGACCAAATAGCCCTGGTTTTCCCAAGAGGTTTCTTAGTCTCTCCCTGTCTCAAATTATTGTGTTGTTTTACAGTGAACTGTTGCTGTCTTTCAGAGAGAAATAAAGGGATTTTCTGTGATAGACAGAGAGAACTAAAGGTGTTAAAATCAGTAGAAGTTTAACACTTCAGGAGCAGGCTTAGTGGTTTTCAGTCCACTCTTTCAAAAATGCTTCGTAAAATAAACGCAATCATTACATTACTTACATAAGGCTTAAAATAAACTAAAAAATTACTGAAATTTCAATGCTACAATCTTTCCTCCTGCAAGCTCTCTGACTGAACAAATCAAAGGTTTTGTGTTGGGATATGGATACTTTATTTTAGCTTGCACTGTAAAAATATTTTTTATTAGTTTCATGTCATTGAGACCAAACCTGGAATATCTAAATCTGAAAAAAACATTAAAACCATCTAATTGTATACTTAACAAGTGTTATAATATATTCTCTAGAAATCCAAACTCACCACACTCACTTTTTCTGAACACTGCTCAAACATGCAGATGGTGAGCACTATTTAGTGACAATAAAAATGATAAATATGGTGAAGGGATTATTTTTGTGTCCACTCAGTTCATCGTCCAAACAAAGTGTCTGAACTACTAGTCTTTGTCATCTAAGACTTTCTGACACATACCGTCATTTGATGTGCTGTGTTGTTACAGTATCAGCTGGCATGAAAAAAGTGAAGAAGAAAAATAATAAAATCAGTACTACTTGAGAAGATCAACCCTGGCCTGTTGTTGGAGTCAGGCAAAAGATGACTTCACTGCAGGTTCTGTTTATTGCTGCAGTTCCCGTGTCTAATATAGTAGTTACATTTTACCATGGAAACAGACTCATCTTTTTATTTCCAATCATAATCAGTATGGTATTGTTCAGTTGGCTTATCTGTAAAGCCTTTCTAATTGTTATTTTTGGATTACAATTGCACATGGTCCTGGAAGTTAAACTTTCGCAGTGCTGGGAAAGGAAAGGCAGTTAAAATTAAAGAAAATGTAAAGAAATAGTTTGCCAAATTGGGGACTTTGCAATTAAGTGAGAAACAGTACATAATTTTACTGAATTACTTCATTTTAACCACATTTACTAGAAGGACAAAAGAATGGCATTTCTGTGACTCTGGAATAATAAAGCTTTGGAGATGAGAAATACCAACCGTATTTCTGCCATGAATGCTGCAGAAATTAATGAGTGGCATTGCAGTGATGAATACATTACCATTCTTCCTGTCATTTGATTATGATTATTTTGAGATATGTGCATGAAGTCTCATGTCTGAGAATACGATTTCACATTTATAAAACCAGTACTGTAAACCATTTTCATTCAGAGGCATGAAAGCTAGGTTTTCAACATAAATTAATAGACTGCCATTGAGGGCAGCAAATGTGCACCTATTTTCTTATGGCAGAAAAGCTAGGATTATTACTTGTGATGTTAGCACATGACACTCAATAAAAAAATTTAAGAAATATGTTCTAAGCTATCTATACCTGTGATTGGCCCTACTCGATGTACCAAAAGAAGACAAAGGCTAAGGACATCAGCACTTCACTGAGTTAAAACAAAATAGCTAGATTGCAAAATGGCAACCTCCAAAGAATGCTAGCTAAAAAGTTCATTTTAATTTAGTTTTGTTGAACTTGCCTGTTATGATGAGCACAGAAATTTATCTGTAAGCAGGTTCTGAATGAAAGTGAGAAGAATAAAAAGGAAACAAATGCTTGTGGAGAACATCCAGAAAAGAGTGTGGAGCAGTAGTTACAAATAGTAAATGGAGCAGAGATGACCAAGGGAATATGTGTCTGATGCATTTTGCAGCAGGTGAAATAGTGCAAGCAAGTAAAAATATAAATAGAGTAAAGGAACCAGTGTATGTTATCCTTTGTCTTAATGAATGAAAAATCCTTTTAACAGAGAAGACATTTTTGAATATTTAAAGCATGGCACTATATGTTGTAAGAGCAGGAGAAGTTTCTTTTCTAACAGAAGCTGAAACACAGAAAATTGTCATAGAGAATGATTTCTTCAGCCTTCATTATATCACTAAGGAGGCATCATGCTGAGCATTTAGACTGGAGACAGATCAAAATGCAGATGCTTTATTTGGTTACCTTAATAGCTTAATAGGCTTTATGGATTATTAGTCTCACAAGCCTTTTTGAGCTTATAAAATCCTAATGTATTTGCTATTAGAAATGATGAGCTCAGTCCCGAAAACTCTTACTTGTATGAGCTCCTTGGTGTGCTGCCTGATCTTTAAGGGTCTGCAATACCACTGTTCTGTGCTTACAAAAATATTGTAGAAGACAGGAAGTGCAAGAAATTCCCAAGGGGAGCCAGTTAGCCTCTAAAACTACCTTGTTCCACTCCACTCAGTCCCTTCCTAAGGGTTTTTGCTCCATTTGCGCTCATGCTAACCAAAAAGCAAATGGATTTATGTAGAAGATGTTAATCAAAACCGTATTTATTTAAAAACTGTGGGTTTGGGTGGCACTGATGAGGAAGAGGAGTCATCACGTAGAGCAGGAGTGTCAGGCTACAAAGTCTGTTCAACTGCATTTTAATTCAGAAATCTATCTCCTCACAAATCTACTCCACAGTACATCTCCCCTAGTTTGCCATGGTTTTTCCAGGGATAAAGTTACACTGCTGTTATCCCCTAAACTGCTGGGTGACCATCCATTTGTGTATTCTAGCCTTGCTTTTTGTTTTGCTTTATGATGCTGATTTTTTTATACTAGACCAAGTCTCCTTGACCTTGAAGTTAATTAAGTCCCTTTATATTGTCATCCTTGGTTCAAAATTGATGCTGATGGGAGTTTAGCCATATGACTACATTTCTGGCTAGAGCTACTACAGCAATAGCCTTAAAACATCTTGGAGTGGAGTTACTTGAAAAGGTGTAATGAAGCATTAGTTATGAAAACTAGTTATGAAACTTGATGATTCTTCAGTGTTCAGGGCTCTCCAGTTGACAGGCTGCTTTTTTTGTTTAACAGTGACAACTGTTTGATATTTTTATAGGTTTTTTTCTAGATGTTTCTCTCATTCAGTGGTATAGTTCAGGGAGGAGAGAATGACCAAGCACTGCTGCAAGACTTTCTGAGTCAAGTAGCATAAATGTGTACATTTTAGAGTGAACCGACAGGGGTCATAATTGCATCTCTCCATGACACTTACTCAAAACAAATTCAGCAGACAAATTCACTGCCAGCAGAGTAGTTCTGTCGATCTTCTGTGGAGAAATGAGATTTGCACTGCATGGCATTTCCCACCCAGGTATTTAAAGTTCTGTCAGATATTTCTGGCCACAGCAAAGGTCATATGTAACTTTTAGTCCTAAGATCAGTGACAGACCTAGCAGAAAAGCTGGCAGTTTTACAGAAAAATGCAAGACAAGACAGTGAATACATTAGTGCTATAAAACTTAGTAATGAAAAAGAAAAAGAAAGAAAGAAATAAGATTGATTCAGAAAGTGTTGAGGGGAAAAAAATAACACAATGAAGTGGTCCTTCTTCTGAGAGTATCAGACTGAAGACCAGAACAGAACCAGACTGAGAATCCTGAATCAAAACTTTTTCTGCAGGACATTCTGAAACCTTTTTCATTAAGCATGTGGACTGGGATTATTTCTGTTTAAGACCCTAACATTGTAATTATCTTTAAAGTACTTTAAAAAGGCATAGGAAGAGTTAATTTTTTTGTTCATGTGCAAGAGTGAGTCCCCTACTACTGAAAGCTGAAGTTTCCCTTAGAAAAACCTAAGAAGCTAAGAAAAAGCAGCTATGAAGCCATAACCTTTTCAAGAACCCTTGGTCTTGGTGCAGTCATGGCTGAAAAGTTTTGCTCATACCTTGGGGGAGATAAATACAAAAGTATGGGATATAATGTATAAAAAGAGGGTTTGCTTCTCAGTGTATACTAGACTAGCTCTTGCATAGTGCCACACCACCATGTTCAGCCCTTTAATGCAGAAATGAAACTTGCTTGCTTTAACTTGTTTAATCCTAGTAAGTGGCTTATGCCAATCTACATTTACAAGGTTGTCCTCACAAGGATAAAGCAGCAAAAATAGCATTTTATAAATGAAACTGAGATTCATCTTCATGGTTTCTAAAATCAGAAGAATTGGTAGGTATTAGACACTGAGCATAACTTTTGAGTAAGCAATAAATAAGGAGTATTTAGAGGAGATAAATTACCTAGAAGATTAAATACTTTTTTTTCACCAGGAAAAAGCAGTTCATAAAATTTAGATCACAGTGCAAGATTTCTCTTCAACTAATGAAAGAAGGAAACAAATTAATTAAGAAAATCTAACGTATTTTTTTCTACAAAAGTCAGGCATGCAGACATCACAATAAACTGTGAGATCTTAGGTGGCAAAAACAAAGTGCAGAAATTATTCTAGTTCTCCTTTCTGTACAGGGCTACACATTCTGAGAGACAAAATGCCTGAAGTAATTAAACAAATTAGTTCTCCAATTACCTGTTGGAAGAACTACGTGAAAAATGATAATAAAAGACTTTCTGCAAAGGCTTTAAATCTCTGTATTTCAATTAAATAGCAAGCAGGGTATGATTATAGAAAATTCATAGCTGGGTGATGCCAGTGAAAAAAAACTTCTTTCTTAATGCATTTTATGTAAGTAGAATCCACATTGCCACATCAGATTTTTACAACTCTGTGTGTAACATCTTTTTTGCAGAACTTGTCATGAAAGTGATTAGGTTTTGTTTGTTTGGAGCATTTCTACTTCTAATTCTGTTGGTGTTCTGATACACTTAATTGTCTTTAGCTACAAGATATGCACGGTCTTTCTTACTAGGTTTTCAAAGTACCTTCATATGAAGGCCCCTTTATTGGGTGTTCTTTCATGGTTCTGGAAGGCATAATCATCTTGTGCCACAAATGTTTCCAAGATCACTGTGGTTTTCATAGGAAAAGATGCAATCACAGATCTCAGGATTAGTCTTCTTTGGGAAGTCATGGTTGGACAGATTTAGTCAACAGGTCTACATTTCTCTGAAAGATCTCTGTGTTTCTGAGAGATAAATTGCATAAATCAGTGCCTTCCCCCCAAAAAATCAGTGGTTAAAATTCAACCTGCCTCGGGTCTGTGACTGCTTCTAGGGCAGAAAAGAAACACTTTATAGACAGAAAATATAGGCAGTCATTTGATCTTTTATTTAATAAGAAGGTAGGTAAGAGAAAAGCACCTGTGGGTAGCATGGTTTCTTCAGGCTCACAAAAATTGGTACTTTCTGTGTTTTGGCAGCATTTTTGTCTATTTTAGTTTTCCATCTCTTGCCTTGTTTTCATCCAAGATACCATGCCTTTTTCTGTGGCGTAAACCAAAGAATGAGCTTTTCTGTATTAATACAATTGCAAATGAAGCTGGTATAGCAGTGTTAGCCAATTTATTTCCATCAGTGGAATTAATATATGTAGCTTCTCCACAGAACTGATAAGAATCTGGAGAGCACTTCTTCCAAAGAGTGTACAAAAACGTCGATTCTATGTTGGCTTTTAGGTCCAAAGTCTTTGTTGAAATGACCAGTCCATTCCCGTGCAAATCTGTATTTTGTCATTCTCTAGCTGTGCCCAAAAGATTGCTAGGGATTGGAAATGCTGTGATAGATTCTGTTAGTACCACAAAATCTGCAATCACCCAAGTCGATTCCCCAGTCCTTTTTCACAGATGGCACTACTAATCCAGCAGACGGGAGCAGCTCTTCTTTATACCCAACCTGAACAAGCCGTCAGCTAGAAATGAGACACGAAAGGGTTGGAATCCTGTTATAGTTCCTGCTTTGCTATCCATTAATGAGCTCAGAGAGTAGTTTATAATGTTGTCCTTACTTGCCTGTGACTCTGACTGCGGTGGAGGTCAGGAGTGAAAGCAGAGAGTGGTGTGGCACGTGGCTGAGCCACAGCGTGACTGCTTGGTGGTGTGTGAAGCTGCCCTGGATGCTGCTGTTGGGAGTGGCCAGGCATTCCTTTATCTGGGAGAAACAGTGGCACAACTCACCATAATTTGCTATAGCATTAGGGAAGGAATTTTAATAGCGTATTGTTTTTTTAAACAGCTGTTGCTGTGCGAGCTGACTAGCATAGGTAGGATATGAAGTGACTTAAATGCTGTTTGCAGAAATATTCAGGCAATTGGTCCTTTTGGAACAGTTGAACTCTCCAGATCATCAGTGCAGTTTGATCTAGCTTGTCAGGGTAAGTAACTGGATCTTGAGCCCACAGTTTTCTCAGCTCTCAGTGTTGTGTGTCAGACACCTGTGACTTTAAACTACACCAAAGTCTCAAAATTTTTGCATCTGGCTGTTTGTTGGGAGAGGCTCCAGGCTGAGGTGACAAAATGCCAACAATCTGCAGGGCGGAGCTAGAGCCTGACTGTATGAGTTCAAAAGCCCTTGTCAGGAAAGATCTGGGAAAAAGTGTGAAATAGGAGCACATCATAGGGATAAACTTTATTATGACCATAATAAAACCATCATTTGCATTGCAAAATGTGTTTTTTTATTTTCACTGTATTTTTGCTTTATATCTACATCATGAGATGGACACCTTCTTTCAGCATGCTGTGGAATAAGTATCACCTCTTTTCCTGCATGAACAACCAGATCCTGCTCTCAGTTAATTTAGTTTTATGCTAATCCCATGACATTAATTCAAAGTGGTGTGAAATCAGACTTTGAGCCAGTTTTTTGTTGTTGTTGTTTTAATCTATTGGACATATGCCAGTGTCCCCTGTACTTGTTATTTTTTTATTAAGATTATGATTTTACCTGTTCTTCTTAATTTTTGTCACGTAATTGCTAAATCTCTGTGAACCAGAATGCAAAGGTTTTGCTAATTTAGATTTAACTAGAATATTGAAAAACATGATTGGTTTGAGAGGCGATTTCTGTGGTTGTATGTAGGAAAGTTCAGTTTGCACACAAAACACTGTTGGCAGGAATTGAACAGTGACAGTTCTAATGATTCTGTCCCTTTCAATAAGCAAGGTTTTGAACCAAAATATTAAAAAATATTTTTATGTAATAAGCACACTTCATATATCACCATTGACATCCACAGAACAACTGCAGAAATCTATTTATGAAGCATATTAAAAATGTGCATACACAGAGATGCTGACTGTAAAATTGCCAGTAAAGCAAACAGGAGGCGGACAGACTTCAGGAGTTCTAATCTGTGTTTGTCCTCATTCTGTCCACACACTGTTTCACAAATGGAAAGGTGACTCTACAAGATACAGATACATTTATTTCTTTGACTCTTTTCATCAGCATTACAAGCACAACAGCTGGTTGATGTAAAAGACCATGTCTAGAACCCCACATAATAAAAAGTAACTTAAATTCATAAAGTCCTGATTGGATACTCACAAACTCCCACATGAAAGAACCATGTTTGCTAACCATTTAGCTTGAAACAAACTGCAGTTATCCAAATTTCAGGTGAATATTTTGAAAAGAATCATGCGTGCATTGTTTACTGAAGTTTTTACATGCTTGCAGAATGATTGCAAAATCACATTGAACTAGAAACATGTAGAGTCATAGCAATGGGAATTTTCCAATTTATGGATTACTTCTGAGAGATTAAGACTGCAAAACATATTGTGATTTCTGTTCTATCTTAAGTGAAAGTTTTCTTTTTATCACTCAGTTAATTGTATTAAAATGTTATCTTAGGGAACTAGATTGTTTCCTCCTGGAGCAACCAAATTCTTGAAGATACAGCAGTATGTATACTACCTGGAAACATTTATTTTGAGATGTTAAAGCCAAAAACATGCTAACCTGGAATGTAGCCACAGGAACTGGAGTTTGACTATTAAATAATCAGCAAATGTATATACTAAGGCTCAGAAAATATTTTTACGTGTCATAATGGAATTCATACCCAGTGTATTTCATTAAGAGGGCCCAGCTTTGCTGTGCAAGTTCAGCTCTTAGTTCCAAATCCCCTCTGTCTTGGGTAACTTCACTCAATGCAAGGATGTAGTTTTTGTTAAAAATTCTCCCCAATTCTTCCATTTTGTCTACCTTTTACACTGAAGAAAGACTATTTGGGCTGGGTAGTATTGAAAGAACTGAAAGCCTTCTTGTTGGTAAGTGCAGATAGTTATGACCATACTTCTTACTGAAAGCAGATAGCTGAAACAGTGGGAGCATCCCTCTCAGATACAGAGATGTGCCAGTCCCTGAAACAGAAGTGTTCTTGGTGGACCAGATTCCAGTGGGTATTGTGTGATGTGCCTGCCAATGAGATGGTAGGAAAATAAAGGCAGCAGGAAAGTCTAAGATACAATGAAAGAAGCACAGATGTCAGAGACTGAAAATAGTTCATGCCTCAAACACTGATATAAAGTTTTGCTCATTATAAAGAAGCTACAGCCAAAGAAGCTTCCCTGAAGAGTGGGACTTTGAACTGACAGTCAAACTGCTGATTAGATAAAGGGAAGCCCATTGTTCAATCATCCCGGGCTGAGTTTGGGGTGGGGGGGGAGAGCACAGCTCACAGAAGCCAGGTTTACACAGACTCCCCCAGCCGAGGGGGGAGGAGGAGGTTTTGGGTGCATGGTGCAGCCTCTGGTGAGAGGCAGTGAGCACCCATCCTCCAGCTACACAAACCGGCCCAGCTGTGGAACCCCCAACCCCACAGGCCACATCCACGGGACATTCCCGTGAGAGGCTCGGCCCCACAGGGCTGCACATGGTGCAACAGACCCAGAGTCTGCTGTGAGAGACTGACCCCACCCCCGGGGGACATGGCCGGACACTGCTACCTGGCTCGAGGGTATAGAAACCCATTGGATTCTAAGCTTTTTGGGGGCACCTTCACCACCAAGAAGACCAGCTGGAGAGGATCATCGAGGCACCAGTGGGACCCACGGAGGGGTGATATTCTTTTTATTCTGTCTCTGTCACTCTTCATCCCCCCGCCTATTTTCTATTTCTTTCTTTCTCCTTTTCTCTTTCTCTCACATTTACTATACAGTGAAACCCATATTATTGTCACTGGCATGTGGTCTCATTTGCACCTTAATTCGGGCAGAGGCATTTCCAAAGAACCTTAAAACTGGATCATAACAACAGGTTCTGGGGGAAAAATCATGAGAGGAAAAGACCTCATAACTGTCTATAACTTCCTCTCAAGAGGAAGCAGAGGGGGAGGAACTGATCTCTTCTCTGTGGTGGCCAGTAACAGGACCCGAGGGAATGGCCTGAAGGTGTGTCAGGGGACATTTAGGTTGGATATTCAGAAAAGTTTCTTCACCCAGAGGGTGGTTGGACAGGTGAACAGGCTCCCCAGGGCTGTGGTCACAGCACCAGCCTGACAGAGTTCAAAAAGTGTTTGGATGCTGCTCTCGGGCACACGGTGTGGCTCTTGGGGATGGTGCTGTTCAGGGACAAGAGCTGGGCTTGATGATTCTTGTGGGTGCCTTCCAACTCAGCATATTCTGTGATTCTGTGATTTTATGACAGACGCAGACTGTGCATTTGGGGAGTAACTGATGGCTAAAAGGATGCTTACAGCTGGGCTAATGGCATGGTCTTGTGCTTGTGACTTCTGCAGTGCTTAGAGATATCAGACTTTAATTTTAATTGTAGTGGAATGGAATTAGATAAAAGATGGATGGAGTTACTGTGAGTTTCTCTTCTCTTGCTAATTGAAGGACCTTGCAGATTGTGATTTTGGCTGGTGTCTATAATAACATTTCTCAGCAAAAGTCGCAGAGAAATTTCATGTTTTGCAGTGAAGCTCACCTGGCAGCTTACAGGTGAAGAAATGCTTTTGTCATAGGCTGTAAATGGGAAAAATAGGTGAAACACTGATGAGAACCTGAGGTAGGACCCGTAGCTGCTTAGGCTGCCACCCTCACTACTTCACCATGAACTCTCTCTTGCTTTCCTGTAGATACGGTTTCCTGTGACATCCATGTATGTCCTCCCTCACTCCAGCACATCTGCTTTCCCCAATCCCTTACTCTCTTTGATCACAAGGGGAATTACCGTTGGAGCTGTATGTTTAGCTTAAATAGTAATTAGGAAGCTGTTCTGGGAGGACCAGATTTTGCAGGGAAGAGCAGCAAGAGCCACTGCTTCTTCATGGACAGTGGTTTCCCTGCAGGCATCTGGGTCATAGTTGTAGGGACAAATCGGCAGTATGAAAGGCAATGTGAAATAGCAGACTGATGAAGAAAGGTGAGCGCAGAGATTGTCTGTCTATCCTTGTCTATGCCATGAAGGACACAATTGCTCTAATGATCCAGACACTGAGAGGGAAAATGGGGGAGGTCTGAGTTAAGGTTTTAATGTTATAACCCTGCCTTTAGGAAGAACTGTGTCATTTTGGTCTTTTTGTCTCTTCACAGAAGAGAAGAGATCAGAAGAGATCTTTCTGATCTCTTGTCTCCAAAGGAGTTTAAAGTAATCTGGCACGTGCATACTGCAGATTGTCCAGAACACATCTGGTGGTCTCTAGAATCGCAGCACACAGGGATGCTCTTGCTTTCAGAGCCACAAATCGTAGATCCCTTTCATCTTAGTACCAAGCAGAACATTGTAGAAAAATAGTTAAAAGGCAGGAGTGATCAGAGAAAGACAGAAGCAAATGTCATCCTCTTTTTCTCCTCCTAATTTGAAAAAAACTATTTTATTTTACGGTTGTAGATGAAATTTGGAAATCTGACTTGCTTTTCTGTCCACAGCTCCATTCAGGCACACTCACGGTACAGTGCTGGTTTCTTATCTGCAGGTTCTGCTGTAAAATTTCTTCTCTATTTGTTCATAAAAGATTGTCTCCCTACCATTTCTTACCTCTGCACCAGGTATAAGACAGACCCTTAGCTGGCATTTCCATGTTTCATTTTATAAGAAGGACCTAAGAGGCAGCGATAGAAAAACTGAAAAGGGTTATCTGAAGGATGAATATAGAGGCAGATGGTATTCAATGTCAGTTAGAAGAACAGTGAGCCTGAAATACTGTTGGGTCAAATAGGCAAAATTAAGATATTTTCTTTAAATAGTACTTTGTCTTGGACATGATTTCTAGTTTCACATTGTAAAACTGAGAACATGTAATCCAGTTAGTGGGTGAACAAAAAAATTAAACCATCATATTTTAATTTGTTTTCTTCTTACAATGTTGAAGAATCAGTCTAACATCCTATGGGATGTAAAAAGCACAAGTGTTCTGTGTGCTTTGATTACATGAATTCTCATATAATTTTGTAAACCCATAGGTTCAGACTTGTTACAGATATAAATAGTCCAAAAATATAAAAAGTCTTAGATGTTTGTTAGCTAACAAAACATTGTAAGAGGTACATTTTGATCCTTTACCTATAGCTATTGGAGATGCTGGTCTCAAGATTTGCTTTGTAGCATGCTCCCAGGGATGACAATTTTATGTTTTGAAACATTATTTGAAACATTTGTACCTCATACTACTGTATTGGTGATGCTTTCCTTTAGCCCCGCTTGCTTTTTTTTTTTTTTTTTTTTTTTAATATGTGAGTGAGACCATTTAAAATGTTACTACTGTTTCATGGAAAGGGTAGTCCCACAGGATAGTCAAGGCTTTCCCTTTGATCAGTGTTCTACATTCTATTCTGACTGGGGGAGACATCCTCTTTAGGCAATACTCAGCTAGCTTTCTCAGTATCATTCATTATTTTATATGCCCCTCACGTATTTGTTTATATTCTTCTGGCGGTGTCTATCCTGGGAGCTAGATCAGGCCTTCCTACCAGCTGACAATAAAGTCAGCAGAGTAACAAAGAAGTCACCTGGAGGGGAAAGGCAGCCATGAAGTAAGATGAGAGAAGTGAACAGATCTTGGTGGAAGAGGGAGATGACAAGGGCAGCTGAGGATGTGCTGATTCAGCATTTCCACCCTATGGGCTGTGAAGGCTCATTTCTTCTCTGCAACTGGAGCTGTCCTTCAGGATCTCCAGGGTGCTGGAGGTGGGAAGGCAGTGAAAGTGCAGCCTTTTTGCCCTTGTGATGAATCCTCTGCAGTATACAGCCAACTGACTGCAGTGAAATTTATTCAGGAGCTGCAAATCAGCATAGCAACAGCTGCAGTTGAGATGTGTGAAACGTCTTCCCCTCTGGGAATTATGGTGACCTCTTCTAAGGCAAACTCTGAAACCTCCATAATCTGTAGCAGATCCTTTGTGTATTTAGGCAAGCAGATGTACCAGGAAATACTTTTTTTGCTGGCTTCTTACTAAGTCACTCATGTTTGATTGAGTTGTAAGAAATTAAGAGCAAGCGTCTCCTGTCAGCAGTCTCTATGGTGTAGTTGCAGTTCAGATTAAAGCCTTCCTAGTCCCCTCCTTACAATTTGCTTCTTCTTTCGTGGGTATTTTACTTCCAAAATTTCTTAAGTTTCGAGAACTTATACTTGGAACACTTACTAATGCTTTTTCATGTGACGTTGATGAAGTAGCAGCATATAAAAGACCTTAAATCCACGTATTTTAAAGTTAGCCGCATAAATCCTTAGTGAAGTACTTAAACTGTCACTTGTGAACGCCTGTTTTGTGCATGTATATCTTACAACTACTAAGTATCTAGGTTTCAATTTTTTATTTATATATATATATTTTTTTTTTTTTAAGTATTCTTTTGCCCTCCTGAAAGTTACATAGACATACAGAGCTATGGTGCTAAATTATATGACTCAAAAAATAGCAAGAGGTGACTTCACTGGTAAGTCTTGAAGTGAGGATTAGAGGGACAACTTAAAACCGCATAATTACTTTTGACACTAAGGTGATTAAAAACTCCTGAAGTCTTTAAGCTTGAGCTATTACATTGCCACCCTAAGCCAAAGATACCTGACTTTAAGCAAGTTCAGAGAAGGTAAGAGACATGGGGCAGACTCTTCCTTACACATGTTGAATAACTAAATACCATATAGCTGGTTATACAGGCTGACTAGAAGAGCCTTATTTCATACAGTGGGATGCACAGATATCTGGAATTAAATAAGTTGACCTATCTTTAGCATGTGATTTAGCAGCTGATGGCTTACACTATCTATTTGTCACTGCTCAAATCAGCTAGGATGCATCTCTTCTGAACATTTATGAGGATTCACTATGTGTATGCACATTGGGTAATTGTATGAATAGACTGGCATAAAAGAGACAACTGATCTGAATTAACAAAGCCATTTTGCTTTTTCTAGAGCTACAGCTTTCACACTAGGTGTCTGTAAACAAGCAGTTAGAAATGGAGCCAGATATTCCATTTTGGTGGTCCAGCTTAATGTCTTTGGATGTTCAACCTCTAATTTAATAAATTCTTCATTTTGATGAGTAAAGCAATTTTACAACCTCAATTTCATTTTGTATATGGTTGTTTTGAATCATATTTACTTTCTTCAGCAATACAGAAATCTGCTTTGTTAGGTAAAACTCTCTGTTTTATTTTACTTTTAAGAAAGGGGAAAAGAAGAAAGAAGGCAAAGTGAAAGAGAACTTTAGTGTATTTTTCTAAAGTGTGCTTACTAAAGCTTTTTCTTCCTCTGTTTTAAATAAGATCCAAGGTGTTACGCTGTGTTAGTTCACAGTCTAGATTCAGATACTGACATCTAAGCAGTAATATAGAAGTTGAAATCCGTACCATCAGTTTAATATAGCTTAAATACAGAAGTATTCCCTTACTTACAGCCTTTCTACAGAAATAATCTAGAGAGTGGGGTAGTGAGGTACATTTCTTTCAGTTATAAGGTGGTACTGGCCCCACTGCAGCACCTGACACAGGTTCTGCAGGTGGTGATGGTCAACTTTTTATTTCCATGGATACTAGAATTTTAGTTTAAGTATATTGAGACCACTAGGATTTGATCTTTCCAACCATCAAGTAGGCAAAAGTTTGGCCTGTTTTGGAATATTCACAGAAAGGAGCTCTAAAGGATTCTAATTTGGTAAAATTCAAAGATGTATCTATTAAGAGAACAAGATAAAATAATACCTTCATTTTTTGGTTTCTTTACTAAGCTCATTAGGCCTATTTCTGAAATCTGCCTAGCTGAACTTGTTGCTTGGATTTTAGTTAAGTCTTAACCTGACTTACCATATAATTTCAAACAAATGCAGAACAGTTCTATTCCAAGGGCCTTGCTAGCATTCCTTAGGATACTGGTTTTTAGAAATTAACGGAACTGTCTTAGGTTAACTGGATTGACTTCAGTGGCTGCCTTTGAAATCTATCTCATTTTTCTGCAGTTCAGTCTAACAAAAAACCCTACAGACCTTAAGTGGAAGATTAGAGAATCCTAAAAAAATGCTCCAAGAAAATTTACCATCTGTAATTTGTCTGAGGACTGACAAGTGATGACTCAACTGCCAGCTGTAAAGTTGTAGTGTCCAGATGCCACTTTTTAAAACTGGCATAAGAGGGAGAAGCAGAAGTCCTGCACTAGAAAGCATCTTGAGACAATTATGCAAATTCCTGTCTGGGCTCATATAATACAGTAATTGGAGACACCATATTGCTTTCAGCACCACACTGCCCACCAACAAACATCATGAAATGCCATTATTCCCATAAAAGCTGATTGATTGATTGATTGATCGATTGATTTTTAACAGCTTTTCCTTACTATATTTGGAAAATATTTATTAAGCAGAAAAGAGATGTGAACCCACACTGCAGAAAGGGTGTTGAAATCCCATTATGTTTTTACCTGCTCTTGTTCGACACTCCGCTTTTCTCATGTTAGGAGAAGAGAATGGGCAGTCCAGTTCACTGTTTCTGGCTATTGAACCTTTAACACGGAAGCTTCAACTAGAGCAACAACTGCTCAAGCTGCAGACAGTTTTGTTACGAGGCATCCCCCCAACAGGGATATTCTGTGTCAAATACCTAGAGGTTTTTATAAATTCTGCTCCTCCTTTGGCTGTCATGATGGCCTTTATGTCAAAGGAAAGCATTGGGAGACTCACCAGTTACTTAGTGAGCTGTCAACTCTTGCATGAATTACTCAGAACCCTGTTTTTCAACAACGTATGTTCTCAAACAAGGCAAAGAAGTTGTCCTGTCCAATCACTGATGGACTTAGGGCATTGAGGAAAAGAGATGTGTGAAAAGGATACCAGAGACCATTTCTCCATAGCAAGTAGGCATTTTTTATGTATTCTTCCTGAAATAAAATGTTTTAAGACTTTTTAGCTCATCTGAAGCAAGCTTGAATGCATGATCATCGATACGGGCAGGAGGATGAACAAATTCTTATTGCCTGCCGTGTGGTACAGGGGAGCCAACAAATACCCCATTGAATTCTCTAAAAAAAATTAGGGATCTGTCTAATGATTAATCATTTTATAATTCTGATAAAAACATTATAATGGATTGTGCCCCAAATACTTTTGAATAAGAAGGTATGCTAGAATGTGGTTTTTTTTCACTTTGCAGAATCATAATAAATTCATGGTTTTAAAGAAATTATAGCATAAAATTGCAAAAGGTAATTTTTACTAGTAAAGCCTTCAGAAATATATGTACTGTATAAGACATGGAACCTTCATCTCTTTCTGATCCTGAGGGAACTAACATGCAACAGTTGCCATGATGTAAAAACAAACCTGTCTTTACAGAAAACGTGTATTTTCTTTAAAAAATCGTTGTTGAGTGTGTCCACAAATGAAGTATTTGCTCCCACTGCAAAAAGCACCACAAAATGGACCAGTTTTAAGTGTTGTCCCAAATTAAAAGACTGCATAAAATGCCTACATACTAAATGTTCCTGCAAGGGAAAATGATACTTTAAGATACTTTCCCATGCAGTGTATGATACCAAAATTAAATAGCAAAGACCATGAAAATGCAAAACTTGCCGTGAACAATAGGAAAATAGTTTAATTTTCCATCCTGGTGTGGACAAAATGCCATCAAATACTGTAAACAGCAACACAACTGAATTTTCCACTGCCGTAGTTTAAAACACTATTTTAAGCTGGTTTTATTGTTACTCCAGGATATAATCCAGGAATTATAAGTATTTAATATCACCAAAATGTCAAACAATTGTTTACATTCCTGATTTTGAAATTGTCCTGAATGTTTCTGCTATAAAATAACTACACTGGCAAGTCAAACTCAGAAACAATTACATGGCTAATCATGTGTGGAAAAAATGATTTAAAAAATCTATTTCATGGTGTATACCCCAGTTTGTATTGGCAAATAATTGAATTATTTCTCACTTTTGTTTCCTTAATGTATATGGAAAATGTGTTTCATTATTCTTTCTCTTTATTATATATGTAATTATAGCATATAATTTAACTAGTACAAGATAATTATCTTGTACTAGTTAAATTATATGGTACAAATTATCAACTAGTTGTTTTTATACATTCATTCAGCTTCATCCCATTCCCTTTCAAATAAATGAGAAGTGTCTCCTTCAACATGAAATTCTGAAAGGTGATAGTCTTCAGACCTTTGTCAGGTAGAAAGTACAATTTACTCAGTTTCGTCAATTATATGTTCTCATATCTTTCAATATTAAAAATAAAAAATAGATTTCCTATCTTCAGAAAATCAAAGTTCCGAATAGTGATTTTTTTTTTTTTAACTTTCATTAAAGTTCCAGGTCTGCACGTTCATCCGAGTACCACAGACTTTACTTCTGTAACTATAGCCACTGATCCTTAGGACTCAACTATCCTAAACTGCTTTTTCCTGAGACAATAAAAGCTTTTCCCAGCTTGTCCTTTTTTCTTTCCTGAAAATTTTGCTGTGAGATGGATTTTTTTTTTCCATGAAGGTCCCTTGAAATACTAATACATAAATTGTGGATTTGCTCATTTGTATCTGAAAGACATATGAATATTTATAATATATAACCATATATGCATACACTTCAGACCAGCATTTTCTAAGATGCATCTACTTTTTAAATGACATTTTAGAACGCAGATTTTGTATTTTCTTTTTGTTTCCTTTTCTTTTTACTCCTTTAAAGGTTCTTTTTGTGGTAGTTTTCCTTGATAGAGCATAGAACTTTTTTTTCTATTGTTTTCTCACACAAGGGCAGATTTATTTTAGAGGTGACAGGTAGTTCCTTTATCAGAACAAAGATGTTTTTGTTGTGTGATTATCTTTACTTTGAGTCAAAATTCACAACTGTAGCAGTACTTTTTTAACAAGGAGTTTCGTTCCGGTTATTCTTGTATTTTTTACGGAACATAAAGAATTTGCTCTGTCATCAGTGTTTGGTCATAGCTGGTTGCCTTCCACTTAACCTTCAAGGTTAATTAACCCAAAAGGCATGTCCAAAAAATTACTGTTGATGTGTGTCCAAAAATGGGTTTCACTGAATGGAGAGACTGATCCATGGAACAGTTGTAATGTAATTTGTTTACTGTGTATCAGATATCACTAAGGAAGAGTCCTTGAGATGGAGAAAATAGTTTAAGACCCATTCCGAGTCTCATTTTCCTTCATGACAGGGTGGTGTGTGCCATGCTGCTTGCCCTTAATCAGAGCTGCCAGTTTGGGCTAAATTGTAATTTGCAGGGAGTGGTTAAACTGAAACGAGGTTTTTCATTTCCTTGCCTCATCTCTTCCTGCAAAATACCAAGGTTACTCCTTTTTAGGCTTTTTGTGGAACAGTTGGTCAATCCTGAGTTTCTTGTTGCCTTTAGTCTTCTATCCTCATTCTCTCAAACTGGTTGATGTACAGGGAGTTTGCCTCCCTGGGTAATTTGCATGAAGTGAACATTGTGATGTGCAGCCCAGCTGCTGTGCCAGGCCCTGAAATGGCAACAGTTCCTGTCCAAGAAACTGACAAGAGCAAAAGACGCTTGCACACTGCACTGTGAATTTACTCTGATTTACTTGATCGGTAGGATGCTTTGAGTGGTTCAAAGATCTATCACAACAGAATTCATAGGATCAGATGTGTGATGTTCTACTGCCTTTCCATTCCCTGTGTGCTCCATCTGACACTTCTTTTTGTTCTTTTTCCCATTCATGCAGTCACCTAATGCTGGAGACAAGGATGACCAAATGTTGACGGTAGGCAGCAATGACACATCTGAGCATTTGTTTCTCAGGAGGGTGGTGAGGCAAGCCTTGCGTTGGTTTAGCATGCATCAACATTCTTCTAAATTGCTGGGATTTCTTTCTCCTCCTATACCGTAATAGAGTTTAAATAATTTTTTTCCAACGATAAAGCAGTGAACTGATTGTCTTTATTGGTTTCAATAATTTCTCGTTTTGTATATGTCTGACGCCAAAGGTTAATCCATGTATTATAGCCAAGTATTATTTTCTTCAGTGTTGGTTTTTTCCCTCTAATTGGATTTCAGGGTCTTACTAGTCAGTAGTCTGTTGGCTCTCACTATCCTTTTTATTGAAACAAACAAACAGCCACAAAACAGTCTTACTCTATGAGATATATACAATGCATCGATTATTGTACTAGACAATTGCATGGGGAACAGAACCTCAGAGTATGTTTTATATTTCATTAAAAGCATGCAAAAGGTGCTTGTGCACTAGATCCATTGCTGTAGATGTCTGTACTGCCTTACCACACTCAATGTCTTTTTGCCATGAGACTTTAATGGATTGAACCAAAGCGAGGAGCATGTTTCACTCTGATGAGTGCCATTAAAAAAGAGTATTGTCTGTGCTTTTTCTCCATAGTTTTGATCGTATGCATGTTTACAGTGTACCAAAGTAGTAAAAATTATAACTTACTTCAGGGATTCAAACAAAAGGTTCTACAAAAAACCAAAATTATTAATTCTTCCTGATGCTAGTATGAGGTTTTAATTTTCTTAACACTTTATGAGTTTTCAGAAAGAAGGATTCTTTTTTCCCTGTTTTTTTCTTGAGTCCTGGGAGACTAATGGCTGTTCTGATGATCTGTGCCCTCCAGAGAAATTGTCTATGCTTATGGCAATGGTGGATACTGTCCGTAGTTTAATATAGTCTGCTGTAGGTGATGGTTCAAAATATTTAATTGTGCAGTGAGATGTGAGATTAATTCATACTGTTTCAGACATCTTTCCAGACAAAAGACAAAAACCCCTAAATTCCTCACCATATTTTTTACCCTAGACCAAGCCACGTCTCCAGCGGGGAGGAAGCTCTGCATCTCTCCACAACAGTCTAATGAGGAACAGCATCTTCCAGCTCATGATTCACACACTTGATCCACTTGCTGAAGGTACGCCTATTAATTTGTTTTTTTTACTTTCCTGATGCAAAAGCAAACAAAATCTTTATTTTTCCTTTCTCCACTTGAAACTGTTTTTTGCAGTTCTCTTGCTTTCATCAGTCTTCTCTGAATGTGTCTGGGTTTTCTGAGAGAGTTCTTCACTTTTACAGTGATACACATACTCCCACCAAGACTTTCAACTTAGGAAGTGTGTTCCTTGCAGTGAAACTAGAACTGATCATTTGGTTGATGCATATTGTAACTACTGATTCTCCTCTCTTCTGGCTTCAGCAGCAATGTAAAAGTTACAAAAACTCTATCATCCTGTACTTTCATAAAGATTTTTTTTTTGTTTTCCTCCCTGGTTTTGATTATATTTTTTAAAAATGTCAAAATGGTGGATAATTTGTCATGTGGACTGTAGAAAAGAATGAGATTCTGTTGATTTGGCTTCAGGTGGTTTAACACTGACATTAATAAAAATGCAGTAAGCATACCTCTGTGTTACATGTATGTAAATCGTTCACTTGCTTTATCCGTGTGGTGTGATTTCGCTTTGTGATTGTGGGGTGATCTGACTCTCATATTCTAGTAGAAGAACAACAAAAATTCAGGGCCTTGTGTTATTTGGTGTCTGTGTGTCTGTAGGACTTCTCTTGCTGCAGTAATAGAAGTCTTGAGAAATAGCACTTGGGAAGGAATAGGGAAGGACTAAAGAGACCTAAAATATCACTGACAGACCTTTCAAACTTCAGTGACCAAAAGCTATATATAGCACTTCACATGAGCATACATGACAGATTGAAGACTACAAGAAAGCTAGAATTGTTGACTGGAGTGCAATTTGAACCTAGTGGAAATTGAGAATAAGATCATCTCTCAGGTATTTTTCCACTGCTCAAGCTTATTTCACTTGTTTCCCATACATAGCTTGTTCAGTGTTCAGACCTGTCTACTTTTCTGCTGTAGTAGGCTTGCACTGTGTAGTGTGATCCAGAGGCTTTCCCCTTCATGACAGTGAAGGGCAACAGGGGTTTAAAATCTGAAATTCATGTTGGGAGAGATAAAAGCCCTACGCTTCTGAAAAATAGGTATTAGTTATAATTAAGTTTGTCAAGTAACTCAATCCTGGTTTTCATTATGTCAGTAAAATGATTGAGATCAATGTGGATCGATAGAGATGTTTGCAATGCATAAATATTATTTGAAGTAATCCAGTAACATTTTCTTCAGGATTTCTTTGCACATAGTACTTCACTGTTTACAGATTTTTACCTTTGCAAAGTCTTACATTTGTCCTAGAAGTAATAGTATTTTAAAAAATGGGAATATAAATATGTTGTGGCCTTCAAGTAAGTGCAAGACAGTAGCCATTTCATTATCTGGACATTTCATTAAAAATAACAGACTGAGTTAAAATTTGCAAAGGGGAAAAAGAATCACATACATTTACAGTAAACACTGTGTTTTAATGCAAAACTTCCGTGAAGAAATGGCCAAAAAACTGCTGGAAAATAGCCTATGTATATGCAGATATTTACGTTGTTATATATAATGAAGCCAGTATTTCAAACTTTTGCTGACTTTACAGAATTCAAATTTTAGTTCATGAGAGCATGAAAGTGCAATTCATTCAATAATTTGTTTTTGCACATGGAGCTCTGGTTTTAGCTTTTTATAAATAGACCTATGGCTGTAGGAAAAATTTGAAAAAAATGCATCCATGTTTCTGTCACACATTATTAACCTTTTCTGAGGCACCACTTCATTTGTACACAGACTTGGCTTTCAAGATCTTTTGCACTGCAGGCAGTTTGGAGGGCAAACATGAGGAGTATTGGATATCTTCACTGAACACTCATGTTGTTTCCTGAGATTTTAAGCTTTTAAGTGTCCATATTCATTATTCTGTATTCAGCTTGTTCTGTAAACTTCTGTGAAAGAAAAGATGTTTTAGTTTGATGTAAATACTGTGGCTGGTTGAGGTAGGTAATACTAGTTAATAAATTTGGATGTCATTATATTTCAATCTTTCATTCATTTAAAAAGCGCGTGTGAAAATGGATGTGGGTACCTACTATATACAGTATTATTTATCCATTTGGATCTGTATGAATTTTACCTACCAAATTCTCACCATGTTTTTGTGTTTTGATCTACATGTTCATAATGACATTGAAGAACCAAATTGGTGCATTATCTTTATTTTAAGAGACTTTTGCCATGCTAGCTAAGTAATTTTTTAAGCTGATAGCATTTAATTGTTACAAATAGAAAGGAATTTATTAAAAGTGTCTGAGAAATGCAGTCCTTTGCTCTATAAACCCATCATTTGAGGAGATGTAAAGATGTAAAGGATTACCTGTTGCCTTCTCTGGCCTATGTGGCTCTCTCCACTTTACACACCCTTTCCTCTACCAAAAAAACCTCAACAGTTTTGAGTTTTGTGTAAGCAAAGAAAATTAGCTCTCTTGCACTCATATAATGAATGACCATGGACCTGGTGCATGACCTGTGAGGCTAAAGGGTTTCTTCCAAATCCTTTGATGCAAGTGTGGATCAGACTCAAAGGAATAGCAGAAAGATGTTCTGAGCGTTTTTCAGTCTTATTTTAGCCAGCTTAAATTTCCTCATTATTTCTGCCAGATGATGGCTTAGATCATTAGGTCAAAAACATTGCATCATTTGCTGAATTTGTTGGATTTGCAGAAACAGTTTATTAAAGCATTTAAAAGTGCCACTCTCAAAGGAAAAAATTTGAAAGGTGTCTGTCAAAGCTAACATGTACACAGGAACTCTGGCACCTCCTGCACTTGGGCATACTCCTGACATCTTCCACCTCCTTCTCCTCACATTTCCTTTTCCTGCATTTCTCTAGCATTTACTTCTTTGCCTTTCTCATATTGGGTCTCACTCGCCTGTACTCACCTTCTTTCAGCCTTCTCTGATAGGATGGCTTCCTCAGAACCTCCCATCTTTCTGGACTGCTGGGTCCATGAGTCAAATCACTTTCCAATCAGACACCAGCAACACTGCAGCTGTCACAGCCAAGTGTACTGTGTTTTCAGTGGCTGGAAAAGCATGGATCAAGTCTGGGAGTTCTGCTTGATTCTTGAGAGCTTCTAGATCAAATATTGCCTTTAGAAGTTACATTTTTAATTTTTGCACTGCGGCTGGGAGATCCAGCTTTTCTTTCTCTTTAAGTCAATAAAAAATTTCACAGTTACATTCCCTTGAATAATTGCAAGGGAAATGGGGGCATCAGAAGACACACTGCACTGTCATTTGGAGTGTGGGTTTTGCAAGGCTGACAGAGAAGAAGTCCCATCTGCATCCTCATGGTAGCAAAAGCAGTGTAGAGTGTATAAACAGGCCGTGTGACTATTGAAGATCAGCTTGACCTACACACCATTGTTACTGCATTAACATTCAATGTATTTATAGAAAACCAGCACATCAAAGTTACTTCTGAATAATTCATTTGTGAAGTCAGAACCAACCTCTACAGCAATTGAAAGCATCTTAAAAATGCACTTGATTGCAAGCAGGGTAACATGAAATGAGAGAGTAAGATTTACTTTCCACAAGATGTAGATAAACAGAGCAGTCCCAATATACTATTACACCCTTGTGAACCTGTCTTTCCTTTTCCCTTTTCACACAAATGTAGTTTTTCATGGCTTGTGCTTGGCTTATGAAAGCCAGCTTGCAAACTCTCCAGAACCAGTAGGCTTGCAAGGTGTTCAGCCCACCTCTGACAGATGAGTAATATCTGAGATCAGTGGGAGCTGCTGGATATTTGGCGCTTTGCACTCAGGCAAGTGTGCAGTCATGCTGTGGATTTAACAGTCTAGACAATGAAGGCTTCTCCCCTTCAAATCTTTGTCTCAGCATAAAGCTTCTAAGAAGATAAGAGTTCAGCCACTCTATGAGGTGAATGTGTAGGATATTTGTTAATGGGATGTGAACTTTACATTACAGCTGAAAGCTCATCATTCATTAAAAATATAAATATCTATATGATACTAGGTTTTTGTTTGCCTTTTTCTTACTACAGAAATAATGACCTTGATACAGATCATTTCCTGAGGATTAAGATTAATGACTGCCTGTGCATCAGGCTATCATCAACTCTCAGCCAGTCATTAATCCCCAGGAAATCCTATGCCGTATTTGCTTCTGCTTAAGTGCTAGTCTGGCAATCCAGCCGAGTAGTCAGCTGGTCTGTTCATAACAACATTACCCGTATGAATAAGGATGGCATCATCTGACCTGCTGTGTTGGTCAGGCCCCAATCCAAAATCCAAGCAATTTGAACATAAATCATGAAAATCATTGATCATTTGTAGCTGTTTCCTTCTGAGTCCTGTACCTCAGATACCTTTGTCCTAGTTTTGAAAGGGATCTTCCTGGGTTATGAAAGTGTAGGTTTTACAAAGATCTCTTTACATTTTTTGACACAAGATGGCTGTTGTTGTGCAGTGGGAGCAGGACAAAAATAAGATGGTAAGTATTTTTTATGAAAGTGTCTGCCATGAATAGTAATCCTACCTTCTCCCTATAAACTGTAGGTTGCTCTAAAGATGATTCCTTCAGGAGTGTGGAGGGAGCGTTTTCTCTCTGGAGGCTTCTACAGGTACTCTGTTGAACAGGGAATATGCCAGCAGTGAAGGGAGGATTTAGAGCACCAGTGCAATCTGAGGCTACTTTGTTTTTCTTGCACAGCTTTATCAGGTACAGGCAGAATGAGATCTTTTCATTATCATAGCACCCCTTTTCTGCCTGCTGATAAGGTGCCACAAGCCAGCAAAACATCTCCCACAAGTGAAGATTTAGCTGGTTGCTGACTTCCTTGCTCCTGTGTGACAAGGCTATAACTCATATGCAAATGCCATCCTCTGCATGAAAATGAGTGTGATATAAATCTCTGTCATGGCCTAGTCCCCAGTGAGATGTAGGTATCTTTGGCAATTTTCTCCTATTCCCATCTCGAGTCCTATTTCCAAAATGGAAAACTACAGGATGTACTTCTGCAGAAAATGAATTGTTTATCTTATATGCTGTACTTTTTTTTAAGATATAAATATGGTGCATGTTATTGGTGAGAAAAGTAACCTTCTGTTACATAAAGTTGAGCTTACAATTCTGTCACTTCCTTCACTGAACATGGAAAAATACAGTAATGTCACTGTTCTGACAAAAAGAAATGAAATCTGCATTCATACTTCTCAGGAAAATAAAGAAGAATGTGTTCCTCAGAGTTTTTGACATAGTAGTGAATTATTTATAATTGCTTGCTAGATGCTGTTCTGTTCCTAGGTACTGGTCTTAAGAATTTTCCAACTTTTCCATTCACCTCAAATTGTTCTGCTTCATTTGCTGCTGCTACTTGGGTACTTTTCTTAGATATCATGGAAACTGTCAGCTCACCCCAAAGACAGCTGACAGAGGTTCGATAGCCTTTGCCTGCACCATCACTCAGCAGGCTCCCAACTTTGGTCTCATTTTGCAAAAAAACTTATGTTCTTACTCTTCCCATGGCCTAGGCGAGCTGCACCATCATGTCTGTGCTCACTGCCATTGGTGCCGTTGGAAACCTTGTTTGCCTGAAGCTGTTTATTTGCTATATCCTCAGAGAAGTAAGGCCAGGCAGCTCAGCTTACACCAACTCATGGGCAATGCTCAGCTCTTGCATTGCTGAAGTAACTTGAGCACTTCCACTTTCCTCAACTCCAGAGCGTGGATCTCAGAAGTCTTTTTCAACCTTAACAATACTTTGATTCTGTGGTGCTGCAGGACTTGAGTGCACTTCCTAGCACCACACCAGAGAAGAAAGAAGTATATCTTCAGTGCTATATAAGCACAAAAGTATTTTATTTAACATGAAGAAATATGCAAATCTAGACAAAATTAATAAAAGTAATTATGTATGTTATTAACTACCTCTGCTTTAAATCTGTCATCATTCTTGAGCATCCTTTAGGCATTCTCCTAGGCTTGCAAAGAAGCTGAGCATCCTTCTTCTTGCACCCTTGTTCTTACCCAGCTTGGCCTTGGTTCCTCTTCTGGCCCATCAAGAAAAAGCAGTTCTCTGAGCACAGTGCTTAGACCATTTTGGCTCTCCTCTCTGCTGAAGACTGAAATGTTTGCAAGGGATTTCTGCCAGAGAGGATGGGGCCTCCTTGCCAGGCTCGCATACATACTAGTAGCTGTTAATTATAGTATAGTGTCTTCTCTTTAACTCCTTCCCATGGTATTTCAGTCTGATATGATGATGGGAAACAAATAAAAAGGACAATTAGGCTAACCTTCAAACTGTGGTGTCAAGTCAGGCAGATACTCATACTCTCTTCATGCATCTAGCTTTCACAAAATTGATGTGGTTTTCTTCATGTAGATTGAAAGGGACTTCTTGCATTACAGAATCCAGCTAGTCCAGTCCCCTGCTCAAGTACGATCAACTCTAGCAGGTTGATTACGACAGCTTCCAGTCATGAACAAATGGAGACTCCACAGTCTTTTTGGGAGACCCATTTCAGTGTTTGCCCATCATCCCAATAGGTGGTTTTTTTGTGTCTGGATGAATTTTCTGGTTTTGAGTTTGTGTGCATTGGCTCTTCCCCTGTCAGTGGGCACTTCTGAGGCAAGTGTTACTCCCTTTTGTTCCTTCTTTCCTCCAGGCTGAACAGTCCTAGCTCTCTCAGGCTCTCCTCTTATGAGAGATGCTCCAGTGCCCTCATGATCTTTGTGGCCCAGTGCTGGACTTGTTCTGGTATGTCTACAACTGTCCTGTACTGGTGAGGCCAGGACTAGTCCCAGCACCCAGATGTGTCTCATGAGCTCTGGTGGAAGGACAGTATCATGTCCTTGACCTGGTGGCAGTGCTTTCTGTAGTGGAGCACCCTAAGGGTGCTGTTGGTCACCTTTGCTGCAGTGGCACTTTTCTAGCTTTCAGTGGTATGACTCTCCGCACAGTCATTAGCAAGAAGAAAGCATTTTCCTGGGGGAGGTTTCAAACAGCCAAATGAGATAGGTGAAGCAATGAGACACATCATTCTCCAGCAAGGTCTTCTTTCACTTTCCTCTATGTTTCGACTACAGTAGAGACCACCAAAATTGTGTTCCTAATTTAGATATCTGAGGTTCCATGATAATGTAGATGAGATGAGTATATTAAAAGTATCTTGGACATCAAACATCCCACACTGCCAGAGTCAGCAACAGTGTAGATAGAGTAGAAACCTATATGGGTTATACACAGCTAAAAGCAGGCCTATTTAAATAGGCAGGGACAGTATTTTAGATAGCTCATTTAATATCTGTCAGAAAGAGAGAGAGGGAGAGAGAGAGAGAAATTATAGAGCAGTTCCCCCAGTACTACTTAGGACATCAAAACCAAGAATGGATAGCAGTTGTATTTACAAACTTCCATGTAATACTCAGAAGATATGAATGTCACTGTAACAGCTGTGGAACCTTAGCTGTCTATAAAAATTTCTGATTTTGGCATAGAGAAAAACAGTGTCTTGGGCTAGTGAAGAGAATTCTATTATGAGGTTTTGGTTCAGCAGATTTTTTTATATGTCAATCATAAATATATGTTGACAATGAAAGAAACAGACTTTTGAAGTCTGAATTATTTTACTGAGTGGATCATTTTAGCTTACATACAGGAACCAATTCATTCTTGTCATACTTTGGGCATGTTGGTCTTGCTTTTTCTAGATGAACAGAGGCTGCACTTCCATGACTATAGGGTGAGTGGGCTTGCAACTTTTATCCTACCCACAGATATTAAAAATTGGCTATGTTTTTGTTACACATAACTTTGTGGGCAAAGAAGGCCTTGCAGATTTCTCTCAGAATGGGCAGTTCGATGGGAAAATGTTGTTATGATGCTCTCCAGCTGTGTAGCAGTAAGTGTCAGATCTGCTTATCTTCAGAGGTTCCCAAAATTCAGAGAGAAGGCACAACTCATTGTTGCATTAGGTTCCTTGAGATTTCTAGTTACATAAAATTGAAGCATAGGTCTCCCTTTAAAATCAGTATTGATCTTTGTGGTTGGAAAAATTTAAATACTAGACGTTTTCTGATGCCTTTTTAATTTAGTTTTGAATCTGAAATCTAATCCTTGTGGTTGTTTTGTTGTCAGTTTTCACAACAATTTATTTCTGCATGCCGTGTTTTGTTGTTTTAACTATAACCTATTCAAGCTGTTCACTGCAGGCAGAATTCTTGTTTCTCTTCTCCATAATATTTTCCAGTGATGCCCTGTTCTTGAGATAGCATATTCTTCTTGGGATTCCCTGCAGAGAATGCAAGGAAGACATGAATATTTAAACACAAGCATGATCTCAGCGCAGGGTACAGCTGTCCTATGTATTTACATGCGTAATGGCTTTAGCTTCATTATAAGTTTCTTCCTAACTCGAAGTTCCTTTGTTAAAAACATGAACAACAAAGAATGTAAACAATTTATAGACCTGTACAGGCCAGGGAGTAGTAGTGGCTGTGAGGGGCTTTCCATTGAAGCTGAAAATGGGAGGTTTCCTTTAGTGCAGTTTGCACATGACAGATGACTTCATCCTCCACAGACTGGTTGGATTTTATGACTGGCTAGTGAAAGGAGGGCATGCTGTCCTTCTGTTATTCTCTTAGGATATGCTGGAAAGTAAAGCAGCTGAAATTTATTCATTGGAGTTGCAGATTTCCAGTACTCTACAGTGCTTGGCCCAACAGACACTCGAGGAAATCCTGATCCCACAAGAATCAGTGGTTGAACTCCCAACATCATCAGCATGATGAGGTTTTCACTTCTACACCTTGGAATTCCTATTTCCATGAATATTTGAAAATTGTTTGAAGGTAAATACCGTCTTTAAAGGAACTGTGTTTGATCCAGGCTGAGTCAATTCTGTTGTATTGGTTGTCTTTGGTGTTAGTACATTCTAGAGAATGTTTGGCTCTTCTTCAAGAGTTTGATGGCAGATGGCACAAAGGTATCTTAAGAGTGAAGAGGAAACAAAGCTCTCATGAACAAACAATTTCATGCTTTAATTTAAGAAAAATAAAATCACCTAAAAATATCAAAATCTGGGCCTGACATACAATAGTAATTTAATTTACTTTCTGCTCCATTGCATATGTCATTGATCATCCCCTTAAAAATATCTGCTCTTCAGCCCATACTGTTAAAACCCTGACAAATTTCCTTTTGTCACCACAAGAAGATTTGTTAGATGATAAGGACTGAAAACACTGCATTTTCACTCTTAATTTTAGATGTTGCACTAAGAGCAAAGTAATAGGTAGATTTAGCTTTTGGATGTTATCATTATCTTAAGCTGCCCAGAACTCTACTGATATAATTGTATAAATTTTTAGTTATATTTCTATTCACAGTCCAAGATAAAATTGCAATAAACCAATTACGTAAGAGCGGACTACTCTAAAAAAATTATTTTCAGGGCATAACCACCTAGAGTAAAAAACAGGGCAAGGACACATGAGGAGAGAGAACAGGAATAGAAGGCTTGCAATTTAAAGAGAAGATGAAAGGTGATCGCATGTGTTATTAGAGCTCAGATATTCAGTAGTAAATAATTTAGTTACTCCCAATGCACTGCCCAACAGCCAAGTACCTGAAAGACTTCATTTATATTATTTTGTTGATTTGTTTAGGAGTGTTAAAAAAGCAGTACTCGTAGTAATATAAGCAAAAAACATACAATTCTGAAATTCAATGTAATTTTTTTACTGTATTAGTTAGATCCAAAAGGGGTCTTTTTGTATTTTCCACAGAAACAGCTCAGTGGCAAAGCCTCCATTTTTGAAGAACTGGCAGCTGGAAGGCCCACAAGTAAAAATGTAGGGTACAACATCTGATTACCCAGTTGTAGTAGGAGAATAAGTATTTTGCTTTTTAAAAGAATATTTGTTTTCTCTCCTCTGCATTCTGCAATGATATGACATACAAACTCCCACAGCAGTGGCAGTCTATCCCAGATTTGATATAATTACTCAGAAAGAAAGTTAAGAGGTTTCTGAAGCTCATAAATGGTAGGAGTCAGAATAAGATGAGATTCACGGGAAAAAAAAATCAATTCTTCCTTTTTAAAATTCCCAGTTCCTGAAAGCCTTCAGTTAGTGGGATTTTTGTGTATTTTGCCTCAAATAGTGTATGTACAAAGGCATTATCTTTTATTAAAGATCCGTTAGAGGTTAGGACTCTAATTTTAAACCTGTAATGTTAATCTTCACTAGATCTTTCACAAGTTCTTAGCATCAAGAGATCTTTGTTCCTAATCTAACATCATTGCTGAAACCAAATCAAATTTTGATTCTAATTTAGTTTGGATTGTCACTACAACTTATCTAGAACAGCTCTTAAAGTGGCTTCCTTTTTCTGTTTATGGATGAGACTCTGATCATCTTACTGAATTTTCTCAGGACCATGACATCTAGAAGAAAAAACAGTAAAGACATCCTTGTCCTCCTTGATGTTATGAATTCCTCCAACTCCTTTGGCCAGTTTTTTGGCCTTCTTTTTAAAAAATGCAAATAAAAAAAGGACATCCTGTTAAGCTTGATGGAAATAATAACTGTAAATCAGAGGTCTTATCAAAAAGATGGGAAGGGGAAGAGTGGGTTTCCAAAATAATGTCTTGATTACCAGGAATTTGCTAACTTTCAGAATTATGTGTACAACGCCTCACACAGAAATTCTCCTCTGTCTCCAATACTCAGGCTTTATAAGTTTAGAATTTTTCATAATTATTCACTTACTTTTAATTTGAAGTTCTTTTTTACATGCATGTTCTCAATTTAATTACCAGTTTTGAGCCCTTACTTTCTCATTTCACATCTCTCCTATGTTTTGCGTATTCAACCTTTCAGTATTTTGAATTTATGAGTATGAAAACTCAGGAAAAATATGTGCTTTCCATCTGCTTGTTCCAGAATGCCTCAAAATTTCTTTTAAGCCAAGCTCCCACTGATACAGGTAAAGGATTGAGCCTTGACACCTTCATGACTGTAGAAGTCAAACAAAAGGAGCATCTAATAAATCCAATGGTGGAATGGAATTGTTCTAAAAATTACAGGATTGCCATCGGTAATTTCTCTTTAGCAGTTTTGTGTTAAATAATAGATATATCAACCTTGAAGCTTTTAATTAACTTGGAGGAGTGTGACATGAATTCTCATACAAATACATTTTTTATACAAAGTGAAAGTCTCATGCTTGTTGGAGAAATCCACAATTAGTTTCTTTCATTTGAGAGTCTGACTTTACATTTTTCATGAAGGGATACATACCTTTAGTAATGCAGGTTGCTGTCTCTAAAATAGCTGTATGGCTTATGAGTGGTTTGAAAAACTCTGAGACAGGCTCATTTCTGACCTTACTAGGGACAGCTGCAGTCTGTATCTGAGATCTTAGTCCCAGGAGAGAAATACTGGCTCTGCTTTTCTTCTATGGCAGCCTGGGGCTATACATTTAAAAGACAGAAATGCGTACTTCATCACAGACAGTATGTACAATACTTAGTGTAAAATAAACTGAGTTATTAGCTATCTTATTTAGTAGAATCATGGAATAGTTTGGTTGGAATGGACTTTTAAAGATCATCTAGTACAACCTCCCTGCAGTGAGCAGGGACATCTTCAACCAGATCAGGTTGCTCAGAGCCCTGTCCATCCTGACCTTGAATGTGTCCAGGCATGGGGCATTTACCACCTCTCTCTGAGCAACCTGGGCCATTGTTTCAACATCCTCCATATAAAAAATATCTTCCTTATGTCTAGTGTGAGTCTACTTTCTTTCTACCATAGCAAGTCCTACTAAAAATTTTGTCTCCATCTTTTTTGCAGTTCTCCTTTAAATAACAGGCTGCTTTTTGGTCTTCTCAGAGCCTTTTCTTCTATAGGCTGAACAACCCAAATGTTCTGTCTTCATCGGAGAGGTACTCCATCTCTCTGATCAACTTGGTGGCCTCCTCTGGACTCTCTCCAACAGGTCCATGTCCCCCTGTGCTGGGGACCCCAGGGCTGGATGCAGCACTGCAGGTGGGGTCTCACCAGAGCAGAGAGGAGGGGCAGAATCCCCTCCCTGGCCCTGCTGCCCACGCTGCTTTGGATGCAGCCCAGGACACATTTGGCTTTCTGGGCTGTAAGTGCTCATTGCTGGGTCATGTGCAGCCTCTCATCCCCCAGCACCCCCAAGTCCTTCTCAGCAGGGCTGCTCCTGATCTGTCCATCCCCCACCCTGTGTTGACACCAGAGATTGCCCCAACCTGGGTGCAGCGCCTTGCACTTGATCTTGTTAAACCTCATGAAATTCCCATTCCCATTTGTTCAGGTCCCTCTGAATGACATCCTGTCTTTCGGATGTGGCAACTACATCACTTAGCTTGGTGTTGTCTTCAAACTTTCTGAGGATGCACTTGCTCTCCCCTGTCTACACAGTTGATGAAGATATTAACTAAGACTGATCTCAGAGGGACACCACTCATCACCACATCTATCAGTGGTCAACTCTGAGCTGTTGACCACTACTCTCTGGATGCAACCATCCAGTCAATTTCTTATCCACTGAACAGATCGATCTCTCTCCAATTCAGAGAGAGGGAGGGAGCATGATGAGATCTTACGGAAGTCCAGATGAATGACATCTGTAACTCTTCCCGTTTACAGATGTAGTCACTCCATCATAGAAGGTCACGAAGTTGTTCAGGCAGGACTTTCTCTTGGTGAAGTCATGCTGGGTGTCTTGAATGTCATTTGAAATCACAAATAATGTAGCCCATTAACTAACAACATTTTTCTTTCTGTTTGCTTTGATGTGGTGTGACACCTACAAACACAGTAGAGAGCAGTACGTAGTAAGACAAATCTTGCTGTAATCCTTCAGGAATGTCAGACAGGATTACCAGGAACCTTCTGTTCTCTTCTGGTGTAAAAATATGCAGAAGGGAACAAATTAATTCAGTGACTCCGTAGCTGTTGGGGATCAGCTGTTAAGCTGCATCTCTGCACCCTCTTTGTTTCATGCGACCAGCAGGGATGCAGGTATTGGCTGTCATCCAGTCTGTCTGCTATGACCTCACCATGGGAATTGCATAGCCTGTTCACAAAAATGGAATTGTCAAATTTTAATTGTGCTGGATTTGGGGATAATTTTTCAAGTATCCTTTTCAATTCCATTGCAAACAAATTTATTTCTGAAGCTGTTAAATTTTTCCAATACAATATTTTTTCCAAAAAGTACTTAATTTTCTGTTTACTTACAGTCATATGGAACAGAATGTGTCTTAGTATAAAGGAGAACTCAGAAACAAAGAGTGTTTAGTCCAAATTTCACAGCAGAAGCCAGTACAATATATTGGAGGCCGACTGTATAGAGGCAGATCTGTCATGCTGCCAAGCAGCACTGTTCTAATCTCGAAAACCTCAAAAATAATTCATGTGAATACATGCAGCTGATGTTTTCTGAGATCATGGTTGTGCGTTGCAGTCAGTGGGCTGATGATTGTATAAAATGTTCCACTCTGGGTATAGGACTATAAGCTTTGGAGAACATAATCGCACCAACAAGATTAGTTTTCCTGGAAATAATTTTGCTAACTGCAAGAATTAACCTAGTTTAATCCTTGGTGTGTTGAATTGCTGAAGTGCCCAGAACATGATTATCATCAGCATCATGCACTGTCATGCATCACCTTGTTTCTCTTCTTGTTTGGTCTCTATAAGGTCAGATTGACCCTTTTTTTCTTTCCTGTTTGGCTTTTATTTCTTGCTTCAGACAGGAAGCAAATAGATTTAAATAGGTTTACCAGTGTGTGAAATGTCCTGCCTTTCTCTGACCCTTTTAATTTCTTTTTGAGATTCAGAATTCACAGTTGTTGGTTTCCTCTGAAATCTCTTCTGCTTCATCTGCTAAGTCATGCTATTCTGTTAATTCTGAAGTTTGTTGCTGTGGTGCAATGTTCTTCTCACCTTCATTTATGCAGCTCCTGTCTGGCAACATGTTGCTCTCCATGTGCCTCCATTTCCTTATTTACTCTTAGACTCCTTTTGGCAGACTCCTTCTGGCATTTGTGTTCCTGTCCTGTTCTCAATCTCCAGTGAGTGCCTCAACTCAGGTTCTAGCAAAGAAGACCTCAGGCACATGAAGGCTGAGATCAGTGAGAATAAGTATAAGCAAAGGTGCTGCCCATAGAATCAGCAAATACTGAGCCCTAATTAAACAGGGCAAGTTCCAAATGCTGTATGTAGGGAAGTCCATATTGAAGTTACTGGGAGCTCTTTCCAGGTAAGGAAATTAAATCTTTAGAACATAAAAAAAAGATGGTAGGGCTAAAATCAGGATGGTAGCTTCGTATATGTACTAGCAGCTACAAAGATTTTGTTGCAAGACTAATGTTCTCAGGAATATTTTTACGAAACAGTATATACATTTCTATATTGCTGTAAAACAATATATTAAATTTTGTCTTTAAATTACAGGTTTCTTTGCTTTAAGAGAGACTTAATGTTCTATTCTATTGGGCATACTTATGGGAAAGTAAGACACTGCATTATACAAACAAAAGTATATGAATATTTGTAAGTTTTTTGAACATATGCCTATGAAAAATCATTGTAATCCAATCATCCTTACTAAAAAAGGAAAGATAATATCCTGTGTTTTTTAGTTACATGGCATAAGGCCTTCTCTGTCTCTGCAAATGATGTAAGATGCCTTTTTAGAAAAAAAAGAAAAAAAGCCCTGATATCTCAAAGTGTCAGATTTGCTATCATCACAGTATTTTACAGTTAATGAGTAATAGCCAGGCCTCTACTGAAACTCACCTTTGTGAAAAATTGTTGAAAAATCATGGTGCATCAGCAAAAACCAAAATAATTGAATATCACTTGTACATTCAATTCCTTAAGCTGTTTCATAAATATGTAGAGAGAATTTTGCAAAGAGCATCACTAAACTGTTAAGTATCCATTTTTTAATGTTTACACTTTGTCAAAGGCTGGATGCTTAGAAACTCAGTTGTAAAACTACATAAAAATGATGAGTGAAGTAATCCACAAATTCCTCAGCCAGATTATTTACAAAGTCCTCATTGAGCTTAATTTTTCATTGTCCTGTTTTGTGGGCTTACATTAATTATTGTATTTATACATACAATAACATATATGCCAAATTTTAAGAAAAAGCACTTCAAGAAAAGGAGTGTAAAGCCACGTCGGGAGTAAAAAGGTGATTTCATGCAAGATTGTATGACACAGAAACAAATAATAACAGCCCTAAAGACCTGGAGACCTCTGCATTCCATTCTTTTTTCTGCCCTGATAGAATATAGTAATGCAATATATTCAGGTAAATTTGATTATTTAATTAATTTAGGTCTCATATCACCTGATGAACCAAGTAACTTTTTTCTGATTTCACAAGTGACAAGAGAGTGGTTAAGTAACCCCTCTAAAGTGAGTCAACATCAGCACTGGTATCAAAACAGTGTTTGGGAGACAGCATTATGAACAGTTCCTGAAATTATATGTTTAGAAACTTTTTTATTTGGATACAGTAGTATTTGAATGTCTGACCTGGAGAACAGTAAAAGAGCTTAGTTTACAAGACTACTGCTGTTTAGGTACTCTCAAGGTTTATTATGTTTCCCCAAGTGTAAAGGCACCAAATCAGCAAGAAGCTTGAAAAGGCTAAAATTTAGATTTCAGTGCTTCTCCTACATCTCACTTTAGCAAGTTTAACACTTTAGCTAAAGTCCATGACTTGTGAAATTTTGGGGAGAAAGCAGTGTCATTTCTGTAATCTGTGTTTCATTGTCCTGCAAAATGTTTTGCATAATCACTGTTTCAGTTTATGAAGCACATGCAAAAACATGTACATTTCTTGAGTATCTGTTGGTTCCTTATCTCTGTGTCTTTTACTGTGATGTTATAGAGCTTGGATCATATGGAAACCTAAAATATTATGACACAATGACTGAAGAAGGTAAGAAATATTTTAGAATTGTTTGTATCAGCTTTTTTTGAAGCCCTTTGAGCCCTTTATGCGCTTACATTTTCCTTTGTTTTTCTTGGTCCTATTTTCATTTTCTCCATTTTTGAATAACTCCTTTTTGCATGTCTTTATTGATGGCTCAGTCAGTTATGACTCTTTTTTCAAGTTCTTGTTTTCAGCATTTCAGTTCTGCTATTTCAGATAAGGAAATATAATGGGATGCTTTTAGCAAAGAACATATATGCAAAACCATACTTGCAAATTATATGGCACAGTATAGGATAGATTGTGGATGCTTATTTGATGCCATGTTTTACCACGAATTCAAGAAGAGGAATTAATTTATGGATTTTCAAATCACTCAGAACAATTGCTAAGTGACTTCAGTTTACTGTATTATTGAAAAGTAATGAATAACCTTTAAAAACTAGGCGTGTTTATTCCTGGAGTATTAATTGTATGCTTGATTGCAATGCAAAAAATTTGCAGTTTGAAATCCTTGTTCTAGCAATACAAGAAGGAAGTAATTAGGGCCTGAATCAGGGCTCAGTGAAATCTCAGGAAATTTTTCTGCTGATTCAAAAGCATTGCAGTTCTATCATACTAATTCAGGAAAGCAGTTAACTGTGTAATAAATTTCTAACACATGCTTCTAGTCCCAGTGCAGTCAGTGTTTCTACAATTTGGAATTATCCCTGAACTGAGACCCGGTTGTCTGTAGGATCAAGGCCTCTTGTCCAGCTCTCTGATTATAATGCCAGACAGATGTTTTCATTATGTTTAGAAATTAGCGGCATGTTTGGGGATGGGGAAAATCTTGATGCTTCTAGAAAACTTAGGCACCCATTCCTACTTGCTTTTAATCTTGGGAATTTAAGGCAAATACCTTAACTCTCTGTTTTTAAAAACACAGTTGCTTTCTAGTGTCAGGTAATCTTGAAGACCCTGAGAGAATCTTCATTACATGACTTACTTATGGTCATTCCTCAGGGTGGATGGGAAGTGATAGTGTCTATTTCCCTCTTTCTGTATGTGCTGCTGATACACCAATATAACCATCTGGTCCTGGGGCTGGCTATGGGAGATGGTTCCATAAACCTTGGCGCCAGGTGTAGGAGGATGCTGTTTTCATCTGTAGCAGGCCTGAGCTTGTAGAATGGTTCTGCCTCACTGCCTCCATTACCCAGATTACGCATCTGGTTCACAGGGGTGACACTTACAAAGAAAAGATGTCTGAAAGCAGATTTTAACGGACAAACAGTGGTGTCTATGTTGTTTAAATTCACCTTTCAAGAATCTGTAAGGAGCCATTAACCTGGGCCACTCAGATACGGCTACCAGAGGTAAAGCTTTTGCAGTACATCTTACATGAGTCTTCATTACGGTCAAGATACAAAGGTAATTTCTCATTGTAGCCTTAAACTTGGGTATGTTAAGGTTTTTATTTTTTATGGTGAAGTATTAAATCTACTATTTCAAAAGTAGCCTTCTGAAACACATAAATACTCTATTGACAACTAATGTAGTCATTTGTAGGGAAATACCTGTTGCAGTATGATACATACATATATATGTATATTATTCCTGTGCCTATGCAGAAGTAATGCTGTTAATATTCAATGTCATCTCAGAATGCACTTCTCATGAATAAATAACTCAGGACCATACTGCAGCAACAGGAAAAATCCAGTAGCAGAAATAAAAAGGAAGCTCTCTGTTTTTAGAAACACTGACAAGAGTCTATGATGCAGTTTACCTTCTCAGATACAACTATCATCATCATTTTCACTTGTCTTTCACAAAGCAAGTAATGAGTAGTGTGTCCCAGAAGTTGTATTTTGATCAAAGTGTACTATATTTTCAGCTTTCTGTTTGGATTTTCAGAAGTTTAATTGCTATCACTCTGCATCACACTCACTTGCATTACCCATTTTCTTCTTTGTCTTCATTTTTTTGTCTGAGGTTTTTGTACCTTTTGCACAACAGCTTAGTCACAGGAACACATAAATCCACTCACAAATCCATTGATTTTTTTTTTTCTGATAAAGTACATCCTTATGTCCAGACCCTCAAGCCTAGAGTGGAGATAGGCAGTATTCTTTCAGTCCTCCAGTGAAGAAACTCAAGTGCATTTATTTTTCTTGCTTCATCAGAACAATCAGGGATGAGAATTAATGGTTAAGCTATAATACACAATCAGATTCAGAATAATGGCCAGAGAGCCACTGTGCTCCATGTATTGGAAACTGATTTCTGTTGTTTTGATTGTTCCCCTTTGGTCTGAAAGTGACTTTAAATTAATTTTAGATTAATCAGGCCCAACCTATGGAGTAAACATGCCCTGTGAGACGAGACCCTCACAGTAATCTTGTGCTCCACCAATAGCCTACAACACAACAAAATTGCATGTGTTCTCATTTGATACTTCTGCATGATGTTAAAGGAGAAGGCATGTAAGGTAGATTTCTGGAACTGCTTAGTAGTGACTCACTAGTTCTGTTCCACAGCAGGCCATCAGCAGAATTAGTAAGTACAGTTCAGAGTGCTCAACAGCCACAGATTTGACATGTTCAGATTCATGAAAGCTTGGCTATAGCTACACAGATGCAGTAATTTTCCTTTGATCACAGACTGAAAATTAAGCAAGTGGTAGAGTCTTGAATTTTTTAAATGAGTGAATTCCTGAGGAACTGTTTTTGTATCAAATGAGAGATTTTTCTGACCTAGGGAGCCTGTAGTCTGCAATTTAGTTTGTAGTTAAAGGACTGGCTTTTTAATATATCCTTTATCAGGAGGAGAATCTCTGCCAACTGATGCCAGCTGGAGTTCCTCATACAGATCAAAGCATATCTACATTATGCAATACTGATTTGTTTCTATCTATTCAAATAAAACCAATTTAGTTTTAAGCTACCTGCTTTGGTAATCATCTGGCCTTGATCACCTCTTCCTTCTACCTCATTCTTTGCAAACTAAAATGAGCTGCAAAATCCATTGGAGTGTACTGAACCTAGATTAACTGAGAATTTTCTATAGCGATCTGTCCTATTTTAGGTCCATGGAATCATGCATTCTCATTTACCTAAACTCTCATTATACCATTTGCTGTGAAAATTTCTGTTACATAGTCAAACCATAGTACATGGGACTGTTACAGAGGAAACATAGGCACCTACCTTGTAGAAATAAGAACAGTAACATAAGATTTCTATGCTTTATTTTAGTGAGCCCACTTAAGGATAAGAAAAAAGACTTGAGAGAAGATCTGTGCCTAAGATTGACCTTAGTGGCTTTCTGAAAATTGGAATTACTTAGATACATCTTCATGTGGTCCTTTTTCCTGGTGGCTCTGTGCTTCCCTTTCAGTGAACTAGTTTTTATTTGGTTTAAGGAAGAAAAATGGCAGAGAAAGGGAGGGAGGGAGGGAGGGAGGGGGCATTGCTCTGCTGTCTTTTTACGTCTCACTATGTTTTTACTTCTCACTGTCTTCATGCAGGCTTTTGTCAGTTTCATGTTTTTGATAGTTAATAATGTCTTTTAATAATTTCCTTGCACTTTTGCTACCTACATTGAGTGAATCTAATGGAAGGTAATGATATAAAACAGTGTAAACTGAACCATGCGTCTACTGAGAAATAAAACAAAACAACTTTCCATTTCAAATGTTGATTTTAACTTCCATGACAGTGACTTGTAACTCTGAAACAGTCTCCTGAATGGAATGGTGTAACTTAAAATTGTTAAAAGTCAGTGTTAGAAAGTCTTTCTAAAGATGGTGGGAGGTTTTTGTAAATGTGAAAAAAATAGAGGATACATTCAATTAAGCTAATCTAAACCAGTGTGAATCTCTGTGAAGACATTTTCTTTTCAGTTGAATAACAGCCATGTTTCTCTGTTAAGAAAACCTACACAGTTTCACAGAATCTCAAATAAAATACTAGAATAACCTTAAATTCTTCATAATTTTAATTAACCTCTAAAACTGAATATTTAATTGAAGGGTCCTACACCATCTTGGAGTAGGTGGAGACATGGGGCTCCACAGATATTTTTCAGAAAATGTCTCAGCTGCATCATTTTCATTGCTTGCATAAAATGGGTTTGTATATATGTGGCACCACAAGCTGAATTCTCAAACATGTAAAGCTGAGTTGGAGCCTGAAAGCCAGCACAACCCTTTAGCAAACTGAAATTATATCAGGCACCTTTTAATATCTACATATTCTTATGGAGAAGCATTTTTAAATGGCCCTACTCTTTCAAAAGAAGTTAGGAACTGCCATGGCTCAGCATTTTGGGTTAAAATATTTGGAGATATGATTTGCATTTTTTCTGGTTTTTTCTCTTTTATCTGCTATCCTAAAAAATTTCTGTTCTTTCTCTCACTCTCTCTTTCTTTAAGTCTTTGGTACTTCTTCCCTTCTAACTGCAATCTCTGTCTCTTATCCTGTGCAGTGAAATAATGAGATGCCAGGTTATTTATGCTTGTGTTTCATGCTTAAATGCTATTCTACAGGCGTTTTACTCTGGGTGCCAAAAAAAGATAATATTTGCAAAATATTGTGAATTGCTAATTTTGATTTTTTTTTTTATTTTTTTTATTTATTTATTTTATTTTATTTTATTTTATTTTTTGGAACATGATGTGTTTGTGAAAAGATGGGGACTGCAGAAAGGGCAGTACTGCTTATTAAATATTTGTGGTATTCCAAGTGGTTTGCTGTTGAGAAATTAGTTCCACTTCCCAGCAAATGATAGCTGCTAGTCCCTGTGAACTGCTCATATGCTTCTTCACATACAGAAGTGTGGGTACCGGGGTTTTAAGGAGGGATAAGAGGATTTCTTTCCTAACTAATGATTTATCCTTTTGTGGTTGGAATTTCTCCAAGATTTTAGCTCGGAAGTGATTGTTATCCAAATAACTGAATTAATTAATTTTTTTTTCATTTACTTTTCACTGTTAATCTTTTATATAATTCCATTGAAATGTCTTTTGGTCTTAAGCCTGTGCTGGTTTTGCTGCAGGGACGACAACAACAGTTTTCAGTGAAATTTTTTTAATGGAGATGAAGAATTAAAAGAGCTACAGGCCCTGTATCGTAGTAGTATTCTTAATTAGAGGTGTACTGTACAATAGACACCAGTTAAACTTTAAAAAAACATTTTAGAAGACTAGAAGTGCAACAGCAATCAGGATAACAATAAAGGCAGATACATCAACTTTTTGCACAACATAGGCTGTCATTATGTGTCCAAGGAGTCTTTACATAGAAATATCAATCAAGGCAGAGAAAGGATTCATTTCACTTCATATTTGACATCTTTGACATTGCCTAGTTTGAACATATCATTTGGACACAGTGGTCAATAAAGAGTGACAGAACCCTGGACCTCTGGAGAATGTGTTGCCCTAGAGAGAGTGTAGAGGTTGAATTCATGGGACACAAAAATTACAACCTGGCAGGTTTAGAAGAAAATTTACCTTTAAGAATCTGATATGAAAATCATATATTCTGGAGATTTCTTCTTCCCCTTCTGAATCACAGAATATGCTGAGTTGAAAGGTACCCACAAGGATCATCAAGTCCAACTCCTGGCCCTGCACAAGATATCTCTAAGAGTCACATGCCTGAGAGCATTGTCCAAACACTTTTTGAACTCTTGTCAGGCTGGTGCTGTGACCACTGCCCTGGGAAGCTGTTCCAGTGCTCAGCCACCCTTGGGGTGAAAAACCTTTTCCTGATATCCAACCTAAACCTCCTCTCACACAGCTTCAGGCCATTCCCTCGGGTCCTTTCACTGGTCACCACAGAGAAGAGATCAGTGCCTGCCCCTCCTCTTCTTGTCACGAGGAAGTTGTTGACTGCAATGAGGGCTCCCTTCAGTCTCCTCCAGGCTGGACAGACCAAGGGACCTCAGCCTGTCCTCATATGGCTTCCCCTCAAGGCCCTTCACCATCCTCATTAACCTCCTTTGGACACTTTCTAACAGTTTAATGTCTTTCTCATATTGCAGTGCCCAAAACTGCCCCCAGTGCTCGAGGTGAGGCCACCCCAGTGCAGAGCAGAGCGGGACAGTCCCCTCCCTTGCCCGGCTGGCAATGCTGTGCCTGATGCACCCCAGGACAGGGCTGGCCCTCCTGGCTGCCAGGGCACTGCTGACTCATGTTCAACTTGCCTCTGACCAGGACCCCCAGGTCCCTTTCCATGGCGCTGCTTTCCAGCATCTCATTCCCAGTCTGTCCATACATCCAGGGTTGCCCCATCCCTGGTGCAGATTCCAGCACTTTCCCTTGTTGAACTTCACATGGTTGGTGATTGCCCAGACCCCTGATTTGTTGAGGTCTCTCTGCAGGCCCTCCCTGCCCTCAAGGGAGCCAACAGCTCCTCCCAGTTTTGTATCATCTGTGAACTTGCTCAGTATCCCTTCCAGTCCTGCATCCAAGTCATTTATGAAGACGTTGAAGAGCACAGGGCTGAGGATGGAGCCCTGTGGAACCCCACCAGTGAGAGGTCTCCAGTCTGATGTCACCCCATTCACTATAACCCTTTGTGCCTGACCCGTGAGCCAGTTGCTCGCCCGTCACGTGATGTGTTTATCCAGCTGTGGGTTGGATGTTACCTTGTCATAAAAGGAAATCAGGTTTGATAAGGAGGACTTTCCCCTCATGCCATGCTGGCTGTGAGCAGTGACTGTGTTGTCTCTCAGGTGTTTTTCAGTAACTCCCAGAATAATCTTCTTGATAATTTTCCAGGCACTGAAGTGAGTAGAAATCAAAGACACATAGATGAGTCCAAAGTGACAAAACTAACCACACTCACTGTAATGCAATATATGTGTTAATATGAAATTCTGTTCTACTGTACTACTAATTGAGAACTGAAACTGTGTTTGTTTATGATATCTTTATTAGTCTGTATTCATCTTCTGCTTCAGCTGAAATCTTACACCAGCACATTTATAGGTGGGACTTTACTGACTTCTTCCGAAGAAAAATCATAGCTTTTGGTTTCAATTTCCTGGTCTATTCATTGTTGATTTCTCAAAAAAAAATTTGCATTTTTATTTCCACAAAAAAAAGAAAAAAAAAAAAATCCCACCCTGTATATGGGAACATGAGATAGTGTTTACTAGCATATTTGCTGTTTGACGAGGAATTGAAATGGATTATCAGCACTGTTCTATGGAGCCTAAGCTATGGCAAAGAAACTTTGCATCTCAAAATAGCTGCATTGTAATAATGACAATGTTTTCTTTTAGGAAAGTTCAAGGAAAGGGCCTCAATTCTGCATAATATTGCCAAAAAGAAGTGCCAGGTAGAAGACAGTGAAAGGCAGAATGGAGCTGCTAATCATGGTGAGTGCAGCATTACAGATTTATCACCTGTTCCTGGAAGTCTCTTTCACTGTTTTATTTTGTTCGAAAATTGTTAATCATTACTTTCTCCTACATCATTTATGCTATTTTAGTAAAAATACTCTGATTCTCTGTACCGAAGAGTATGAAATTTATGGATGGGACAGGAGTTGAATGCAAGAATAGAAGGCCTTCTGGCTGGTTGAAAAGAAAAAGAAAAGCTGATTTTGGTTATGTGTTGAAGTGACAGAGAGGCAAAACTTACTTGCGGTACATATGGGAAAATTTAATCAATTTATTTAAATGTTCTAGTAGAATATGCATTTTATATGGTACCACCCTTGTCACAAAAAGCATCACCTTCATATTTAAGATTTGATTTGTCTGTATGCTATTTGCTTGGAGTCATTTAGGCCCATCTATGCTAACTGTGCAAAATTAACTTACTAGGGTTTGCCATTAAGGCAAGAATTTGTATTTCAGTTCCAAAGTTCCTATGCTGAGAGAAAAATCTCTACCGTGACCTGTTTTCTCTACTTTACCTCATCATATTATCTGCATTAGAAAATCAGATACAAATGTGTCCAGTAAAATCTGCATCATTTTATTACTTGACACTTTTTCTGACCTTGTGTTATGTTTAGATATTATTTGCTTCCAAAATCAGGCAGTTGGTTGGGGCAGTCTGTTAATAAACCATAATGCTGACTGCAGGGTTAAGAGACAACACGCATATACTGAAATAATTACGGATAGTCTGGCACTCCGCTGTGGCTGTGATCTCAGATTTTTAATTTAGAAGAATCTCAGGATAGCAGTAATGTAACTAGACAGCTGTATTTACTTCTGTGCACAAGAGCATACCATAAGGCATGTTGAACTTGAGTAAGGCATTTCATATTGCTATTTCCCATTACTTTATATTGTCCGCGGGATTTGGGGCCATTGACAACATTTATGTCCTACATACTTATAGAGGTAATTACCACTTAGAGAATTCCAAGACAGTCAAAGTAAGAATAAATTCTAATAAATTTGGCATCAGAAACCAAAGGCCTAACTTTATCGCTTTAATTCCGTGGGAGTTTAGTACAAGGACTACAGGATTCTGGTTTGAAGATCATCCTCTATTACTGGATATTATTACACCATCTGTTTACTCTTTCCCCACATTTGTGCATGGGAGACAGCAGGATTACAGCTTGGAAGGAACTTTACTTATTGTAAGGGTTAGTGTGTTACAAAACTTAAATCACTGAAAATATCCCCCCACCTGTAAATGCAACGTTGCATTCTGTAATGTCAGGGGTGAGTGCTGTATGTCACTTTTTACCTGAAGTATTAGGCTCAGTGCGTTTAGCATAAACAAAGTGCACTGAACTTAGTGAGTGCAATGAACTTAAATATTTCTCCAAATGCTAGCTCACTGCTTGTAAGATTTTCATTGAAAATGTGTACTAGGCAAATATTCTCTCTCTAACACAGGTGTTGGTTCAACTTCAGTATTTGATAATTTGCTCAGACTGTATATATGACAGCTATTTCACTAGTATATTTGTTATTTAATATTCTGATCTGTCGTTTTCCCACTCTTATCTATGGATGATGCCACAGAGAAAGGTGCGAAAGTGGAAGTTGCAGTAACACCACCAAGTGATTCAGGACCAGTGCAGAATGGAATCGCCCATAATGTTGAAGAGGTTAGTGACTTTTTTTATTCTTCTTTTTATTCTCCTATTAGTAAATGTGTTGCATGTTTGATTGTGCTTTTCACTGAAAGTAAGCATCTTAATAGAAAGAAGCTGACAGTATGAACTGTCTGCATAATATTTAGATTTCATTTAGAACTGAATCCAGTGTACAGTTTGCCATCTATAAAAGCTCTTCCCTTCTACGCCTGCCCTTCAGTGTAAGGTAAGATGGGAGTCTGGAATCTGTTCTTTTAGGAAATGTATTTTTACTCTACAGATAAGATGTTTGCAGCCCTAAATATAGCTAATAGAAATTGCTTGTCACATTGCACAAAACCTGTTCTCTTAAGAGAACCTGTCATGACGTGCATCATGGAATAGTCAAAATTAATTATGAAAGAGGACCTGTACAAAAACAACTGCATCCTGCCTTCTGTTATCTTGCTTCATAAGATTTTTTTCCCACTGAGATGGTTCAGTGAAAACAATGAAGAAAAAGCAATCACATATCACAGCAGTGTCCACATGCTGTCAATTTACATTGTAATAAAACATTTCCTAGGCTTGTTCAGAAATCAGCACGGTCAAGGAGCTTTATTATTTGAGATAATGGTTTCAGTTTCAAGCAACTGCAGGGAAGGAAGGGAAAACTATTGCAAGAGTACATTACTCAGCAAAGCTTTCCTTTCATCTCCCTTTAGATGTTTTAAATTTGCAGTGATGCAGGCTTCGGAACTTTTATTTCAGCAAGTATTAGGAAATGCTGAACAATTACTCTCATGTATTAGATGTGGGATACAGTATTTATCCTTATTCAAATGGCACAATAGAGCAAAGCAGGGAGTTTTGTAACTGGTGGAGGAGTGAGTCTGCAGATTTAGCTCCATCAATCTGAGTGAAAAGATTTCAGGTATCTGCTGTCAAAATAAAAACTAGCAGTCTCCTAACTGTGTTTTGAAATGGCCCACGCTGGATTCCTCTCCAGTGGCCTTTCCAATTTTGTCTTCTTCCGTTGGTAACCTGGCAGCTCTCTTAGGCTGCTTGAGTATTGATATGCTGAAATGTATTTTGTAAGTTAAAAGTGCATAGTGGAATTTTTGAGAAGTTGTAATACAAATAGTCTACTCATCTATGGAAAAAATAAATAGGCTTCCGTAACATTTAGGACCCTTCACTCTCAGGATCTCTGGCAACTCTGTAGTGTGCCAGAGCCTTTCCTCAGTGTATTGCCTGGCTTTTTGTGCATAGCTTCCTTAAACACCTTCCCAAACTGTAGTATCGCTCTGAAGCTAACACTGGGCTTTTCAGTTTCCTTCTGCTCTGTGTATTGACTTTGTGGACACTAATAGGATTACTCTTAATTTATAGAAGACAACAAAATTTATAGGCTACAACAGAAGCCCACACACATCGTTTCTGTGACTCTTTTCACTGATGAATATTAGAATTTGAAGAAGGGGAATAGGTCATTGCCCTCCTCCTTCTATTTAGTTTTTCCAAACTTGACCTACAAATGCTCTTGAATTTTGATCTTTTTGTAATGAAGTGTTCTCCATTGTATACTGATACCATTTGCTTCTGTTTCTAAGTAGAATTCAATCAAGTAGCTTGAAAGTTTGATTATTTTTCCTTACTCTAATGCAGAAGGAAGTAGTGTCAGAATTTGGAAAGATAGTATAAAATTGCTTCTCTCCAGTTTTCGACTTGCATAGTCTAAAGATACAGTTTTGTGATCCGTAAGTGCTGTTTAGAAAAATCTCTTTAAAAAATTAACTATTAGTGCCTCCATATTGTGGTAGTGATAATTTAGAACTGAGAAAATTAGAAGCTATCAGTCTGGATGAACAAAGCTTCAAATATGCCTTTGGGGGAAAAAATGTTGTCCTAAAAACTGTGGGCTATGAAATGGATATACTCATATAGCAGGTCATCCTGGAACATGTTTGCAGTGATGATACAGAAGACCCACATAGGGATCTAATTCTTTCTCCCCCGTTGTCAATTTCTACTATGGTCTTCATGCCTTTCCCTCTTGCAAAACAAGCATAGTCACCTTTGTGGGTTTTTGTTTTACTTTTCACTGATGCTGATTATAGTGTCTGGTTCTAAATCCCTTGACACAAGCATTTTAGAATATCAGTCTCTGTATTTGAGTTAGAATTGTCTGAAAATAAGTACATTAAATATTCTATGTTCCTCTATGTACATAAATCCATTTTACTTATAAATCCCCTATTATTTTAAAGTTACAATGTTGAGAAAAAGACCCTTGTGAAAAGATGGTCTCAGGCTAAGACTGCAAGCAAAGGACAAAAAACCAGCTTTCATATTGTATTTTAATTTTCATATTTTGTAAAATAATTCTTTTTAAAAACATGATACTCCCAATTGCCATGATTTAGTTTTCCATATACCTCTCCTGGTTTCTTTAGGGGCTTTTTAGGAACATCTTTATATTTTCCTTCTTTTTCAAGAAAGAAGGAAAGGCTTACACAGAGCTGAAACACCACACAAGACAGATTCGAGGACACTGTCAAGTTAATGACTTCTGCAAGATGTCATGATTGGTGTATTTCACCTAATTTACTTTTTTGGTTTTTGTTTTTAATTTCTTTGTTTCTCTCTTCCAAACTCCACTGTCTTGCTTTTCCCTTTTGCCTAGGACCTTAACTCCATTTTTCTTACTCCACTGTCCTCCAGGGAAAGTCAGCTGTTCTCTTTGTAGCTCAAGCCCTTCTTCAACAAGAAAAACTCTTTCCTGATGCTGCTTGCAGAAATTCAAAAAGGCTGTCCAGAAAATGTACCCAGCAACCCAATCATTTGTGCCAGAGAGTAAGACTCCTATCACCCCACTTACCTATAAGCAGAAGCCGATATCCTACACTTTGATAAAATTGGGATCTTCAGCTAAGGACAGATGGCTGTGGTCTCCTTCCCGTTCCTTAGCCAGCACAGGAGGGAACAATACCTCCTCCCACCATACCATCTGTAAGACATTACTGCTTTATTTGAAGTCAGAAATTGCCTTCTTTTTTGCTGGATATTGCATCTTCCTTGGGGATTTTGTTCTACTTACAGCATTCTGTCTCTTAACCTTTAGCAGGTTGCCACAGAGGAGAAGACTGTTATATAAAACTTCATAGAGTGGTACCAAGCATGCGTAAGAAAATGAAACAAGACTAAAAGGACACTTACTATCTCATTAAATGTTTTGTAAAGTGCCCTTCAAGAGTGTGATCCTTCTGAGAAGTCCAGTTCCACCCCCTGCCACCTTCTTAACTAGCATTTGGTAGTTGTTTTAACCTGTGGCTTACCTGAAAATAGTTTCCAATCTGAAGATAATACCTTTTCCTCCGACCTACACCCACACGCACACATGCACACACATACTCATGTACACACGTACACATGCACACAGTTCTTCCTGTTTCCGTGGAAACCCCGCTGGAAAGTGTTTACATGCCAATCATGACTGAGATAACTTTTCCATGAAAGTATAAGGCAATTTTTATGCCACAGGAGAATGGTGCAAAGGCTTCATTGTTTGCATGGGATGTAATCCACTTACCTGAGCAGCAATCTGCTAAAGCATGTTTTGCCTTCCCCACTGAAGAGCAGCAGCACCCTGTGCTGCATTTCAGGACAGAGCCCTGATGGGGACGTATTTCCCCTGCCCTGGAGTAATGATTCCATTTGCATCAAATCAGCATGGTGTGAATGTGAGTAGCATTGCATTCTCTGTCTCAGGGTCGTAATATGGGCTATGTTAAACATTACTATTTCATAGAGAGAGAGGGTCGAGAAGATTAGAGCAACCTTCGTTGTAAGACCGTGATACATTCCAGCATCCCTGGTATTTGTTTGATTCATCATAAAAAAATTATTTTCCAGAGCCCAAATATTTTTTCAGTTGCCACACTTGGCCTAAAGTAAATGTCTGCATCTTGTTTGCTCTTCGCAACTTAAAGAGAAGGTGCTGCTATCAAAAGGGGTTGATTTTTATTTTCACAATGCTACTCAGTCACCTAGTCCACACTTTTTGCTGCGGTATACCAGTTTGACTTACTTGAAAATTAGGACTGTGAAAAACGGCACGAAGACAAAGGCTTATTCTTCAGAAGTATCTCCATGATACCATAGCTGCTATATCTCCTGGTGAGCTGACTGCAGTTTAGTGTGTTACATTCTGAGAATTTATTTTCAAATTCCCCGAAGAATGCTGACAACATAGCATAAAAAACTAGCATGTAAGCTCTGGGAGCTGTGATTTTACTTATTTGTGCAAGTGCCCAAGAGGACACAAGCAGCAATAGCAGAATCTGGACTAAACACCTGCCTGACCTTACTCCTTCCCACAGGGTCCACTCAAAAGGTAGCTCTTTTCAGTGAGTTGAAAGTGCAGCAAGGATTAGCACAAATTAACTGTCCTAGGAAGAGTATCTGCATATACAGAATGCATTCTGAAAGCTCAGGGATTTAGTATTACTGACTGCTTGACTTTTACTCAAGATTTTGTGAGGAAAGATGTTGCTTTCTATCTTTAGTCACCCCATAGAAATTGCATACTCTTGTACTAGCTTACTATCTCACCTTGTTTTGCCTTTTTTTTTTTAATGAGATCTAAGAGAAGACAAATGAGTGATTTAGCTTACAGAGAAGAAACAGAAGGCAGAGACTTGAGGCTGTTCTTAGTAGGGCTCCAATTGCCTATACTCTCTGCCTTTCTAGTGAAAGAGATTAGTGTGAGATGTGCCCTCTAAAGAAAAAAATAAACCTCAGTTTTTAAAATCACTATATACCTCTGGGACAGAGAACACTTGAGATCATGATCACATAAGTTAGTTTTTCGTGACTTACTCATTGTGAAAAGTTAGGTTGTACACAGCTCATTTCCAAAATAAAACCCTCACAAACAAACAAAAACCCACCCTGAAACAAAAAAAGACCTGAGCAGTCTTTTTAAGCAAGGAAAGAAATTACCTCTTTAAAAGTGGTGCAATATCTGTACTGCAGCATAAGCAAATTGAACTGCATATAATTCCTGTCTTCAGTTTCCTTTCTTCTGGAGCCCTCATGCTAATTCTTTATTGATTAAGTATCAGCAGCCAAAATGCACAAGAAATGTACAAGCATGAGAATTCATCTCATAGCTCTTCATCTTAGGTGGACTAACAGATTAATCCTCAGAATATGATATTTATAGTTCATACGTTATAGCTATTATACAGTACAGATTAGTTGGTAAACAGTGGCAGCTTCAGTATTTCTGAAGTGCTCAGAAGTTTGAGGTGGTTCTTTGTACTTGTTTTCCATTTTCTCCTAATGTGAGGAAGAAAAGTATTAAATTCTGTTCAGTGTTGTGCCAAAAAAAGCAACTGTTTTTCCTAATATAATATGAGTGTAAGCCTCTATAGAGACAGTGATTTTGTGATGTTTGCCAGAAGGAGTGACTGCCTTGTGACTTTGGCAGATGGAGTTTGCTATAAGCTGTTGTTTATAAACAATATAATTGTGGATGAAATGTCACTGTATATTTGTATTGTTTATACAATGTAAAATACACCATAATTTCCTCTGTTTGGAAAAATTTTACTGAGAAAATTGGATAGATTTAGATTAGATACTAGGAAGAAATTGTTAGGGTGGTGAGATACTGGAACAGGTTACCCAGAGTGTTCAAGGCCAGGCTGGGTGGGGCTTTGAGCAACATGCTCTAGTGGAAGGTGTCCCTGCCCATGTCAGGGAGTTGGAACTTGATGATCTTTAAGGTCCCTTCCAATCCAAACCATCCCATGTTTCTAAAACAATCCTGAGCAAACCAGTAAGCGCTTTCTTACCTGGGATTACAGATAAATATTTGATAGATGTTCTTGCATAAAGAACTGTGAAATATGGAGCATCCATAATTTTTGTACCACTTTAATTGTTTGTAATGATTTAAATAAAAGAATAGTTGAAGTAGCAAGAACAGAGTTTAGAATGTATGTAGATGGGTTTAAAAGAATATTTATTACAGATGTATGAAAGAGAACACCAAGCGAAATAACACTTCTAATCTCATTTCTTAAGATGCATTTTCCTAATAGAGGATTAATTTCCTAATCATCAATAATAATAATAATAACAATAACAATAAAATACATGCTAGGGTACCACAATTATCCCATCTAGGCATTAGTATACATTTGATATTCAGCACTGCAGATGTCTCTGTAAGGAAAAGACAGTCTCAAATCTCAGCAAGAAAAAATGAGGATCCAGTGCATAAAAAGTAAAAGGAATTATGACAGCTGGTAAGAATTTCACAGAAACACAGTAATGACTATTATATGTGAAGATCTAATGCAGCTACATCTAAATCTTTCATGACTGGTTAGGGGATGAGGGGCACAAGTATGTCATTCTGTATTCTTCCAGTAGTAGGACATGATGAGGGAAGAAACAGGAAAACTCAGAAGGTCAATAACTGGCTCCAAGAGTGGTGTCACCAGCAGAGTTTTTGGGATTTTTATCATGGATTGGCTTAAACAAGACTGGACCTGCTGATGACAGGCAGGGTACACCTCAAAGGGGCAAAAGGATCAGAGTTAGCAGGGCTCATTGAAAGAGCCTTAAACTAGATTTGAAAGAGGAAAGGGATGAAACCAGGCATGCTAGAGATAAGCCTAGGAGTGGCACATCAATGTCTGAGGAACAGTGTGCTAGTGAGGCCCTTCAGTCTATGCCATGGTGTGCTGAGTACACCAGAGCACATTTGAAATGTCCCTGTACTAATTCACACAGCACCTTCACCATCTCAGTGGAGGCAGTGGATCAAGATCCATATACAGCTGCAAAGAGCTAAGCATCATCAATCCATCAGAAACAACAGAAGCACCTGAGAACAGACACATAGTAATTAAGGCTCCTCCCCCCCCAGAAATGTGACAGGACTGATAGCCCAACTAAAGTGCATCTACACCAATGCACGCAGTGTGCGCAACAAACAAGAGGAGCTGGAAGCCATTGAGCAGATGGAAAACTATGATGTAATTCCAGTAACATAAACATAGTGGGATTACTTACACAACCGGAGTGATGCAATAGATGGCTATAAACTCTTCAGAAGGGATAGGCAAGGAAGGAGAGGTGGTGTGGTAGCGCTGTATGTTACGGAGTGTTTGACTTTCTAGAGCTTGATGATGGTGATAAAAGGGTTGAGTACTTACGGGTAAGACCAGGATCGATATCCTGGTGGGAGTCTAATATAGACCATCCAATTAGTTCAAAGAGGAAGACAAAAATATACCATAAGCAGCTGGAGGAAGTTTTACTAGTGCTGGACCTTTTTCTTCTGGAACACTTCAGTGTACCAGATACCTGCTGGAAATACAACAGAGCAGAAAGGGAACAGTCCAGGAGGTTTCTGAACTGTGTGAAACATGCCTTGATACTTTTGACACAGTGGGTGAGGGAACCAGCCAGGAAAGGTGCCCAGCTGGACCTGCTGCTTGTGAACAGAGGATTAGTGGGAGATGTGGTGGTCAGAGGCCATCTTGGGCACAGAGACAACGAAAGCAGAGCTTTCTATTCTCAGAGCTGTAAGGAGGGTGGTCAGCAGAACTGCCAGAACTGGTGCCTGGGACCTCCAGGGGGCAGACTTTGGCCTGTTTACAGGACTGGTGAATAGAGTTCCTTGGAGGTGGTCCCAAGGGGACAAAGAAGTGCAAGAAGGCTGAACATTCTTCAAGAAACAAATCTTAGAGGTGCAGGAGAAGGCTGTCCCCATGTGCTGAAAGAAGAGCTGTCTGGGAAGAAGACTGGCCTGGCTGAACAGAGCTTTGGCTGAACTCAGGAGGAAAAGGAGAGTTTATGACCTTTGGAAGAAGGGACAGGCAGCTCAGGAGGACTACAGGGATATTGTGAGGTTATGCAGGGTGAAAATTTGATGGGCCAAAGTCCATCTAGAATTTAATTTGGCTTCTGCAGTTAAAAACAATGAAAAGTGTTTCTAGAAATGAAAGGTGTTCTAGAAAGACATGAGCAACAGAAGGAGGGCTAAGGACAATCTCCATCCTTTCTTGGATACAGTGGGAAATGTTGTGACAAGGAATAAGGAAGAACCTGAGGTATGGAATGCCTTTCTTGCCTCATTCTTTAACATCAAGATTGGCTGTCATCAGGGTCAGTCAGACCCCTGGGCTGGAAGACAGGGATTGAGAGCAGAACGAAGCCCCCATAATCCAAGGGGAAATGGTCATTGACTTGCTACTCAAGGGTACTGAAGGTGCTGATGGAAGTGCTCACAAGCCACTTTGCATCATTTACCCACAATCCTGGCTAACTGGGGATGTCCCAGTTGACTGGAGTTGGCAAATGTGATGCTCAGGTATGGGAAGGGTGGGAAGGAGGATCCAGAGAGCCACAGGGCCTGTCAGTCTGACCTCGGTGCCAGGGATGGTCATGAAGCAGATCACCCTGAGTGCCATCACACAGCATGTGCAGGACATCAAGGGGATTGGTCCCCATCAGCCAAGGTTTGTCAAAGGCAGGTCCTGCTTGACCAACCTGATCTCCTCCTATGACAAATTGACTCACTTAGTAAATGAGGGAAAGGCTGTGGATGTTGTCTACCTGTACCTCAGTAAAGCATTTAACACCATTTCCCACATAATTCCTATGGAGATACTGGCTTTCCATGGTGTGGATGGGTAGACCAGGTGTGGATGGTTCACTGGGTAAAAAACTGAGTGGATGGCCGGGCCCAGAGAGTGGTGGTGAATGGAGGTAAATCCAGCTGTCAGTCTCTGGTGATGTTCTCTAGGGCTTTGTACTGGGGCCAATCCTGCTTAATGTCTTTATTGGTAATTTGCATGAGGGGATCAAGTACACTCTCCTCAGTCAGTTTTCAGATGTCACAAAGTTGGGTTGGAGTGTTGATCTTCTGGAAGGTAGGAAGGCTCTTCGGAGTGGTCTGGACAGGCTGGATCCATAGTCTGAGACCAGTGCTGTGAGGTTCAGTAAAGCCAAATGCTGGGGCCTGCCCTTGCGTCACAACAACCCCATGCAACAGTGCTGCAAAGCTGGGGAAGAGTGGTTGAAAAGCTTCATGGTGGGAAAGGACCTGGGGGTCATTTAGTCTAGATGACCTCCAGAGGTCCCTTCCAACCCCAACTATTCTATGATTCTGTGATTCTGTGCTGGCCAACAGCAGCTAAACACGAGCCAGCTGTGCCCAGGTGGCCAAGAGATCCAGTGACATCCTGGCTCGTATTAGCAATAGTGTGGCCAGCAGGACCAGGACAGTGACTGTACCCCGTACCCCTGGCACTGGTGAGGCCACATCTCAAATCTTGTGCTCCCCTTTGGGGCCCAAGAAAGACACTACAAGAAAGACACTGAATTGCTGGAGCGTGTCCAAAAAAGGACAGTGGAGCTGGTGATGGGTCTGGAGCACAAATCCTGTGGGAAACAGCTGAGGGAGGTGGGTTTTTCAGCCTGGAGAAAAGGAAGCTCAGGGGAGACCTTATTGCTCTCTACAACTGCCTGAAAGGAGGGTGTAGCCAGGTAGGGGTCAGCCTCTTGTCCCAAGTAGCAAGTGACAGGACAAGAGGAAATGGCCTCAAGTTGTGTCAGAGAAGGTTTAGATCAGATATTACAAAAATTCCTTCACGGAAAGGGTTATCAAGCCTCGGATCAGTTATCAAGCAGGAAAGTGGTTGTGTGACCATCCATGGAAGTATTTAGAATATGTGTAGGTATGGTGCTTGCAGACATGGTTTAGTGATGGAGTGTTAGGTTTTTGGTTGGACTTGATGATCTAAAGTCTTTTCCAGCCTAAATATTGCTATGATTTTATGAATTTATGGAAGATGAAAAAATATGCCATATTTGAATACTTAGTCTCTGAATGCTCATGTCTGACCATTGTAAGGTACTGGGGTAAACTGGCCTTTATTCTGACTTAATACAGCAGTTTTCCTCTAACAGATTATCATCAGAGTACATCACATCAGGTAATGCAGCTTTCCCATATGTCCAGTCCAGTGTTGTTAATTAGCTACAGAGTCATAGCAGGGAATGAGTTTTGGAGTGTAGATGTGTAGGTAGTAGCACTTAAGCTGCCCTAAAGAAATGGAGATCTTTGCACAGTGCTGGCAGGCATGTCATAAAGTGAGCAGACTATTCTTCACTTCTGTTGGAGCATGTAGGGGTCAAGGCAGATACCGTAAGATATCTAAAATGGTACCATCATATGTGTTTAGGCAGTTGAATTCCTGGGTGTGTATCATGTTATAATTACATTTTCTTCTTTGCGTTGCAGAATATAATCATACTGAACATTGCAAGTACAGAGTTTTCATCATACAGACCAAAATAAATCAAAACTAGAGTTTCAGGATTAGTTTCTACAAACTGTGATAGTGCATATTCAGTATGTACATTCCTGGAGCCACAGACAGTGCAATCTCTCCATGAATCTGTGCTGAGTCATTTTCTGTCACTGCTGCTTAGTCCACAGTGTGACACTCACATTTGTGTGGTTTTAGAGCTGCCGTGATTATTTCCCATTCATTTCTTCAACTTCAGTGGATAATTTAGTATTGCTTTGAAATTTGTGGAAGCTAGATCTACAAATACTTTGAACTTCATTATTCCCACTGATTTTTGGAAAGTCAGCATTGAAAATCAGATGCCAAATCCAGTTTGCAAAATATGAAATGAATATCTAATCTGTGACATCTGTAATGTACCCTGGAGTTAAACTAGCAAGAAGTGTTTTGCCTGCACTGTGAGCTTGTGTTTGGCCTTATATTTTGGCCTCATTGGTGTCTTGGGGAAAGGGATGATATAGGACAACTGGAAGGTGAAAAGATCTCACACAGATAGATCAAGGTTTCTCGGGAGACATCTGGCAATCTCCAAAAGCAATTCTTTGTGGTTCTTTGCTACAGCCACTCATGTTGCCTCTGTGCTCATGCACACCCAGAGGTGTTTGACACAGACATGAAAATAGAACAAGGCCCAGTGTTAAACTACAGTGTGTTCTGGAACAGTATTGCATGAACCAACATAGGCATTACTGTCTAGATATTTTTAAGACTCATGTGCAAACTCAGACTAATGTAAAGTTTTTTTGTGATTAAATGTAGTTGTTAATCATGGCTAATCTCTAAAGATGGCAATTCAGGAAATACCATGCCACTCAGTGCTGTTTATGCAGCAGTCACTTACAAAGCTTTATTCCAGCTGAGTTGGCTGATTGAATTACACAGAGGCCATTCAGAAAGAGTTACCTAGGCAACCCTTCAACTGGTCCTTTTGTGCTCAGATTTAATCTCAGTCATCATATTTCAAAGCTGAGCCTCCATCTCAGGTTGATTTTCCCACCCCAACAGCATCTACCGGAATGAAAAAGGAATGGATTTGGCTTTGGGAAGTAGCCTCACAAACTTCTCCAGCACAGTTTCCCTAAAGTCAGGCTTCAATAGATTTGCAGCAATGAAGCATAGTATGTTCAACTTCAGTGAAGAGCTGAAAGCTACAGCCAAAAGCTAGCCTCTTAAGCTGCTCAGGAGCCTCTGAAGTATTGTGTTGAGTGCTACAAACTGTGCCAAAATATTTCTTAAATTTTTTTAATGATTATAACCAGTGACCTGTTCACTTTACTGTTGTCTTACAGTCTTGCAACTTGGGAGTTTCACAAAGTATATAGGTTAATAAAATATTGTCCTCTGTTGGCATCAACGCATAACTCAAAAGTAGCTGCAACTTGTCAATGTGTCAAGAGGTAAATAGGAATTTGCTTCCAGTCCATCGGTGTCAGGTGATACCTTTATACTGAAAGATCCCAAGCTAAGAGCTGAGCTTGCTTCTGTAGGTACTGATCAGTTCAGGTAGTTGGACAATTCAGGAGTACACAACAGTGGAATAATCAAGACCAGTTCTTCAAAATTAGCAGTAGGTAGAAAATGTTATTAACAGTATAATCATATAGTGACATTTCATCAATAACACTTTTGCTTAGAAAAAAACAACTGGTGTGGTCATTTAAATGATTGCTTCATATAGCATTGTCATAAGGTTTATGTAAGCAGTCTTAATACAGGGCAATAACTGAAAAGAAACCTATTATAAATCTATAGGGGGAATAACATGCATATTGTGGAGATGTCTCAATCATTATCTTTTTTTCAAAAATAAAACCCAAGAACACTACGTGAAGAAGTCATCATTATCACTTGTTCTCAAACAGTTTTCACCAGCTGCTCTTTTTCAGACCTTTTTAGCTTTCAGTGAGCTCTCTAGAAATCTTTCCAGCTTTAACAGGGTTTGCATTACACACATCTGTGTGAAAGTATTGTTCAGGCCATTTTTTCAGTTGACTGGTTCTGCAATTTATGTGCAGTTCTGGAGATATCACCTACCTATGTTAACAGTTTTAAAGTTATTTTGATACATGCATGCAAAAGGCTGAGTCATGCCTGCTATACTTGCTCCATTTTGTTAGCAGAAGCAGTCTAAGGAAAGAGAAGTGTGTGGCAGCCAAATGTTTTCTGTCATGGGAGAGGGTTCCTATACACCTACTCTATAATAGGGATGACAGGTGGGCAGCTTACACATAAATGGAGACTATAGACCAATGAGAAAATCAGCGGAACAAATTGGAGAGGACTGGCTTTAGTTTTAGGACCAAGTTGTTAAGAACACTGCTGTGTTGTGACTGGTCTAAACACAAGAGTCTTTGGGGAGAGACAAAGAGAAGCCCTTTCGTCATGTGGACAGCCCAACAGCAGTGTTACGGCCCAGAGAGGCTGGGCCATATCCATCCTTGTTGGTTTCACAGCTTGAGTGGGCAGAGCCCTGAGCAGCCCAGTCTGACACCAGCATCTTAGCACTAGTCTGACCCATAGGAGCTTAGCATCCCCACAGATGCCTGAATTGCCATATGTCCCTGCGAAGAAGACAATACATACACATATATACGCATATATATTTAATAGTAACTTTTTTATTTCCTCGCAAAAGCTTAAGAAATAAGATATACATATACATCTATATGCATGCATAAAGATGCACTTCTGTGTGTGTGTGGGTGTGCGCACATGTGCACAGGCACATATACACACACGTTCTCTCTCTCTTGTCTGTGTGGCCAGGCTTGATGCAGCCCAGACAGGTCTTAACCCCTGACTAGACTAGCCCACAACCGCAGGGGGAGCCACGGGAACACTTGTCAGAGACACCCTGTGCATCCCAAGGGACCAGCCACGTTGTCAACAAATGGACATCCTCAGGAAGCCTGTGCTGTAGGGATACCTCACAGTCCGGCCAAAGTCTTTTTTGGTGTGTCCTAGCTAATGTTGTTAGGTAGGTGGGCTGTTAATGCAATGTTTTTAGGCGCCATAGTTCTCACTGAAACACAACACCTTCCTTGAATTCCTTTTGAAAGAATCCCTAACTTTATTCATCCACTGTGATAATCTGTTCACTGGAGCTTTTCTTACAGAATGAAGAGGATGAGGAGGAACAGCCTCTCAGCCTGGCCTGGCCTGAAACCCGACGCAAGCAGGCCACCTATCTTTTAGTGTTACCCATTGTTTTTCCACTGTGGGCTACCCTGCCAGATGTCAGAAAACCTGTAAGTAACTGTTGTTGTATGTCAGTGTGTTCTGAACAAAAGGGTGGCTCTCTAGTTAAATGCCAAAAAAGAATAGCAGCAGATTCATGTAAAAACAGAGCTATTGGGTTTTTTTAATGGTTTCTTCTTTGAAGAAGAGGTCGCAACATCAGTATTCAAATCTGCAAATGGCAAATGGGTGTTTATGAGTAACTGGTTGGTAATAGCTCTATACAGGTTGTATTTGATTTGATTTGTATATTGAATCTGTATTCACTAATACTTTATGACAGAAAGTGAAAGGTCTGAAAACTTCTTTGGGGCCTTCACATTTGTATTTCTGAATCTCTACTGAATGTCTCATGAGTGCTGAGTAAGTCTGTCTGTCTGCAGTGCCCTAAAGGGTATGACTGGAAGGATTTTAGACTGTCTAGATTCTCCCTGCAGTTCAAACATAATGATATGCATTTCTTTTAAATTTATGTTCTATTAGACCTTTCTGTTCTACCCATAATCTCGTAATTTTCATACTAGGATGAGATCTGTAAGTCCCTTCATGTATAAATACTTGCCAGTTTTGTCCCAAACACAGCCTGAAGTAATGTAAGACTGGTGAGTTACCAAGGCTTACCACTTTCATACTCACATATACAAATAGACCTGACTGGGAAGGCTCATGGAAAGTAGAATAGAGAGAGTCAAGAGCTGAAAAAAAAATTTTAGTAGTGTTTTAGTCTCTTTTCCTTTCTGGATGAAAAATGGGTTTAAAACTACTGCAAAGAGGCATGCACAGCATGTAAGTTTATAAATCAGCACCCTGAATTCTGTTTTCCTCCTCACACACAGAGAAAAACCTTCCCATCCCACACGCTGCAAAACTGCAATTCAGTGCAAGAAAGAAGCTAAAATAAGATCTCTGATTTGGTTTTGGATAAAGGTTTCCAAAGGCTATAAAGTGACGTTTTCCCTTCCCGTGTTTAAGCTTTCTTTTTCTTAAAGATTTCAGAAAACTCTGGTAATCACTTTTGTTTCATAACACACAGAGCATACTTCATGAATTTCAAGGTTGTTTATTTCTGAATTTATGCCTTCCTTTCATCATTCAAAACCATCCTTATAATTTTTTTCATAACTTGATCTAAAATGAGAGAGAAATATGTATGGGCATTATTTTGAATTTTTAAAATCTGCAGTTAGTATAAGTAGACCTGTAGCTTTATCCAATATTCTGTACTGTACAAATGCGAACAGTTTTGTAAATTATAGTTTTGGAGAGTGAATTGAAAAGTTGCCTGCAACTGTGTGATGCATGTGATTATTAACACTAGTACCATTCACAACAGAACTCCATGCTGACATCCGGCATCTAAAATACCCTGCACAAAAGATAAACACGGTTGTATGTGCCAGATAGGCAAGTGAACAACAGGGTTTTAAAACTTCGTTCACTGAAAGGAGTAGTTTTTTATACAGAAAAAAACCAATGTCGTTTGTAATTACATGTAGATTAACAGAAGAGGTAATGGGCTGTATTGATGTGACAAGCTGCTTACTTTGACCATTACTGTCAAAGAATTAACCAGATGGTTGCATAAACTATCTAACATATTAAATATGCTTCATTAATGTATCTTCAAAATATTCTCACTTATTTCTGTGTGCCATCCCCGCTAATCCCTTCCTAACAAAAATGAAGCCTGATATCACAGCTCAGCATGTGCATCAGAAAACAATTTTCAATGAAATCTCTGAGGTAAAAGTTAAAGCAAACCCAAAACAATACTTAACTAGATTTTTTAGGTAGGCCGCTATCAGGGACTTGATTTTCAAGTGTGGTAATTTTAGTCAGAAACCCAAATTCTGCATCAGAATTCTCAAACTAGCATGTGCATATATAAAATGAATGCTTGTGTGCTATATACTGATTTGAAAGACCATATGGAGCCTTTGGTATCCTCTGTGGGTGTCCACTTTTCAATAAGTTCTTCTTTTCATCTAGAGTCTTTTTTCTAAAGTATATTTTATCTCCACGCAAAGGAGATGGTTTGCCTGCAGTTATTTGTACTATTCCAAGATATATTTAGCTCCATGAAGCCCAGAAGCTCTAGAAAAATTATTTCGTAGACAAGGTCTCTGGTACTAAAGTTAGCAAAATCCTGCTGCCTTATTATGCTCTGCTGCACACATATACAGATTTTTATATACTTAGAGTAGATTATGCATTAGTTCAGCTATCTGTCAGCTGATTGACTGGCTGAGATGTTTTAATGTGTTTAGTGCCTTAATAACACCTGCTCACATTAAGCCAGTATATATTAAAATCCTTACTATAACGTGATAATGTTGTTGGCATATTCCAGAGGTAGGTGTGCCCTTGAGTTTTTGCTCAGGTGTTTTGAACAATAATGGGTATTTTTCCTGTACTAATGGCTTATTTCCCCAGTGGCTCTGTAAAGGTCACATACGTAACTGCCCACCTCCAGCAGTAACAGATAATGAAAGATTGAAAGAAAAGTTACGTGACCAAGGTGCCCTGGTAGGTCAGGAACAGATGTTGAACACCTCTTTTGTTACAACCTTACTCCACTGTCCATCCCCTTACATTACAGGCCAGAAAAATGGCTCTTAGGCCTCTGCCTTCACTGGACCGATATTGGGGGAGTTCTTCCTTTTATCTCTGCAAATTCCCATTACAAATGAAGAGCTACAACTTCCATGAACTCTTGTTGCCATTCAGAGATGTACTGTTACCAAGGGGACAAGGACAACATGTTCCTGTACAGATCCAGTTAGAGGAGCAGGTTCTGAGTAATCAGAGTTAAGCACTGTTAAGTGTGAAAGAAAGATCAAACTTTGCAATGCAGATACATTTATGAACGAGACAAACATATGAATCATTCAGGTTAAAGATGTTGGTAATAATACTGGCTAAAATTGAAAGTTACCTTCCAAATTATTCACCACACACTACGTTTCAGGATCAAGCTCTTAGAAGAAAAGCCTTCATACCTGGATTGTTTTTGCTGCTTATAGTCCTGTTTTTCAGACACTGGCATGAAATAAATATATAGAAATATACCAAGAAAAACAGCCTTAAGGTTTCTGATAGGCAGGAACCAGTACCAAACCATCTAATCTACGGTGGAACTACAAAATCCTTTTGCTTTTGTTAAAAGAAGATAACATATGAACTGAAGGAGCCATGGCTTCTCTCATTTGTGTGTTACTAGGACCACAGAAGAGCCAAGTGGTAATAAACTAGGCACTCTGTCTTCATGAGGCAACCACCACAACAACTACCAAAAAAAGATGGGGAGAAGTATTCCTGTCTCCTGTCTCTGACTAATTCTTCTAGGAAAATGTTTAGAATTGGCAGCTCTCTGTTTTTCAAAGAGCTGGGGAGTAGAAACGACATAAATCTCAAAAGAATGCTGTCACTAGTTACAAAACAAGCATGATTATTATTATACTCTGGAATAAAATCCAGCATACAAAAAAAAATCAGCATTCTTGTTATGGCTTTTTAAATTTTTCATCTATATGCAAATTATGTAGCAGCATCTATGGAGTCCATTTTTTATTTCATCACCTGTAAAACGTACAAGCTTTAAATTTTGCCCTTTCTGAATTTAAATGTTCCCCATTTTAAAATAGGTGATTTAAGTGTTAAGCCTATTAAAGTATCTTAGACTGCTGCTTATCAGTTAATTTTAGTGGGAGAGGATTAGCTAAGACAGGCGAGGAGTACACATGCTGCAAAGTTACTGACTCGTAATTCTTAGCCATCCAAATTGCATGGGTGTCTGACTCAGATAGGCAGTGTCTCCTTGTTTTGCAAGAACCATTTGGTGTATATAAGCTCACCATCAGAGAGCTGTTACTGGCCAGCACTGCTCTGGTTGTATTAGTTTTGCTTCAGCCAGTGTATGCTTAAATCTTGAGTATTGTGCAGTGATCATTCAAACAGCATTGCTGCAAGGTGCTCTGTGCAGATTTTGTGATCAGGTGCAACAAGTTTATCACTTCATCGTCTCATTAACCATGTGTCTTGCCAAAAAATCCCAGCTTTTACAAGGAAGATGAAAAATGTTGAAAGTTGGAAAAGTTGACTACTAAGAATGGTGGAAAAAAAGTGCTAGCTGCTTAGTTTTAGAAGAGGAAATTGCTGTTTAGATTCATTTATTTCCACCAGTCTTAATTCTGCTCCCACTGGTGTCAGATCACTATAACAGCCATCTATATGTTTCTTTCAAATTGTGTTCCTTTTCAGATTAAGGTCTTCTCTCACCCAATGTATATAAAATTTTGATTTTAAACTTAAAAGTCCATCTGAGTAGGTTTAAATATCATAAGCTCATTATCATATTTTCTGCTTTGATAGAAATTTAGAACTCTGTTTTGAAGAAGTAAATCTGAAATGAGTTGAGGAGCAATTAAGAAATAGATCAACCAAAGTACCCTGAGTACTTCTAAAAACTATGCATATGACACTAATGGAATTTATATGAAAAGGATGTTTCCAGGTGGCATTGTTTATTTTAAGGGTAATCCATTTAAAACACCTACTGGACTGCTTCTTTTACTCCAACAGAAGTTCGGTTATCCATATTATGAGGGAGTTTAGAATCATAAATTCATAGAATGGTTTGGGTTGGAAGGAACCTTGGAGATCATCTAGTTCCAAATCCCATGAGATGGGCAGGGGCGCCATCTACTAGGCCAGGTTGCTTAGAGGCCCATCCAACCTGGCCTTGAACACTTCCCGGAATGGGGCATCCACAACTCCTGTGGGCAACCTGTTCCAGTGTCTCACCACCCTCATACTAAAGACTTCTTCCTAATACCAATCTAAACCTACTCTCTTTCAGTCCTCTTGTCCTGTCAGTGCATGCTCTTGTAAACAGTCTCTCTCCATCTTTCTTGTAGGCTCCTTTCGAGTACTGAAAGGCTACAATTAGGTCACCCCAAAGCCTTCTCCGGGCTGAGCAATCCCAATTCTCTCAGCCTTTCCTCACAGAAGAGGTGTTCCATCCCTCTAGTAGTGTTGTTAAATCTGTACCATTTTTAATGTGTATTCCTGTGTATATTCAGTTGTGAAATGGTATAGGTCATGTTAATCAATGTCAGTACATGCTCAGTTTTCAGCCGGACATTTGGCATTATGCAAAGTGCACGCAGGGAGTGAAAAGTGCTCCATTAGCACAGCCTGCAGCTGCACCTGCTGCTGGAGCAGATATGGACCTTCTGTTTGTCCCATGCTGTAGATGTGTGTGCACAATTGCCATTGCTGACTTTACCCTTTTTACATCAGTTAATGTCCTGAACTCACTGCAGTTACATCAGCAGAAAATCTACAGTCTCATTGAGCTACAGACTAGCCTCATTGTTTTCAGGTACAGCTGGCAAAAAACAGTGACATTCCTGCTTGACCAGCTCTAATGGCCAGCCCAATACACTGATCATCTCTTGATCTACAGCCACCCTGTGGTTTCATGCTCATCAGTTCCTAAATGAGAAACTGTTCCATATAAATGCCTGTTGAGTTTGTTACATAAGAAAAGCTGTCTGTGCAGCTCTGTAAACTCCCTAAAAAAGAAGTGTTTATTATGGCTTGAAGAACTTAATCAGAACAAATGGTATTTTCTCTCCAAAAGTCACATTCAGGGAAAGCCCTGCAATCCTGTCTACTCCCACATCATCTAGAAATGATCCACAGTCTTGTGAGCCTCCTGGTGCAGCCGGGGCATGACCTCCAATGAAAGGGGGCACAAAAACTCTGGAGTGGAAGTGGATTTAGTGAGGACTGAACAAGAGGAAGTAGTGCAGGGCTGAGCTGCAGCTGAAACAGGCATTCAGACTGGTATAACTTATTTCCACAGGCAGTTCTACTGGTTATTCATGAAAATTTGTAGGACTCTGCTAGTCACATGTCAGAAATCATCTGGGTAAGATCTGCGTTCAGAAGGTCAATGATCATAAAGAAAGACTGGTAGAATTCATTCATAGGAAAAGTTTAATTTTAAATACTGATTTAGGTAGTGTTTGCCTGGTGCAGTACTGCAGTTTTGTTTCCTTCCTTTAGTAGTTAACTTGACCTCTTTTTTTACATAGATTCAGTTAGTCAGTAGGAAATATGGAAAATGCAAAAGACTGGAAAGAACAGAAACCAAAATAAATCATTAATCTGCACAGAACCCATTCATTGGCTGCAAGAACACTATCTGTTAAAAATCTGACACTAGTAAGGGAGACTGTGAAAATGAAAATTAAGTTACTTCGGTATTATATACAGTTTTTAATTCATTGAAGGCCCTGACAGTATGTTTTGCATGTTTTTATAACAAATTTCTCTACAAAATGAAGCATGAAAAATATGTGCTTAACATATCTTCTATTGAGAAAGTGAGTAGTTTTCACAAGACTAAATGCCTGTGGTGTTTTAAACTTAGTTCGATGGACAAGTTGCTAAACAAATGAAAAAACTGGTACTGCCTCTGCAATTTACATGTTTAAAGGAAGAGCAAGCACGGGAAGTTCTTTCTGTTCCTGTTTCCCCCCCACTTGGGGTGGCGAAGGTTGGGGGCCCCTGGGTCCCATCCCGAAGCAGACCCGAGGCCTCCCCCCAGCACGGTGACGCGGGGCCGAGCCGCCAGGGAAAGCCATCCCGGCTCCACAGGCAGCCGTGGCCAGCAACAGTGTTGAGCAACAGCGCAGCCGGAACCTTGAGGCATGGCTTCTGGGCCCGGCAGGCCCCTTCCACGCAACCAGTGTGGCTCACGTCGAACCAAGTAAAAACATCATGCAGGTGGCAATGAGAGACATGCTGAATTTTCCCCAGTGCGGAGGCCGGACAAGAGACAAGATCAACTTCTTAGCCACAACTTAACAGGGACCAGATTTCTTCCAGGTCAGAGAGAAAGGAAAAGTGAGATCATGTGAGACGAACCCAACATGGAGGCACCAGGGTCAGTAAAGGAAGGGAAGGAGAGCAGGCGCTCGCAGTGCCGGAGCTGAAAATTCCCCTTGCAAGCTGTGGTGAAGACTAATACAGCAATTTGTTTTCCCTATAATTCATAAGATGAGGTACATGTGGGGATGTAGAAATCCACGTGTAGTTCATGAAAAATACTCATGCCAGAATATATAGATGCGGTAAAAGACTTCTAGAGATTAAAGAAGAGAGCCTTTACTTTCAGGCTGGAATAGCTCATCCTTAAAAGACTAAACCCCATGTTATTTATGACCCATGATAGCAGTGGGGAAAGATGGCAAGATTCGTGGGAGGGATATTTTTTTCCACTGCAGCAGATTCCGGGCGGACTGTTGTTTGCAAAAGTTGGAACCACGCTAGAGAAGTTCGCAGAGAACTGTCTCCTGTGGGAAGGATCCCATGGCACAGCAGAAGAAACTCCTTTCCTTAAACATAAAGAAAGACTCTAAGAAATGAAACACTGATCAAGCCCCACATTTGTTTCCATTGTGTGGGTTGGTGGAAAGAGGGTGGTACTGGAAGAGAAAGGTGTTCTGGGAGTTTGCTTTAATTTCTTATTATTTTGTTAGTAATAAATCTTCTTCATACTATAACTGTTTAAGTGTGGACCTGTTTTGCCTTGAAGTTTTTCCATTTTCCTCAATAATCCTCATTTCACCTTGTTTTATTCATGGTGTTTGGCACCTAACCAGCGTCAAACCACAACAATGCCGTAATATATTTTAGGTGTGCATGTTTTTAGCTCTGCCATACGGCAATCTTTGTTATACTGACTGTGAAATTTGTTGCAAAAACTTACTAATGTAGGAAGGAAAGATATAGGCACCTGTTGAAGCAGTTTGAAAACATTCATTCTGAATAAGCATGAAATTATTGATAAATTTAGAAGTCAAACCACTAGTGAGTTAAACCCGTATGCAAACTGCATCATAAAAAATTATGATAAAAATGACAACCCAAAATTTGCCATTCATCGTACAAATTCTTAAGAGGTCTTATTTTATGACTGAAGCAATTGGAAGAATGAGGCATAGGTAAGTATATACCAATGTCAGGGCATCCATTTCTTACCTTTCTTGACATGTATTTTGATCATCTGATGATGATCAGAACAGTTGCTCAGAACAGGCCATCAGAAAAAATGAGAAGCCACTCTCATATTGAGAAGCAATTAAGAGTATGGCATGTCACCCTTCAATACAGGTTTTCACAGTTTCTCCTTGTTTCTGTTTCAGACATCAAGAAAATTTTTTCCTATCACGTTTTTTGGCTCTATCAGCTGGATTGCATTCTTTTCCTACTTGATGGTCTGGTGGGCACACCAGGTAAGGAGGTGATACTGGTACAAAATAAAAGCCCTGCATTATGTTTTGCACTGTAAAAGATCGTTTAGAATCAGAGTCCATCTAGCTCATGCTGGGTGCTACTTTATTTTGGCAGCTGTAGCCATGGATGAAGTAAATCAATACTCACTAAATGGAAAATAGTTCAGAGTGGTGGTTGACCTGACCACAGGACTTAATCATTCTTAAAACATCACAACCATCAGCAACTGCCTGTCAATACCTTATGCTTCTATTTGACTGTCTTACCTCTCTCCTGATACATCAGGAAGTCTGTGGAAACTAGTATTTATCAGATCTCACCTGGTACTCTCCAAGCTAGTGGCAAGTCCAGGGCAGCTGAAAACATTTCTTCACTACAGGACACTTCTTTCTGGTTTTGTTTACCTTTCATTTACCTCAACCCTTCCAGGTTGGAGAGACCATTGGTATTACTGAAGAAATCATGGGACTGACTATTCTAGCTGCTGGCACATCCATTCCTGACCTTATTACCAGTGTTATTGTAGCACGCAAAGGTCTGGGGGACATGGCCGTATCCAGTTCCGTTGGAAGCAACATATTTGACATCACAGTGGGGTAAGTTCTACACCAAAAAAATAGTGTCTATTTTAAACAAGTCTTTTGTTCTTAGCACATTGGTGTGGTATTGCCCACAAGCAGCAATCTTTAAAAAGGAGAGTAATGCAAATATGCAGCAGATGTTACTGTGGCAAGTGCTGTGAAGTTTATACATACCTGCATGAAGAAATGGTGTAAATTTGTTGCCTAATTCCTGCTTTTATATATTACAGAAAGGCCTAGGCAAGTGAATTGCACTTTAAAATTGTGCAAGAGCATTGTTCCGAAAAGGAATTTCAAAGCTTTTTATGCTTTTATGAGGTTGCTGTTTGCTTTCTGCTACCACTCATTATGCTTATACTAGAGCTTTCTTTATAAATGATGATCAGGAACAATTCATTGAAGTATTCAACATTTGCTGTAATAACAACAGAAAGTCATTGTCTTGTGTAACTCATTTAGGCTGCTGTTGACATGTGATTAATTTTTTTTTCTATACCTGGCAAATCCCAAATTACAAACCAATTCTCTGTTAACAAAAAGGACCCTTTCGATAGCTCTGACAATGTGAATCTACATGAGATTGTGCAGAAGTTTACTATTTACACTTCACTGCTTCATGGCAGCTCTAGGGTAATGATTTGTGGCATGATGTTGTAATTCAAATCCTTTTTTGATCTTTTGAGGTCAAGGTAGATCAGGTTCAGAAACAGTGTAATCTATGCCTCAGCATTTCAAAAATGTGCAGGAAACACACAGATAAATTCTTTGTTCCCACATTCCCATCTTCAACACAGGGTGGAGATACTGAGAATCATGTATATACTTTCAATTTCTCCATCTTTGGTTGATTCTTGCTGTCACACACAAACAGAAGAACATGTCTAGTCATAGTCACAGTGCCAAACAGCCTGGTTGTAGAGGAGATCCTGGTTTTCACAGCTGAAAAATACCAGCAACTGCACAAAGGTGTAAAAAGGCTACAGAAGTTAGAATGGATAGTAAATACCTTCTTATCTGTTAGCTAATGCCAGTACCTTTAGATATGGTAGGAAAACTTGGCCACTTTTCTGTTAATTCAGAAGCATGAAGTCTTTGAAATACCTATATGCAACAAACCTGTAAAATATATGAAAACCACATCCTCCAACTTGGAATACAGAGGGTGCATTACAAAATTCTTTCTCTTTGCAGTGCTTTCTTACTTTTTAAAAAATGTTTAGTGTTCCTGCCAGTGGAAATGGTTTTGTCCTGCACCAGTCTGCTATGTTTACAGCAGAAATGGCACAGCTGAGCTGTAGACTGGTGTAGTAGTACAGCAGCTGTAATAAATTATTCTCTCCTGAACTGCTTATTGAAAGTTTTAATGTTGTGAGCTTCTGACAACTCACTTCATGCTTTCTAAGCCTGCTAAGCTCCAATCAGTGTCTTAAATATTTATTTCAGCTTGACAACTTGCAGAGGGATATTGTCTCCTTCTGTGGCATGAGAAATGAGAAATGCAATGACAGCAAACACAGAAATATAAATTAAACTGAAGTTCAGTTGAAGTTCACAGTTTTAACAGAGGCTTATACAGTAAGTGGGGACAAAGATATTTAAGGGCCAAATTTTGCAGGCAGTGCCTTGCAGAGTGCTGGTTCTTCATGGCAAGGACATGTTTTTATGCAACCTACCCTCCTGTCAGGCAGGCTCTTGTAAAGAGTGCAAATAGCTTCTTCTGCAGATGGTGTGAAATCTAGAAACAAATGAAAGGGATTTTCCTCTTCACAGACAGAATGCCAGGTGATTTGCCAGCCAAGGGAAATATAATTCCCCAGTATAATTGGTGGAAGAGTGGGGGGCAAAAATCCCATGTATTCTCCCCAAGAACCATGAGAAAGCTTACAATTTATATTTATGCAAATATTAGAAGAGTTGAAACTCTTCCTGCCTCACTTTATGCAGGAAGCCTTTGGCTGTGTTTTGAATTGTCTCCAGAAAACTCCTAGTGCTCCCTTCTGGACTTCCACAATGTTTTAAATTAATTTTTCTGTTTCTTAACAGCCTTCCTCTTCCATGGCTCCTGTATGCTGTGGTTAACAGCTTCACCCCAGTGACAGTCAGCAGCAATGGCCTGTTCTGTGCAATTGTCCTCCTCTTCATCATGCTGCTCTTTGTCATCCTATCCATTGCTTCCTGCAAGTGGAGGATGAATAAAATCCTGGGTTTCCTCATGTTTGGGCTTTATTTTGTGTTCCTGATTGTCAGTGTCCTCCTGGAGGACAAAGTGATCCAGTGTCCTGTCTCCATCTAGTGGAAAGTGCTGTTTCTTGACAAAAGAAAAAGAAAAATCGAAACAAAACCTATATTAAAGAAAAGATAAATATGTCAAAACGAAACAGAAAAAAAACCAAAACACAATGGAAAGCTTCAGTGGGAATAACCCATGGATCTGTAAATTTCCTCTTCCTCAATTTTAAAAGAGTGAAAGAAAGAAAAGGATACAAAAGGTCCATCTCAGAGCTGAAGAACGACTGCTGTGGACAGTGCAGTTACGCATGAAGGGCTGAGTCCAGGTGCACCGAGGGTTTCTTTGCTGCAGAACATCCTCGCTGCTCAGTAATGGACACACTACGTACGCATGGCAACAGCGAAAGTTACTGCTTCTCCTCTGCCTACGGTACACACCCGCAGACTTCTCATTCTCTGTAGTAGTATACACAGACACACAGTGTGCTCAGTTCTTAAAGCTCTCCTCTTCTAAGGGGAATGCTGATACTAACTTTGTGGAGGCACCACCCCCCACACACCCTGGTCCAGGATTTTTCCAATAGCCTGCTGAAACTCCTGAGTGGAAAGCATACATGAAGCAATGAGTCACAAACAGGGAAGAGCTTGTACGTCTCTTCGTGTAAGTGGATTTGTATGATATGATTTCAGCAAAGCCAGGGAATTCATCAGTGTTTTGATCATCTGCATCACAGGTCTGTAAAGGCAATCAGCAGGATGTTAACGGTGGTTTTTTACATCTTGCAAAACCCTTCAGGTTCCAGAAACTCTGTCTCTGGCACTGAAGGAGCCATGATGCCTGACCGTTTTGTAACTGGCGCAGATTTTCATTGCATTCTCATGCAAAGACCAGAATGGGGATAATCTTTCTTCTCTAATAGCAACGCAGCATGCAGTGACATCATACAGCTATGTGAACACACTATTTTTTCTAAAGCAGCAATATCAACAGTACCAACGGCTTTCAGATGCTGTTATGATTATGAGTTTGCCTTTTCATGCCAGAATAAAAAGGCTAATTTGCTTATGCATAGTATTTCATACAGAATATAGAAGTAGTTATAAAGTGGCAGCCTAATTGCTAAGTGAATATATATTTTACAGGCTTTCACTATTACTTGGAGTGTAAGGACCTTCACAGCTACATATAGTTATTGCTGGAAGAGATCCCCAGCTGTTGTATAAAGCTGGGGCAGTTCACATTTGCTATTATAAATCTTGAAACTAGGTAGGAGAAATGCAATTTAAATACAGTGGAGCTGCAGGAAACTTACATGAAAATTCTTCAGTATTGCTGGAAGTGTACATGTCTAAAGAAACTCAGGAAGGAGTGAAAATGCAACATCCATTTTCTGAGATACTGACAGAAGGAGAAGGTCCAAACCTTGAGCAAAAAAAAAAGCCAAGAAGGGAGAAAGCAATTAATGTTCATCTTTCTGTAGTTTAGACTGGAATGAATGTTAAGAAATTATTTCAGATAATCATCATTTGTTTGTTCAAGTCTTTTGTGCAATGAAGAGTTCATGAAGTTTCAGTGCATTTCTGTGACCTGTTTCAGCATTGTTTCATAAGTGTACTGTGCTCACAGTGGCAATGCCATGCTCACATCTGTGTAACAGAAGGCTCAGCACATTTTGTCTTGTCTGTTTTTCTCTGCTTCATGCTGTTTGTTTCTCACTCATCCCCTTTGTCCTTTACTGTTATTCCTGTTATATATGTTCGTATGTAATGGTGTATGGTTAGAAAGTTAAGGACTTGACAGAAAACAGTGGTAGAGAAAACAGTACAAAATTCATATTAGGAATATTAATATCATGTGATATCATGAAGAAAAACGTGAGATATTAATGAAATAAAGGAAGGATACTAGGAGTTGCAATGTCTGCTACTCATATATTGTCCTAAGGTAGTAAGTCCTAGCTACATGCAGAATCAGTATTTGACCTTAACCATACCACAAGCAACATCTCTTACTTCTTAATGCTTTTTAGAGTGAGCTTCTCACACTGTGAGCAAAAACTTGTTATTGTATTCAAGATCCTTCACTGGTTCAGAGTCCTTACCTGTCTTAATGGTAGTGCTGCCTGCCCACCTCTTTAACATTTGTTCCTACGGGTGTACACTGGAAAGGTAGGTGGATAGACATAACTGCGATGCCCTCTACTGACAGGAACAGCAACCTAAAGCAAAATCTATAACCCAAATTCTGACCTCCACTGAAACTTGTGTCCCAAAATACAGAGCTGACTCCACAGTACAGTCTATTCCAGAGGAGTCACCAAATGCTTTTGTTTCTGATGACAGTGATCAAAACAGGCAAGCCTTCCCCAAGTAAGCAGAATCAGAGGAGTGATCTAAAGGAATGGCTGTGTATGTGGGCACTTAAAAAATACTGCAGTGCCCAGATTCACTGCTCTGACATTTCAAATCAAGAAACCAGACCAGAGTCCAATCTCTGTTCAGTACAATTTTTTTTTTTTTTTTAACTTCATGCCACCATGGTGTAACAACTCCTACACTGGAAAAGAAAAACTCCTATCTGACCTTCAGAGCTCTAAGAGCACTCTGGTGCACTCTGCAAAGTGAGGGCATCAGCAGCAGAGACTGCTGCCACACTGAGGGCAGGTAGGCAGTAGAGAGTAACTGGCATCGACAGCTTATAGGCAGACCTTTATGTATACCATTAAATACTAGTATCCTGTAATGGCATTTCTATCCTGTTTTAAAATGTATCTCATTTCTTTCCCATGTCTTTTTGTCCCTATCACATATTTATCTTGGAAGATATTAAAAATAGCTTTTTCTCCTCCAGAAGAAGGCACATCATGGCTCCCACTGCTTTGCATCTGTAGGGCAGACCATTTTTCAAATGGCTGAATAACTGTGCCAGTGGTATCTCAGATCCAGAGGTAGCAGGACAGATTTCAGTTGTGTGGTGCTTTCTGTGGAGGCTGTCTGTGAACAATGTTTATACTTGCCAAGGCAGCTTTCTGCTGCTGGGGTAAACTGTTCGTGGACATTTGGATGCTGGTGTGCTCTTTGATTACAAGACAACAGCTCTGCTGGCTGGTAGAGGAGTAGGATGGAGGGAGAAGCTTAGTCCCTTGTCCTGTGCAGAAGGAATTCAATCTTAAACTGGAATGCTGAGAGAACAGCCAAAAGCTGCTCCAACCCAGTGACTGGATGTCAGTGAGTTGTCCAGGCTCAATGCTGCCAGAAATGCACACACTTGCTACAACATTCCTATTTTACAATGACAGCAAATTTCCCAGCATAAAGTGTTTCTCATGGTTCATAATTACTTCAGTGTGGGATCATGAACTCTTCTCAACATTTCACACCTAGAAGCCAAAGTTTAGTTTCTATTTTCTTCAGTCAAAGTTCTGAATGGCTTCACTAGGGATCTGGTCCTTCACACTGCCCAAATTCTACAGCGAGCTGGTTGGTGTTGAAGCCTCTTCCACCTGCCTGTATGCCTGTGCTCACTTACTCAGTTGTACTGGTGTCTGCATAATCCTTACAAAGTGCAAATGAAAAATTTGCATTATGATAAAGATCCTGTTCTAGCTTAGCACTTTCAGGACACCAGCTTGGCAACACAGTAAGTACGATAAGAATGCAGTTTCAGATTAAATAACCAACTCTCTGTGGCACCATCATCTCTGAACAGAACCAATGTTGAACACAATTTTTGGAAGGGATTTCCGGTAGCAGTGGAATAGGATCATGGTTCAGAATGTAGCCAGTTTTAAAGGTTTTCTGCACTAACTTCATTGAAAATAAATATGAGAATGGGCCCCATTGGTAAAAAATACTACTGGAGTTCTACAACTATTCTCTGTTTTCCCTCTGCAGAAGCCACCCTGGTCACAATCTGGTAAAAGCTATAAAAGTGTGATTAAAAGTGTGGTGTGACGATTCTCTCCTTAAGAACTACATGTAGACATGGAAAGATCTTTCAGCAAAGCTCTATGTATTTTAAATTAACTATTTTACTGAAAGCTAGTGCTTTCTTATAGTGCAGACAGGCTCTTGTGTCTGTATGCTTCTGCTTATGTATCCAGTTGCTGTGGCTGACTGCATAAACTTCATGAAGCATAAAGCACGGTGGGTGACAAGCAATCTTATCTAGCTGTCATTTGTTTGTAATGACAATGAACCTACCATATAATTTCCACATATACTACTCTGAAGTAGTTTATGGTCACTGTCACTCATGGTACTGTTGTGTGTGGATATGAAGGTCCACAAAGTGGTAAGTTAAACATGTAGTTAATCCAAGTACTGTGAAAAAATAGATACTTAGGAATATTATTAATGTTTGGGTGTTTTTTAAGGGATTATTTCTCTGGTTGTCTTTTACTTCATTACATATTTTTCAAAAAAGGGGATATACAATGATTTTTAATTATTAGTCTTTCAGCAGTAATTCCTTAAAATAGCATCTTGTGGTCCATATAACTTATGTTCTGAGTCAAGTGTGAGTCTGTATCAGATGGTTTTATTTATTTATAACAAGGAAATAATCCCTTCTCTAAGAACTGGCCCAATGAAATGTAGAAGAGTTCTGCCATTAACCTGGACAAGATAGAGACTTTTCTCTTAGGTTCCTGTGTTTCATAAATGCAGTTACATAACAAACCTATTTGTCCTGGAAGCTATGTACAAAGAGATAAATTACATTCACTTGTATTCTTGGAAACAATTTTACCTCTTGTAAATAACAATGACACAACTAACTGAGAAAGAGGCACGGTTTGAGCAGGCGATTCTTTTTATTATTATAGTTAAAGAATTAGCAAAATTCTTCATAGGAAAAATAGGAAAAATACTTGCAGAAAGTGATTTTGAGGTTATCAAATGGGATAGTTTGCACTCAAAAGTGTGGAGAAGAATACTGCTCCAGTCCTGCAACAGCCATGGGTTTCATTTGTGGTTGATGTTAAAATTATCCTTCTTGGGTCTGTTGCCATCAGTTACAGGAATATCGGTATTGAGATACCCGTCATTTCCATTGGAACTGGGATGAGTCACTTCCAAATTGAAGTTCTGCAATACAGTGCACCCATCAAATACAGAAGTCACATACAGCTCACAGCCCTGTAGTTCAGGCAGGCCATCCTGTAGGTCTGCAGTGTCTTGCTAGGTGTCAGTGTGCAGCATCCCAGGGCTTGTCTGCCTGGATGGGTGCAGATAGTTTGAGCGTTCCCCTGCCCGTGCTCTGCCTGACCAACTGCAAGCTGTGTCTTCTCCAGAAGTCATGTCGTCACATTAGCATGGCACTGAGCCCATGCCCCAGCCAGCCAGGCGTAGGTCAGCCCCAGACTAGAAGCCATGTAATCCCTCGGAGTGTGGATAGGCCAGACACAGAATTGGCCGTATCGTTCCTACATGAGCCATAAGTGAAACAGCCCAGGACAAGACTGAGTCATTCAAGATTGGTAAATGAACTGTACATTCATGTAGATTTATTGTAAATTCACCCCTCATCAAATACAAAACCAATCCCAACAATGAAATTTGTACGCGTTTTTAAAGATCGTGCACTTTACTATTTTTTTTTATTTTTATTTTATGTCACATAGTTGTCTTAATGCAAAAAGAAGCCATAAAAAACCCAGAAGACTAGTATGGGGTTTCTAAATAAGGGGATCATTAATTTTAAAGTAAAAAATCAATTCCATGTCTCTGTTTAAGGTATAATGTAAAATACTGACAAATAAATGTACAGTAAAGCAGGATCTGGTTTTGCCTTAGTGATGCTGTCAGTAAGTCAGGGGGAGTTTGCTCCTCATACTCTTGATTTTTCCTGTGGGGCTGTACAAAGTGCTGCACACTACCTTTGCAGCAGGGACTCAATCCTGCTACCCTTGTTCACCCCAGGAGAAGGAATACGATGCTCGCAGAGTCAGGCCCAATGAAGCAATTAAATCATTCTGCTACTCTGATGTTTTCTCCCACTGAGATCACAGTAAAGGAAGCTCCTTATGTTTTAGTAAGTTTATAAGAAATGAGTTGCTTCTCCAGAAAGTTTCCAGGGTCAGGTTATCCAGTAGAAATCAATAATTCATTTTAATCCCTTATAATAATTAAGTAATGCCAAAGGATTTCACTTGTGTTCATTTCCATTATCAAGATCTCTGTTGCAGTTTTAATCTTGAAGTCCTGACTCTGGGGAGTTGACTTACATAAATTAAAATTATTTCTGTCACTTAAGATGGCAAGATCAGGACATGGTATTGTCATGTGAAAATAGTAGTGTGTTATAACTGACAATCAGATGCTATTTTTGTAATAAAGCTTTTTTAGCATGTTTGTTTCACTTTGTAGTTTTCATACTCTTATCATCTCTCAGTTTCAACCTATTGTAAGAAAAATCTGAAGTCCCCCATCTGTACTCATTTCAAACTTTAAAAGTAAAAATACATTGCCATGTATTTTATATTTTGCAAGTCCAGGCAACCCCCTGAAAATTGCAGTTTTTCTCCTGTGTTTAAGTGTATGGATCATTATTCACTAGATGAAACTCTTGTATCTCTAAATCAGCATTTTCTCTGTGAATATAAGTTTGTATATAGTATGAAAGTTACCTTTATTTGTACATGGGCTCTTGGAAATAATCCCTTCTATCAAGGTCCTACTTCACTGTATCTACAGAATGTTTCACTGTGGCGTGTACACTTTCTCACCTTACCATATTAACACAGAGTTCTTCATACAAATCACTTTATGTAATTGAGTTGTCTAAGTGTGAATAACAATAACAACAATAAATACTAATAAAAAGAGAGTGTGTCAATTTGCTTAGTATCTTTTGTCTTAATGGTCTTGGGTTTGCTGTTACTCTGAAAATAGTATTCTAACTACTTTCTCCGGGTTCAGAGATGATCTGCAGTGCTGCTTGTCATTATCAGTGTTCAAGCTGCACTGCTTGCCTCTTGTCATATCCCAGTGGTACCTTCTGTGTATACAGAGAGTAAGGAAATTGCGTGTCTTTCAGTGAGCTTAAAATTTTGTTAGACAAGGATTTTTCTTCTACAGCCCAATGTGAGTTCAAACTACCTGGAGTTGTGTATGTCTGGAGCCGTGTCGTTCCATTCAGGATCAAGTTCCCTTATGTTTCTTTACTGATACATTTGATCACAAGATGTTTTAATTCGCATTCTTTACTTTGACACCTTGTTTAATCACCAGGCTGCACAGTCTGTTGTCCTTACCAGCTAGGCTTTTTCTTTTTTTTTTTAAGTCTGTCCTTGGGTGAATGATGTATTTAAATAAAAGAATGATCTTCAACAAATGACAGCAAAAGAAAGTCAATAATACTAAAATTTGCCCACAATCAACCCAACTTTACATCTTCACAAATTACAAAAAGTGGACATTATTACTTAATATTTCTCCCATAGTAGCCCCAAGAAGTCATCCTCCACAGTGAAGTAAGGTGGTTTTTGTGAGGCATAGTGCGAACGCTGAAGGTGGGAGCTCAGGAGAGAGATTTTTCATTCATCTTTAACCATACTAGAGCCTTAAAATTTCAGATTGGAAACAAAAGAAATTTGCAGATAGCCTAGCAGTTGAGAATCGTGATTGTCCTGAGACATTCATGCCTGCCAAACAACAAAAAACAAGGTCAAACACATCCTACAAAAAACAGAGCTGGTGTAGGCTCCAAGTCACAAAGGCACATGTGGGATGTTTTCAAATATAGATTGGAAATAGAGAATTTGTAAAAACACATTTAGTCTTTATCTGAGAAGTGAACATGCATACGTACACACAGAAGTGTTCATAGCTTTGCTCTATGGGTGTGTGTTTTCTTACCCTACTGCTTGCTAACATTTGATCCCTTCCTCAACTTCAGCGACCTTTGTACAGGATTTTAAGTCCTTCAGTACCACAGCAGACCTTGGTGGTATATGACTGGGGCGAGCAGGGAGAAAAGAAAAACATACTATATATCCACCGCAATCCTGCCTGGGGGAATGAAGGCAAGTTGCCTTGCCAAGTGTCCACAGTACTTCACTGCCTTATCTGTAGTGCTGAAAAAATGGTTCACTGTTACTTTTTTCCTTTACAAATAGTTGCATTTGGATTGTTTATTGACAAGGAGAAAAGCAATGTGCATGTTAAAGATGAGTTAAAACTTTCCTTCCCTGGAAAGACTTCAGAATTTCCCTTTTAAACAAAGAGTTCCTTTTCCGTCAACACATATCTCAGAGAAATAAATGTTTGTGCCAGAAACTTTCAAAGAGTACAGAGAGCTAGACTACAGATTTGAGCCCTGAAGAGATGTTTTGTCATCCCTTCATCTCTTATTTATGCAAATTTTCACATCACAGTTTGCACATCATATATATGTTGTGGATAAGGGAGGATTTTTTCACAGGATAATGAGGTACTAGCAATTAGTTGTAAATCTACAGTATTGCTTCTGAGGCATCAAACCCAAACTGAACCATTTCTTATTAGCTAAATATGAGGATAGGCAGAGAAGTTACCAGCATCCTGTAAGTTTAAAGCACACCAAATAGGATGTTTGAGCAACAGTTTTACAGTGAATGAAACTCTGAATGAACAAGAAGTGTCCCTCAAACCTTTGGGTTGCTTCCAAACACTTACCGCCTGTCCACCAGCAATGGCGAGTAAATACCAGCCATCAGCTACAACTTTCCACTAACTGCTGATAAAAATGTGTGAAACTGCATGTGCTGGTTCTGCTGTACTGGAGGATTGCCTGTAGTGGGGCTGTGTCAGAGCTGAAGAGCAGGTATTACTGTATCCCGCAGCCGTAGGGAGGAGAAGAGAGAAGATCCAACAGGCAGGAATTGTGCAGCAAGATTGATTTATTTAATTATTTTACAAACTCTTTTATAGACTTTTTTCTTCATAGTCTAATTGGACAAAGGATCAGCCACCCCCTGGGTGGATTGGCTAGAAATCCTAAACATCCATCAAAATATTTTTCTACTGTACTGTAAACATAGTTCTACAAGGTTGCAGGTGTTCATAGTTCATAGAACTTCTGCTAATCTCTTCATGAGAGAGAAAAGTATCCCATGGGCTTAGAAAGAAGCAAGAGAAATTCTTGCTAGCAGCAATATTATATCCACAATTCCCCCTTTTTGTTTTATAAGAGAACAAATCTACTAGGTATTAATCTTAAATAGAAATTTACATCAGTTATTAATTCTAGATATGTCCTTAAGGCTTTAACAATCTGACTCCATTACAAGAAATTTAAAGTTCAGTCTCTGCTTGTGGAAGGACCATCCCAGTCTCTGCTTGTGGAAGGACCATCCGCCTGATGGTTGACATCCTGGTCATCATTTGGAGGTTCCCTGTTCTGCCTCTGATCCCGTAGGTCAGTATTACAGCTGGTGATGGGTCAGCGGCTCTGACCCAGGAAGAGGTGACCGGCCTGGGGAGATGGTCCCGAAAGGAGTCGCCTTCCCGAGGCCGGGTGTCTTCCCTCAGCTGCTGGCAGGAGAGCCCTTGCAGAGGCTGTCAGCTCTTTAGTGATTATCAGCTCGTGATTCCAGCTCAGCTCTGCAGGGCAGCCTCCAGGCCAAGCCAGACCAGAGAGAGAGACGAGAGGTTCGTGTGGCTGGTTCCGCACAAAGGTAGCTTTATTGTGGGTCCCCTCCGGCCAAGGGGAAAGCCAGGGACGAGAACTCTCTCTCTGCACAGGGGCAGAGGGCTAGCTTTTATAGGGATACAGGGGATGGGTGAAAGCCAGTGGGTTACAAAGGATCTGCACAGAGTCTCCTAAAGGATTGTGGGTCTGTCTTTTCTCGCCATGACCAAAGAAGTGGTTGCCTTTCCAGGAAGTCCTGCTGGGCGATTGCAAAATCTCTTAGCAGAGATCCCTCCAGGGCAGGGGCTGGGAATATCCCACAACTCCCCCTTCTGTATTTATTAAAAAGGCATTCCCAGCAGCCTTTCTGCACCAACATAGGAGGCAAGAGAACATAAGTAACACAGTAATAATTACAATGAATACCCACAAAGCTCCCGTAATCAAAGATGCAATCCATCCTGTTATTCCCCATCATCCAAAAAGGTCATTGACCTGGTCTAGGCTCTTATCTACTTTTACGTCATCGAGGTAGCAGTGAGGACAGCATCAACGTAGATACATTTCATCTTTGGGGAGGGATGGGGCTTCTGAGAGGGAATATAAGTGAGATCTGTTAGCTTCGTGGTGAGAGGGGAAGTTTTGGGGTTTAGGGAGGTTTGACAAGGGTTGAGGGAAAGGGATATTTTGGGGTAACAAGGGGTGATAACATATAAACTTAGGATCAGTTTTTCAGGCTGTGTCTGGCCTACGGCTTGACTTTTGCCATAGCTTCTTGTTCAGCTTTCTGTTTCGTCTGCTGCCGTGTGGTGGGATGATCTTTTTCCTGGTTGGTGGGCATCTGGCAACGTTTTTGTCTCCATGCAGAGCTGGTCTGGTTTTGGAGAGGTCCTGTATTTGACTCAGGAGAGTTCTTGTTGGTGTTTGTGGAAGCAGTGTTTGTAGGGCCTAAGTATGGTTTTATACTTTTTCCTGGGAACCACTTCGGGCCAGATGGTAGCTGGACACAGGCGTAGCCTCTCCCCCAGGTAATCAATTGGAAAGGCCCAGAGACCTGGTGTGATTCAGGGTCCTTCACCAGCACTGGTGGCTTCTCCGTGAGCTTAGCTTGAGTTGAATTTGAGAAGTGGCGGAGTACTGGGGGGTCAGGCTCTGATGAGGTACCATTTAGGAAGCTAATGACATAGAGAGCCTTACAGAGTCTTTCAACAGGAGACAAGATTTCTGTTTCTCTCCGTTGCTGGTTGAGGACTCTTTTGAGGGTTTGGTGGGTCCTTTCTACGATGAATTGTCCTGTGGGATTGCTAGGTATGCCTGTCTTGTGTTTTATCCCCCACTGGCTGAAGAAATCTTTTCACTTACGAGAGGTGTAGGCAGGCAGGCCCATTATCTGTTTTGATTTCTTCAGGGACTCCCAGGGTGGGAAGGCAAGGAGAAAATGCTTGATGATGTGGATGGCATTTTCTCCTGCATGGGCTGATGCAAACACTGCCCCAGAAAATGTGTCAACTGACACGTGCACATATTTGGATCTCCCAAAGGATGGGAAGTGGGTTACATTGGTTTGCCATAACTGGCAGCTGTTCAGACCACAGGGGTTGACTCCAGTGCCCATAGATGGTATTTGGTAGTTCCGGCGGTTCGGGCATGTTGCAGCGATAGCTTTTGCTTGATCTTTTGAAAGCTTGAACATTCTGACAAGGGCAGGAATGTTTTGGTGAAAAAATGCATGTGACAACTTTGCCTGGGCAAAGATGTCAGGGATGTTTGCAGTCTCTGCTGGCATGGCCAGTGCATCTGCTCTCCTGTTCCCTTCGGCAATGGGACCAGGGAGGTCAGTGTGTGACCTCACATGCATAATGTAGTAAGGCTGTTTTCTGTGGGAGATTAAGTGAATTAATGTAGAAACCAATTGGTACAATCTTTGGTTGGAGACCTCCTTTAGAAAAGCATGTTCAGCCCTCATAGCTATGCCAGCAACATAAGCCGAATCTGTGACCAAATTAAAAGGTTCATCTTTAAACTTCTCAAAGGCTCTGACAACAGCTGCTAACTCAGCAATCTGTGGAGATCCCTCTACTATTTGGATATCAGAGTCTCATTTTTGGGTATTGGGTTGCCTCCATGTCATGACAGATGGATGGGACGAGCCAGACCCCTCAGTAAAGACAGTCAGAGCTTTGAGAGGTTTTCTACTTTGGATTGATTTTGGAATCAATTTAAAAGCTGCATCACTGTAGAAGAATCTATGTTTTGGCATGTGAATGGAAATTTGGCCTGTGTAGCTATCTAGGGCTAACTGGAGGCTCTCATTGGTCTGGAGCAACTGCTTTAGATCTTCAGTGGTCAATGGCAAGTACATGCATGTGAACTCACACCCTGCAAGAGAGCAGAGACGAGTTCTGGCCTTTTTTATTAAATGTGCCATTACTTCTTGGAAGGTGGTTAATGTCTTTGTAGGTTGATGGCTTGTGAAGACCCATTCAAGTATCAGCAAAGGGTCTCTGAGTTGAGAGTCCCATTGGAAGATCAGTCCATGGAAACAGGGAGCTTTACCCAAAACTGCAAACTGAAGAGGCAGGCTGGGTTCGATGCAATGGGCTTGGTGTGAAGACAGGGCTTCTTGAACTTTAGTGATGGTATCTCAGGCTTCAGGTGTGAGGGCATGTGGAGAGTCCAAGTCTTTGCTGCTGTGGAGGAGGTTGAAGAGGGGAGTGAGGTCTTCTGTTGTGACTCCCAGTAGGGGGCGTATCCAATTTATGGATCCGCACAGGCTGTGTAAGTCCCTTAGGGTTTTGGGATCCTCTTTGATGGAGAGTTGCTGGGGTACGATGGTTCTCTCACAGATCTGGAGGCCAAGGTAAGTCCATGGGCTGGAGTGCTGCACTTTGTTCTCACGAATCTCGAACTCTGCTTTTTCTATGGCTTCAATTGTCTTTTTAAGAGTTCTGTCCAAGTAAGTTTTTTCTGATGCACAGATTAGTATGTCATCCATATAGTGGTAAATGATTGCTTCTGGGAATAGGCTCCTGATGGGGAACAGAATGTGGGCGATGTACCACTGGCAGATGGTTGGGCTGTTCTTCATGCCTTGTGGGAGGACGAGCCAATGGTATCTTCTGAGTGGGGCTTGTTCGTTAAGAGAGGGGATGGAGAAGGCGAACCGTGGTGCATCCTGGGGATGGAGCGGGATGTTAAACAGTCTTTAATGTCTATGATGGCCAGCAGCCAGTCTCGGGGCAGCATTGATGGTGATGGCAGGCCGGGTTGGAGGGGGCCCATGTCTTCAATGACCTCATTGATCTTTCGCAGGTCATGGAGTAGTGTCCATTTGTCTTTGCCGGGCTTTTTCAGTACAAAGACAGGGGAATTCCAAGGGCTTGTGGTTTCGGTGATATGACCTTTAGCGAGTTGCTCTTCCACCAGGGCTTCCAGCGCGCTGAGTTTTTCTTTTTCAAGGGGCCACTGCCTTGTCCACTTTGGGTTGTCAGTCTTCCAGGTGAGCAGGGGAGTAGATGGCAGCGTGCGTTTCTCAGTGGCCTCAGTCAGAAATCCTGGCTGGGAATGGTAAGGGTGGCACCCCACTGGGATAGAAGGTCTCTGCCCCATAAGGTGATGGGGGCTCTTACCACGAATGGTCGGGTGGTCGCTATCTTGCCCTCGGGTCCTTCGATGATGACATTTCGTTTGCTTCTCATGGATACTGCAACTCCACCAGTCCCGGAGATCATACCTGCCACTGGCTCCAGTTCCTAATTCCCTGGCCACTCGGAGCAGGCGATGATGGTCACATCTGCTCCAGTGTCCAGCATCCCTGGGCAGTAGACCCTTTCTCCTTTACAGAACAAGCTGCACTCGATGGTCGGTTTGTTTGAGCCCACAATCTCTATCCACATTGCTGTAGGATTGAGAGGAAGCTGTTCTGGGTGGTTCTGTGGAAGTAAAAAAGCTTGTGCAATTGGTGTTCCCTGTGGGAGAAAGAAAGGTGTGTCTGTGCAGCAAAGCTGGACAAGAATCTCTTGTCCAGGGTGCGCAACTGTTTGTATCTCAGGTAATACAAAGAGTTGTTCTGGACCATGGATGGTATCACTTAGGATAAGAATGTCCCATGGGCCGTTCTGTGGTCCATACTTTCCTGTGGGGATACGATAAAAACGCTTGTCAACAAAGTTAAATGGCAGTGATGTTACCAGTTGGCGTCTGGTTCCCATCAGTAGCACTCCGTGTGTTGGATCCTTCTCATGTGTTCTGGGATCGCCTGGGATGATGGTGCCGGGTGAGGTCCAGCTGTCTGCTCTCGGTGGTCCGATGTGGAGTTCACAGCCGGGGCGGGGTAGTATGGCCTTTGATTTGTTGTCTGGGCACGGGGCCTTGACACCGCTCTCCGATAGAAGTTTTTTGGACACTGCTGGTGCTGTTGCTGTCTCTGGTGCCTTTGGTAGGCAGCACGACGGTCCTGGGTGGGTGACCTTTGTAGGCAGTCCTTTATAAAGTGTCCAAGTTCGCCACAATAGAAACAGCAGGCATTCTCCTTACAGACTGCTGCAGCAGGTCAGGGCGAACACATTTTGCAGGTAGCCACCGTACCCCAGTATCTGTGGAAACGCAAGCATACCCACAACCCCAAACAATAAGCTCATGCAGACCTTCCCACTGGTTAGTGAGTAAATTCCGCACCCAGACTTTTGTCCAGGGCAGTTGTGTCTCGCCTGCAGACTGCAAGGAGAGAAAATGATTCAGAATAACAGGATTATTTGAATTTTGTGGTACTGTAAGGTGATTAATTGTATACAAAGCTTTTGCTAGTCGGCTCTGTGGGATTTCTCCCTTTTCTGTTTGTCCAAAACATGCTTCAAAGTACCATGAGCGTGTTCGACAATGGCTTGGCCAGTAGGCGAATTTGGGATACCAAAGGTATGGTCTACACCCCATAGGTGCAAGAACTGCCGCATGTTCTCCGAGGTGTAGGCAGGACCATTATCGGTTTTCACAGAAGCTGGCACGCCCAGGACTGAGAAAGCCAATTTCCAATGGGCAATGACATCACGGCCCTTCTCTCCAGTGTGAGCAGTAGCCCACATAGCCGAGGAGAAAGTGTCAATAGACACGTGCACATATTTTAGCCGACCAAATTCTGGGATGTGAGTTACATCCGTTTGCCAAATCTGCAGGGCTTTTAGCCCTCTGGGGTTTACCCCCGCTGGCAAAGGCGCAGCGAGTCCGTGACAGTCAGCACAAGTGCTGACAATGTCGCGTGCTTCAGCTGGTGTTAAATGAAACTGCTTCTGCAGGGTATGTGCACTTTGATGGAAGAAACCGTGCGATGCCTTGGCTTGTGCAATTTTGTCAGGCTGAGGCCCTACCCACGCAGGGTTGGCCAGCATGTCAGCCCTGGCATTGCCTTCTGTTAGAAACGCTGGTAAATTGTGTGGCTTCGAATGTGCAGAATGTAATACGGATGCACTCGAGCCTGAATTGCAGACCACAAGGTTTGCAACAGTGAAAACAGAGCCACATTGTTCACCTCCTTCAGAAGTGAACAATCTAAGTGTTGGGTGATATCTGCTACGTAAGTAGAGCCAGTAACCAAATTCAAAGGTTCCTATGAGAATCGTTGAAAAGCCATGGTAACAGCCCTTAATTCAACTAACTGAGCAGAGCCTGACTCGTGTTCCTTCAGCACCTGCCATTCCGATCCCTCCTTCCAGGTAATGATGGCTTTCCCAGTTTTCCCAGAACCATCCATAAAGACGGTGGGTCCTTGCACCGGCACTCAACTATTTCTCAGCTGCAAGGAAAGTACGGTCAATTTTGCCAGCTGCAGTAATTTATGTCTGGGCAGATGTTAAGTGATCTGCCCTGAGAAGTTTTGCAGTGCACTTTGCAAAGGAGCACTCTGGATAAGGCTCCACTCAAAGTATTCCTTTGAGATCGGAATGACAATTACTGCAGGATCCGCAGCCATCTGTTGCAAACAGCGTTGACAGCATTTGATTATCAGAGAAGCGACCAATTCAAACACTGTGGTCACGGTCCTTTTTGGCTGATGAGGCAAAAAGAGCTAGGATATGCGAAGGATCAGGCCATTGTGCATTCCACTGGCCAGTGATATCTGTAGGATGGAGGTCTGGAATAGTAATGAAAACAGTGATAGCAATGGAGGGATCCACTCGATAAACCTGACGAGCGGAAACAGCCCGTTGGACCTCCTGCAGCGCTTGTCGCACTTCCGGAGTCAACTCCCGAGGTTAATTCAGATCAGGATCCCCTTTTAATGTATTAAAAAAAGGGGAAAGCGGCTTTGGGGTTAGACCTAGATAAGGTTGTAACCAATTGATAACACCCAGCACTTTCTGAGCATCATTCAAGGTTTTAACCGAATCCGGGAATTGCACCTCTTGGAATTGGATAATTTGGTCCAAAATTTTTACTCCTAAATATTTCCAAGGAGGATGCTGTTGAACTTTCTCTGGAGCTACCTCTAATGCATCGGCATGCAGAGCAGCGAGCAGCTGAGGCTGTATTCTCAGCAGCTCGTCCCGAGTGGACGCTGCCACCAGGATATCATCCATGTAATGGTAGCAGCGTGCATCAGGAAACTGCTTGTGAACTCCGGCTAAAGCTTGGGCGACATACCACTGACAGATAATTGGGCTGTTCCTCATCCCTTGAGGGAGGACCTTCCATTGGTATCTCTTAGCAGGTTCAGCATTGTTAATGGCAGGCACAGTAAAGGCAAATTTGGGTTTGTCATTAGAATGCAAAGGAATTGTGAAAAAGCAATCCTTCAAATCAATGATCAGGATGTCCCACCCCGTAGGAATCATGGTGGGAGAGGGCATGCCAGGCTGCAACGCCCCCATACCTTCCATTACTGCATTAACTTTTTGGACATCCTGCAACAGTCTCCATTTCCCTGATTTCTTCTTAATTACGAAAACAGGAGTATTCCAGGGACTAGTAGAAGGCTCAATGTGCCCCTGTTGTAACTGTTCCTGAACCAGCTGATGAAGGGCATCTAACTTCTCTTTTGGTAGGGGCCACTGCGGCTCAAAGACTGGTGTGTTTGTCAGCCACCGCAAAGGCAGTGTAGGATGCTGTGCGCCTTTACACACAGTGACCCCCACTAAAAATTTGTCCCAATCCGTACCCCCCAAACTGCCAACGCATCCCACCCCCAAAGGTTAAGGGAAGTGGTAGCAACATAAGGCCTAATTGTAGCTGTGTGCCCCTCTGGGTCCCTCACCATCACAGGCCGTTTGCTTAAATAGTTCTTGCTAATCCTGCGATGGCCGATCCCACCAGGGCTAAAGGCCATGAGGGAGGCCATGCAGAGAAGGAGATGATAGTTACATCAGCACCCGTATCAATCAAACCTCGAAGCTGAGTCTGGGGCGGATGGTCGTTTGGCAGGATCAGGGTACATGTCATCTGTGGCCTTTGGTCAGAGATGTCTGCAGTCCAGAAGGCCTGTGGAAGTCCCGTAGATCCACTGCTGTTATCTTTGTGAGCTTGCTGTTCTATCCTGGCAACACAAGATGTAAAAGGCACTAATTTAGCAAGGCAGGTCTTTTCAGGAATAGTCACAGGGGGTTTTTGCATGGAGACCATAGCACAAATCTGACCTTTAAAGTCAGCATCGATAACTCCTGAGTGCACTACGATTCCTTGATGGGCAACGTCAGGTTTTCCCACCAGCATCGCACTGGATCCCTGGGCTAAGGGTCCATATGCGTCCAAGGGAACCTTATAAATACTCCTAGAGTCTAAGACGACTGCGGCTGCGGTGTGGACGTCAAACCCGTCTGATCCCTGGGTGCTGCCCCTAGGGTGGCTGGGTAGGCCTGTGCCTGTGCCTGTGCCACTCTCTGGGGGAGCAACTGCATCGGAGAGCAATTCCCCCTCCTTGCACCCCAGCGGAAGTTTCCCGGCAACGGCCGACCATCGGCATGAGTCTGGGATCTACAGTAGCCCGTGCAATGCCCTGGCCTGCCACACCTCTTGCACTGGGGCATCGGTGTGTTCTCTTTTTGGCTTGGCTTAGGCCGCTTCTGGTTTTTTGCGCGTTTGGGTTGCTTTGGTTCACAATCAGAAGATGTGTGAACAGGCTGCAGGAGCACAGCCAAAGCAGACCTTTTCTGGTTCCCAGATCCCACCTTAGCACAGGCTTCGACCATGTCTGTTACCTCAGGCTCTCCTGGTAAGGCATCTATGACTTTTCTGCACTCCTCGTTTGCGTTCTCACTAACTGCCTTAACAACATCTGTCTTAACCCATCATCATCAACCTGCTTCTCGAGAGAAGCAGCAACTTTCTCTACGAAAGAGAGGTATGACTGATCTCCCTTGAATTATTTCAGTATATTGCTTTCTAGGAGCAGACAGCTCTATGGTTTTCAGCAGGGCAGCCATGCCAACCTGTTGAGTTTGCGGCAGGACACTAGAAGGAAACGTACTCTGTAGGCTGGGATCAGAGGAGGGACCAGTCCCCATCAAAGCATCCATTCCCACTGTCCATCAAAGATCATCAGCAGGGAACTGCATATTCCCTAATGCAGCCTTGTCAACCAGCTTTCTCCAAGTATTTTCAAAAACTGCATATTGTACAGGTTGAAATAGGATTTGACCTAAGTGTCTAATATCAAATGGAGCAAGCAAATCTGTATTTATCATCCTTACTATTTGCATAACCTCAGCAGAACCAAGCCCATGTTGTGCAACCTTGGATTGTAGATCCTGTGCAACCTTGCAAGCAATTACCTCATGCTTATCATTCTGGCCTGAATTTGGGAGAACCTTACACACTGGGAAAGCTTGGATCTCCCCTTTTGGGGTGTCACTACCATCCTGAACTACAGGCACAGCCTGTGGATGCAATGTAACAGCTTCCCGATTACTCTCAGGATCCTCAACTCTACTTGGCATCCCCAGTGTTTCCAATAAATTCCAATCTCCCTCCTCCAGAGCCCACATCTTAAGTGACTCCCAGAAACGGTTGTAGTGTCTCAGACGCACTGTCACAATGCAGTCTGGAAAGGTCCAGGGGCGAGATCGAAGCAGCCTTTTCTTTTGCCGCCCGGCTACAGCAGCTTTAAGCCCCAGGGCCAAAGCCTCCTCTGCCTCACTGCCCAACGATGAATCGTCGGTTAAAGGCAACTTTGAGCTGCCGTGAACGAACAAAGGTGGGCGGGGAGGGTTGGACTGACCAGAAGAGAAACTGGCAGCACAGGCTGCAGTCGGCTGAGCTGTGGTTTGAACTGCAGCCTCTTTCCGGGACGCGACCTTGGCCGGGTTCAATCGATCTGGCGCTGAAGCTACTGCCGCTGTCTGCGGTGCTGCAGCTGCGCACAGAGCCGCTGTCTCCTGTGCCGCAGCTGCGTTCGGAGCTGCCGCTGGCAGGGGTGCAGCTTCCTCATCCACCGCTTCTGTCGCTGGTCTCGGCTTCGCTGGTGGCTTGAGCGACGGCGCTGTGCCAGTGGATAACGCCGGGACCAGCTCCACCACTGCCATGGGTTCCGGGTTTGGAGCTGCTGGTCGCGCCACTTCCTGGTTCTCTGCTTCTGTCGCAGGGGGCGTGGGTGGCGCAAATGGTGCAGCTGCAGAAGGCGCGGGCCCCGCGGGGCGGGACGCCTCCAGCAGCTGCAACAGCTGCTTTTGCAAGCTGAGCAGCTCCCATAGCTGCTGTGATATGTTCGGCAGCTCTGTCAACAAAGACAGATGCTGTATTAGAAGCTCAGTTGCTCAGTTCTTCTTTTCCGTAGCACCATCCGCCACTGTGGAGAGGGGCAAGCAGCATCTGGGCATTCTCAGCGCGGCAGGTGCATGTGCAGCACTGTCCGGAGCCACACCGGCCAAAAAGGTCCATCCGGGCATCCTTGACGCGGCAGGCACCTGCGCAGCCCGGTTAGGAGCCGCCATGGAGGTCCAGGACGCGAGACCCCCCGGCCTTGGCCCCGGAAAAGCAGTGGCCATCGCTGAGCCGAACGGCAAGGCGGGCTGTGCGCTCTCCCGCTGCCCTGACACCCCCACCAATTGCTCTGCCCGCGCGGGGTCCTCGGGTGGCGTGGGGTCCTGCGGCAGCGCAGGGTGACCCGGTGCAGGCTCCGGGGCATTCTCCGCCCGTGGAACCAGGGCAGATTTTTCACATCTCTCTCCTTCGGATATCTCTCCGTCACTCATCACCGAAACAGGCGAGCCAGCTCTGCTGCCACAGTCAAGGTCCATCAGCAGGTTAAATAAAAACCGCCAAATGGCTAATAATTCTAACACTGCCGGATCCCCAGATGGAAGGTCGCACCGTATAGCACAGCCTATCTCCTGCCACAGCCCAAAATCCAGGGCGGTGTCTCTGTCCGGGGAAATGCCATGCAGGGCAACCCAGTCTAATAACTCACAAAGTGAATTTTCAGGGATGGAGGTGCACATTATACTGAAAACACCTTTCCAGACCATTAACGCAGCGTCAGTTTTTAAGCCGCCGTTCGCCATTTTTCAGTCCTGTTGGACATCCCGGTCCGGCAGGGGGAAAGGGAACAGCGTCCCTCTAGACAAATTCGGCTTGGCTCGCAGCATGCAGGACACGTCGGAGTGTGCAGATCACGTCTCCTGCAGCTATAGGGAGGAGAGGAGAGAAGATCCAACAGGCAGGAATTGTGCAGCAAGATTGATTTATTTAATTATTTTACAAACTCTTTTATAGACTTTTTTCTTCATAGTCTAATTGGACAAAGGATCAGCCACCCCCTGGGTGGATTGGCTAGAAATCCTAAACATCCATTGTCAAAATATTTTTCTACTGTACAGTAAACATAGTTCTACAAGGTTGCAGGTGTTCATAGGTCATAGAACTTCTGCTAATCTCTTCATGAGAGAGAATGGGCTTAGAAAGAAGCAAGAGAAATTCTTGCTAGCAGCAATATTGTATTCACAAGCAGGTCTGGCTTGGGCTTGCTGTCTGAGGCAGAGGAGGAGGTGGGTGGGAGGGTATGTTTGTGGTCACTGTCTGGCATGGGAAAACACCATTGGACACTGTGTTCCAGAGAGCAGGGCAGGAGGGAAGACTAGGAGAAAAACTGACATAAAAATTACCAGTTACAATTTACGTCTCAAAAGACGCAGATGGTTTTCCCTCCTGTGTCTCTGCAGCCCATTTTAATTTTGTTGTAAAATGAAGGAATACAACCCTGAGTAACATCGTCTAGGGGACACTGTGTAAGCAAGGAGGTTGGACTTGAGGACCCCACCAGTGGTGCCTTATAAATTCAATGATTCTGTGGACAGTTTAGTGCACTGGATGGCATCAGTGCAAAAACTGCTCCCACTGCCCACGCATCATCCCCACTGATTTCCTATTCTTTGTTACTAACTAGGGTGAAGGAGAAGGGAAACTACTCCCAGAATTGTCAAATTCCCTCTGAAGATCTGGACCTGCTCTTGTCATCATGTACTGCCTGCCTGCCTTGATACCATGCTATATTGCTGGTCAGAATTTGCCTCTCACAGCAATGACCAACTCTTGCTGATGTGGTATCTCAATTTTCACGGATTTTCATTGTAGTCTGATCCTCTGGAACTAGGACATACTGCTAGCCAAAACTAGCTCTAAAGAGTTTCACTTAAGATCACAAAATACAAGAAAGAAGAAAAATCAGTTTGAGTGTTGGAAACATTAGCTTGCTCCATGCTAACATGCTGTATGATGCAACATTTGTGCCTCAGGCAAAAGTATCAGTAAAACCATTTTCTGTTTTATTATGTAACGAATTTTTGAAAAAATATGCCTTAAAATTCAGTTTACTCTCCACTCAGAACAACTTTCAGCAAAGCTTTTACCACAAACTGACTGAAAATGGAAATTGCTAAATGTTCATGATTGTTAATCCGCAATTTTTCCAAAAAAGAAATTTTCTGGACAGCTTTTCCCCACCACCATCACCTGTCCTGCTAAAAACCTATTTAAAACATGCCAGGGCATTGTCCTGAGAGGAGCTGGGACAAGCATGGTGGAGCCAAACCTTCCCTGTCCTCAGGCCTGTTTTTACTGCCCTGGCTCCTCTCTGTTCCTCGCACTGCCCAGCATCCAAAATAATTCCCGTCACAAGTGGTGCCCCAGCAAGTGGAGACAGTCAGTGCTCAGAATGGGAAGGTCTCAGGCCTTTTTTTTCCCCTCATAAGGCTCAGGCAGCAGAAAGCACCCCAACCTACAAGTAAATCCACAGCCCTGGAATGAAACGGTCACGATGTAACTCAGGTTCTCTCTTTGAGTCTCTGTTTTATGTATTCCTGGGATTTTCACTTTTTCTCATCTTAGTATCTCAGTAAGTCATCTGTGTTTTTGTAATCCATCACACCCTGGAGAGAAGTGTGGGTTTTGCTTACAGAAGAAAGCAGTGCAAGGGACTAATGCCCACACGATGCTCCATCAGGTACACTGCCAGCACTGCCGTCCTCCAGGCAAGGCCAGTTTGTCCAGCTGGCACCACAGCTGACACCAGTTTTAGCTGTCTGTGGTATCACTTGGCAGCTGAACATAGAGTGGCAAGGTCAGCTCTGCAGGCACCACCAGGCACCATGGAAGGAGCAGAGAGAACTGGTAGAAGCAGGGCATCCTCAGTTGTTTCACAGCGGGTTTGTGCAAAGTCTGGATACCAATAGAAAGGTGACACTATGTAGCTGCACCCACTGCCTCACCTGCCCTGGTGAGCTCTACCATTCCTGCCTTACAGAAGGAAGTAGGAACCGTTTCCTGGCATAAAGGTACTTTGGCACCTGTACCAGCTTGTCTAGACCTGCTAAAGTCACAGACCCCAACACAGGCCTTGTCAGCAGAAATATCTGGGAATGGGCAAAACAATTAAAATCTCTTAGTCACCAGGTCTGCCACAAACTGCATCAGGAAGAGGTGGGCACAGTGATCTCCCAGAGAGACACTAATCTGCCAGAATGTCAAGGCAGGTGGGTGGACTGAAACACAAACAGGTCATGTCCTCAATGCGTGGAAGGTGGCTTATCTGGATTAATAACTGGTGCTGGCATGGTTGCTGAAGCTTTCATTTTCTTGGAATTACCTTAATACCAAAGTGTCTGGTAGCAGGTGTGCTTGCGGACATTTGCAGGCAATTACCTCTGCTGACAACAACGAGATACAATAAAACCCTTAATGCAGGAGAGAGCAAGGCACAGTCAGGCAAGGACATTAAGCAGGGCAGTACATCTCATCGTGTCCTTGTTCCAAATATATACTTAGCATTACAGCAGCTGTTCTCCAGTCAAAACCCCTGCTGGCCTCATTGCAACAAAAACATCCTCTTCTGGGCTGATTTCAATTCTGAATGTTAAAGAGTAAGGGCAGTGATAGAGATCATAGAGAGTGCAGTAAATACTAACTACATTTGCCAATACAGAGGAGGTGCCTAAAGAAAGCTCTGGGTTCCTCTAGGTTTCTGCACCAGCCCAAGGTACAGTAAAGAGCAGCTGGGCTTGGATGGAACTTTGCCTTTCATCACGACCCATGTAGGGAGTGTCTTCTCACTTAAGATTCACGTGGGCTGAATTTCCTCAGCCCCACCATACACCTCTGAAGAGCTGCGGATTGTATTTTCCTTCTAGACTGAGATGAACAGATTTCCTTCTGTTCACTATGTGTTCTGGGTGCCATGACAAGTAATGGAGTGAATCCCATCATTTCCTGAGTAAAGCATGGTGAAGGTCTCTGCACCTGCAGGAGGGCTCTGGGTGAAAGCACACATCTGCTCAGCATTCAGATCTACACAAACTTGCTGCACAACACGCAACCTGCCAGCAGGCTGCAGGGAACAACTTGTCCAGACTGGTTGCATCTGAAGGCCTTGCTGACTTTAATGTGTGGACCACGAATGAGTCAGCAGCAGAGCGAAAATTTGATGTCTTTGAGAAGCTTGTCAAGCTACACAGAGCTAGAAACAGCACAGTAAGGAGACTCAAAGAACCTCTTTTTTTCTCCTACGTTGGTGTCTGGTTTTAATCTCAGTTAATATGCAGCTAATTTGAAAGAAATATAAATCAGGAAAGTCAAATTCATATAGGAAAAGTAAGTTTTCTACTCTAAATTGTACTTCTTCCTCAATTTCTCATTTCTTGGGAGCAGAGTTAGTCATTTATCTGGCACTGGAAAAAGCACTCTAACCACAACTAGGAGAAATCAAGTGAGTGTATTTAAACTGGCCTTTCTGTGGAATTGGGAGACAACACCTGGCATGAATTTGTTGCTTGGAATTTGCATGCCAATGTGGAGGTATTGTCACCGAAACTGTGGGAAAAACAGAAACTCTCCAACAGCATCTTTTCAGTGTTAGAGAATTTAGGCATTACTTTATTCTGGACAGAATGTGCAATAGAAATCATTTCATCCACACATGCCCGGCTTGTGCAGTGAAAATCATTCCACCACACACCACTTTACCAGACTTTTCACATACCTATACAGACAAAACCCAAAGAAATTCTCATACATTGGTCTTAAATTACACAGTTCTTAGTATTCAATCACCTGTTGGTTATTGATCCCTTTGCCTCCGATGCTAATTTGGTCCTCATTCTTTGGTCCTCTTATCAATCTTTTCCCAGATCAGGTGTGTCGGACCTCTCCAGGGGCTGATGTTTGGGGTAATGTTTGTTAATGTTTGTTTATCTCTCATGTATCTTCTGGCTACTCCCGATCTGTAGGTGTTGGGGTTTTAGTTTAGTCTTAGTTTTTTTTCTGTTAAAGGAATTTTCTCCCATATGCATGTTGCTAGGGGACAAATAGCTGTACTTAAGAAAGACAAAAAAGGGAGTGGGGCGGGCCTGGCTACTCCTTTTGTCTACACCTGGGTGTGGGGTCAGTTCGCTCTGAGCGTCTGGAGAGAGAAGCTGCAGAGAAAGGAGCTGCTGCTTCTTTCTTTTTGGCCGTTCTTCTCTTCCTGCTGGAAACAACGCCGGGACCCCAAAAGCCGCTTTCCCTGCCCTGCTGGAGGCCGAGCTGTGGCTGCCCTGCCCCGCTGCTGCTGCTTCGAGCTTTCGCTACGCTGTAGCCCTGCTCGCCCTGCCTGCCTGGGCATCCGTGGGGTTCTCCCATCTGGATACATCTCGCCTGCCACCCGGGATTTGCGTTCGTCCCTGCCGCTCCAGCCTGCTGTTCCTGAGAGTCCGGGATCAGCTGCCCAGGGGTTTGTGAAGCCTTTGTTCCTTCCCTTCCCGGGATCCCAGGGCACGGGTGCCGCGTGCTCCCCGAGCTCGCTCCGGAGCGCCCCCTGCAGCCGCGGGGGAACCATCGCACCTGCCCTGCTCACCGGGAGCCGCCAGCGCCCCTGCCGGCTGCGAGCGGAACTGCACCCGAGGGGAAAGGGCCCGACAGCCGAGAAGGCTGAGACTGGGTTTGTGTGTGCTGTTACTGCCATGGTTATTGCTGTTTGTCTGACTGGTTATACACATATACATATATATATATATATATATATATAGTAAAGAACTGTTATTCCTCTTTCCCACATCTTTGCCTAAAGGCCCTTGATTTCAAAATATAATAACTTGGAGGGAAAAGGGGTTATATCTGCCACTTCAAGGGGGGCTTCTGCCTTCCTTAGCAGACACCTGTCTTTCAAAACCGAGACAGTAGGTTTAAACTCATCAGGCTTCTCCCTGTGAACAGTGTCTTTTGATGAGGAACTTCAATTCCCCTTGCCCCTGGGCAAAGGAGAACAACCCCCTGACTACAGTTACATTAAAAAATATTAAAAGTTGTATCATTTCCACCGGTATCTGCTGTGGGATAAGGTAAGATTTTAATACAAAATTGCAAACAAAACAGTTCCAGGTATCTCGGCTATTCAGAATATTTGATATAGTGAAAATATATGTTTGTTTCCACCAGAAATAAAATAATTATTAAAATATTTCTGGCCTTTATTGTGTCTAGTGTCCTTCACTTCGAGTAAGACTTGTCCTCATGTAACAATGTCCCTTTAACTTATCCCCTTCCTTGTCCCTGTCACTCATGAAACAGAAGATGCTGACAGGATGTCTTGGTTTGAAAGACAGGTGTCTGCTAAGGAAGGCAGGAGTCTCCCTTGAAATGAAAAAAATTGCAACTCCCTTCCCTCCGAGTTATTATAATTTTGAAATTAAGGGGCTTTCAGGTGAAGGTATGAGGAACAAGAATAACAGTTCTTTACTATTATATATCTGTATGTGTATAACAAGGCAGACAAACAGCAATAACCATGGCAAGTAACAGCAAACAATCACAAACCCAGTGCCAGCCTTCTCGGCTGTCGGGCCCTTTCCCCTCGGGTGCAGTTCCGCTCGCAGCCGGCAGGGGCGCTGGCGGCTCCCGGTGAGCAGGGCAGGTGCGATGGTTCCCCCGCGGCTGCAGGGGGCGCTCCGGAGCGAGCTCGGGGAGCACGCGGCACCCGTGCCCTGGGATCCCGGGAAGGGATGGGACAAAGGCTTCACAAACCCCTGGGCAGCCGATCCCAGTGTCCAGCCGGACCCTCGGGAACAGCAGCTGGAATGGCAGACTGGAGCAGCAGGGACGAGCACAAATCCCGGGTGGCAGACAAGATGTATCGAACTCCGGAGCTGCAGCGGAACCCCCGGAGGTCTGGGCAGGCAGGGCGAGCAGGGCTACAGAGTAGCGAAGGCTCGAAACAACGGCGGGGGCAGGGCGGCCTCAGCCTGGCTCCCAGGAGGGCAGGGAAAAACGGGCTTGGGAATCCCGGGGTTTCTCCAGTAGAAGGCAGGCAGCCGAAAAAGTAGAAGCCTGCCATGCTGACCAATTCCTTCCAGCCTCTCTTTCCATCCAAACTCTGGGAACTAATAGCCCACAAACCCAGGTGAAAGAGATGCACCCCTCCCCCTATGGCCAGGTCTTCTGTTTTTCTTAAGCACCCAGTAATTTGTCCCCCTGGCAACATGTATGGGGAAAATTCTTCAAGAGAAAAAGAAAACAGAAGGAGAACTCCTAAAACCCCAACACAGGATGTCTGACAATTTGTTTCACATACACTGCTGGACTATAGCTTCTGCTGCAATTTTCAGGCATTCAGTTGATGCCCTGCTTCTGATAGGAAAGATGGGTGCTAGTGGGTGAGGGTCTTTAGAAGAAATGGGTGTTAATGTCTTTTAAATGGATCTTAATGTCTCTACCAACCTCAAGCTGCACAAGTTTGTTACATAACCCAGTCAGCTTGACTCCTGAACTTCAGGGTAACGGACAAATGGGTCTGCACAAGGTCTATTGCAGAACCCAGATAGCCTGAATTTTGAAACATGGGAGGAAAATGACAGGTTCAAGGGGTGAATATGTGGTAGGTGGTTTGGGAAGGCTGTACCTTCCTAGTACCTCAGCCAATGTGGAAAGGAAGGAGACAACATGTGGCCAGGAGTTTAGGATAAAAGGAGACTGCGCCCTCTGAAACCCTGAGAGAGGGAAACCACATGGGGCTATGGCCCAGTGGATGGCTCTCTCCCTGCAAATAAAGATGCAGGTCTCCTCTGTGTCCTTTATGGACTGGCTTCTCATAGTGTGATTTTCTGCATTCTTCCTTTGCATTACCTTCATCAGACTGCTGTAGTAAATGTTTTCCAGGTGTAACTAGTCTTGCCCATTTTTTAACATGTGAACAGTAGCACAGTGAGTTCCTGAGGTTACAGCTCCTCATCTGCTTCTGTCCTCTGGGTTATGAAATGGTTAATCACTTGCTTTGTCCTATTGAAGTCATCTTCCAGAGATTCTTATCTTTGTGGATGTGAGCATTTGCTTTAAACAAAACCCTATCCTGGCATAAGGTATGAAAGGAGTTGATCAATAGTTTACTCATGTAAGCACAAGTTAACTATTAAGAGTCAGCAAATATTAATCACAAGCCTCAGAAGTAGGATGCGCCTTAGATTTCTCAAGAGAAACAGAATGCACCTTGTCAAGATAACAGGAACAGAACCTGTTGAAACCAGCACAGAAACCACTGAAACAGCCAATGAAGGAATGCACATGCTTCAGAAAGGAAGGTGAAAACTGCTTTGTGAGGAAGACCACTAGCCTTCACCAGAATGACCCCCAAGGAGGACACAGGGCCTTCCTCAGTGCGACCGCAAGAGCACACTACGCTTGCGTGTCATGTATGCTAATGATATTAATGACTTCTGAGAAGTAATTTGTATAACCACTCCTATCCCAAGGAATGTAATGAATATTCATGAAATATAACTGTATCAGTGCTGTGTACAGTGCTGTGTGTGCATGTTAGGAGGAGCGATCCTCCATGTACCCAGCGCTGAATAAAGCAAATGCCCACTTGTCTGACTCTAGGCTCAGTTTGGAGCGATTTGGAGGTATCTCTGTGGATTATGACAGAGAAGTGATACAGAAACCTATGGGAGAGGAACACTTGGATCCCTTGCATTGACAGGCCCTGTTAACATCTTTATTCCCTTACACCCTACCATCTGGTATGTGAAAGCACAGGATGAATATCTACCAGAACAGACATGTTTTTGTTAGGCTGATATTGTTTTATGACCATAAAAATCAAATGCTGCTGAAAACCACTATTTATTTCATTTTTCTGTGCAACATATGGTAAATAGCAGAGCTTCCTCTGCCTCAAGTCACCTTGAAGTAGGTGACTGTTGAAAATGATACAACTTTTAATATTTTTTAATGTAACTTTAGTCAGGGGGTTGTTCTCCCTTGCCCAGGGGCAAGGGGAATTGAAGTTTCTCATCAAAAGACACTGTTCACAGGGAGAAGCCTGATGAGTTTAAAATCTACAGATCGGGAGTAGCCAGAAGATACATGAGAGATAAACAAACATTAACAAACATTACCCCAAACATCAGCCCCTGGAGAGGTCCGACACACCTGATCTGGGAAAAGATTGATAAGAGGACCAAAGAATGAGGACCAAATTAGCATCGGAGGCAAAGGGATCAATAACCAACAGGTGATTGAATACTAAGAACTGTGTAATTTAAGACCAATGTATGAGAATTTCTTTGGGTTTTGTCTGTATAGGTATGTGAAAAGTCTGGTAAAGTGGTGTGTGGTGGAATGATTTTCACTGCACAAGCCGGGCATGTGTGGATGAAATGATTTCTATTGCACATTCTGTCCAGAATAAAGTAATGCCTAAATTCTCTAACACTGAAAAGATGCTGTTGGAGAGTTTCTGTTCTTCCTGCAGTTTCGGTGACAACTTGACTGATATAATTTCTGCTACTGACTTTTCTTTAATCTGATACCACAAGCTCTAACATGCATTTCAGCTTTCCGTCCACAGCAGCATGAGCGAGAACCCAAGAGGAATGATGATCTCCCCTTCCTGAGACACCTACCTGAAGCAATACATTGTACATTTCAGTAATTGCCAATGGTTTGAAATGGCTGCCTGAAGGAAGGTATTTCTGCTGTGAATAAGCAGTGTTCAGTCCTTGAAGCTAAAGAACTGCTGTGAGTTCTCCTAACTGGGATGTTATTTGGGTCAAGGGCAATCCTGAGAATCATAGGATTCACAGAAAGGAGGGGAAAATGCTCCTTGAGTAACTGTGAAGAACAATCTATTCACTTTACCTTCAGTGCCTTTTGTCAGGAGGACAATGGGGAAAAGTTCAAGCAGGAGACTTCAATGACAGAGCACTCTAAAGCCCTCAGATCAAAGCCACAGACAGCACAGCTGTGCTGCCTGAGTGATCATATCTTGTAGTTGCAAATAAAAGAGGTCAGGGAGAGAATACAAAAGGGAAAGGTTTTCTGCATGACACGGTCCCTTGTCTTGTTTCTGTCAGGTCTACAGTTCTTTGTTCCTTTTAACTGGTTTGCATTACTCCTACTGGAGTCTGCATTTCCTTAATTTTGTAGTGCAGCCTGAGTTAACAACTAAGCTAGCTTATTTCACAGTGTAAACAGTGTCTACAGCACTGGCCTTTCCCACAGTGATAGCAAAATCTCCATGGGCTTCACAGTGGGAGATGAAGTAGATGCACAAAGAGTGACCTTAAAAGAATGATTTTGTGTCTTACTTGCTGGACTGTTGCTTTCAGAAATTGCATAAAGACAACTAAAAGCAAGATAAATCCATTAGTGCTGACTTAAGATTGAAACTACACTCGTGGGTATGGGTACAATTTTGTTCTTCATGAACAAAAGGGCTAGGGAGACAGTATGTAAGTTCAAATTCATTATATTGCTGTAGAGGAAGAAAAAGATAAAATGCATCCCGTGGAATGGTAATTGCTGGTTTTAGACAATTACCTCAGTCTTCCAAAGTGTAATGAAGAAATATCCAGAAGGTAAGAAGTCTGGTGCAGTCAAAACAAGAGGGAATCAACATAAACAGATTTCCCAGTATCTCAGCTGTCCCTCTTTCCTTTAAAAGTCTGATATTATTTCCTTTGAAAGCATGACAGGATGCCTGCACTTATGCCTCATCCAGTTATGACATATTCTTGCATTTTATTCATAGGATAGTTTGACTCATATTTGACAGAAAGGTGAAGATCCCAAAGGCAATCTAGTTTCCATGAGCTACATGGAAGCAGCTACCTTAGTGCAGAGCAAATAGCTGCTATCAAATGCTTCTGTTTAAAAAGAGGAGAATGACCTTCTGCACTTTTAAACACAGAAAATTCACTGGAGGGAGAGCCAGAGACATTAAAAGTACCTTAACAACATGAAGGCTTTCAATTGGTAAGGCAGAGAACTGTTCTAAGTTCAACTTCTTGAGTTGTGGAGCGCCCCATGTTCGCTTTTCCTGGCTGGCTGGCTGGCTTTTACAGTGACTAAAGCCTTTTCTGTAGCAGCAGTCATGCAAGTGTTGGTTGGGGTTAGCAAAACCATGGAGCGTTGGAGGGTATGGTTCTGAAAGCACAGATTGCCTGCTACAAGCTCCTGCCCAGAGTCCCCGGGCTGGGGCTGAGGGAGGCACCAGCCCGGTGGCAGTGCCAGCTATAGGCAGGCAGCAAGGGGAGGAGGACTGCTTGTTATCCCAGGTGATTGTTTCCCAGAAGGGCTCACAGTTTAGCTCTGCTGCGTATACAGTCAACTCTCCTGAATGGAAGAACTATATGAATTTTTGAACAACAAGAAAAACCCCACGTGCATATCATAGGGTAAGTAGATGCCAGAGCCAGCTAGACATGCCCAGAACCTTTTGAGGATACAGAGGTCAGCAGGTGAGAACCCGAAGGGCAGCTTTAAGGAATTACAGCCACTCCAGACAGAAAGTCAGCCTCATTGGGGGCCCAATTTAAATGCCTCTATGCTAATGCAGACAACATGGGGAATAAATAGGATGAACCAGAGACGTGTGCCCACCTGCAAGACTATGACTTTACTGGCATCACACAAACATAGTGAGATGACTCCTATGATTGGAGTGTCAGAATGGAAGGAACAGGCTCTTTAGGAAGGACAGGCATGGGAGGCAGGGAGGCAGTCTTGCTCTCTATGTCAGTGACCATCTGGAGTGCATGGAGCTCCACCTGGAGCTGGATGAGGAGCTGTCTTAGAGGGCCAGGATTAAAGGGAGGGCAGAGACAGGGGACTTAATAGTGGAAATCCGCTACAGGCCACCTGACCAGGAGGACTTAGCCAATGAGGCCTTTGAAAAAAGAGAGGAGCAGCCTCATATTCACAAACCCTGGTCTTCATGGGGAACTTCAACACCCTGACATCTGTTGGAAGTAGAGCACAGTGGGGCACAGGCAACTCATAAGATTTCTGGAATGCCTTGATGACATCTTCCTTCTCCAAGGAAGAGAAGACAACAAGGAGGGATGTATGCATGCTGAACTTCATTCTCACCAATGGGAAGGGGCTGGAGAGAAATGTAAAGCTCAGGGGCAGCCTGGACTACAGTGCCCATGAAGAGGTGGAGTTTGAGATCCTTGGGGCAGAGAGAAGGGCACACAGCAAGCTCACTACCCTGGACATCAGGAGAGCAAGCTTTTGTATCTTCAGGGATCTCCTTGGTAGAGTGACGTGGAATAAAGCCCTGCAGGGAAGAGGGGCCAAAGAGCTCTAGATGATATTCAAAGATTATCTCCTCCAGATTCAAGAGCAATGCATCCCTACTAACAGGAAATCAAGAAAGAATGCCAATAAGCCTGCATGAATGAACAAGGAGCTCCTGGATGAATTTAAACACAAACAGGTATCTTAAAGAGGGTGGAAGCAAGGAAAGGTGGCCTGGAAGGAATATAGAAAATTGTCAAAAGAGCCAGGGATCTGGTTAGGAAGCACTGACAGATGTAAATCTCACCGAGGACATCAGGGGTAACAAAATCAGCAATAAAAGAAGAGTCAAGGAAAATGTGAGATCTCTCACAAAGGATATGGGAGACCTGATTACTCAGGACATGGAGAAGCCCAAGGTACTCAACAGCTTTTTTGCCTCAACCATCACCAGCAGATGCTCCAGCTGCATAAGGTAAAAGCTGAGACTGGCAGAATGAAGAACTGCCTGCTCCAGGAGAAGACTGGGTTTGAGACCATTCAAGGAACATAAAGGTTCACAAGTCAATAGGACCTGATGAGATACATCTACAGGGCCTGATGGAACTGGCCGAGGAAGTGGCTAAGCCACTATTGTCTTGGTTTGAAAGACAGGTGTCTGCTAAGGAAGGCAGGAGTCTCCCTTGGAATGGCAGATGCAACCCCCCTTCCCTCCGAGTTACTATAATTTTGAAATCAAGGGGCTTTTAGGCAAAGATGTGGGAAACAGGAATAACAGTTCTTTACTATTATATATCTATATGTGTATAACAAGTCAAACAAACAGCAACAACTCTGGCAGTAACAGCACACACAAACCCAGTGCCGGCCTTCTCGGCTGTCGGGCCCTTTCCCCTCGGGTGCAGTTCCGCTCGCAGCCGGCAGGGGCGCTGGCGGCTCCCGGTGAGCAGGGCAGGTGCGATGGTTCCCCCGCGGCTGCAGGGGGCGCTCCGGAGCGAGCTCGGGGAGCACGCGGCACCGGTGCCCTGGGATCCCGGGAAGGGATGGAACAAAGGCTTCACAAAGCCCTGGGCAGCCGATCCCAGTGTCCAGCTGGACCCTTGGGAACAGCAGGCTGGAATGGCAGGCTGGAGCGGCGGGGACGAGCACAAATCCCGCGGATGGCAGACGAGATGTATGTAAATGGAGAACCCCCCAGAGGTCTGGGCAGGCAGGGCGAGCAGGGCTACAGCGCAGCGAAGGCTCGAAGCAACGGCGGGGCAGGGCAGCCACAGCCCGGCTCCCAGAGGGGCAGGGAAGGCGGGCTTGGGATCCTGGGGTTTTTCTCCACAGAAGGAAAAGCAGCTGATGAAAAACAGCCTCCCTCTCCGGTGTTCAGGGACCGACTAACCACACACCCAGGTGAAACAAAAGAGTAGCCAGATGCACCCCACTCCAATGGCTAGCTCTTTGTTTTTCTTAAGCACCCAGCAATTTGTCCTCCTAGCAACACGTATGGGGAAAATTCCTTTAACAGAAAAAAACTAGGAGAACTCCTAAAACCCCAACAACTGTCCATCGTATTTGAGAAGTCTGGTGAAGTTCCCACTGAATGGAAAGGGGGAAACAACCCCCCCTTTTTTAAAGGGTAAATAGTCATGCATTACATCCTTGTTTCTAAGTTGGAAAGATAGGGATTTGACACATGTACTCAGTGGATAAGGAATTTGCTGGAGTTGCGGTCAACGGTTTGATGTCCAAGTGGATACCAGTGATGAGTGGTGTTTCTCAGGTGTTAGTATTGGTAGCAGCTGTGTTTAACATCTTTATCTGTGTTGTGGACAGTGGGATTGAGTGCACTCCCAGCAACAATGGGTGCTGACAACACCAAGCTGTGTGGTGCTGTGGACACGCTGGAGGGAAGGGATGCCATCCAGGGGGACCTTGACAGGCTTGAAAAGTGGGCCTGTGTGAACTGCATGAAGTTCAACAAAGCAAAGTGCAAGGTGCTGCACCTGAGTCAGTGGAATGACAAGTACAAACACAGGCGGGGTGGAAAAGGACTTTGGGTAGGTGGTGGATGAGAAGCTCAGTATGACCTGGCAATGTGCACTTGCAGCCCAGAGACACGTCTGCGTCCTGGGCTGCATCCAAAGCAGCGTGGCCAGCAGGGCAAGGGAGGGGATTCTGGCCATCTGCTCTGTGAGACCCTACCTGGAGTGCTGGACACATACATAAAAAGGGCGTGGACCTACAGTAGCAAGCCCAGAGGAGGGGCATGAAGATGATCAGGGGGCTGGAGCACCTCCCCTGTGAGAACAGGCTGAGAGAGCTGGAGATGTTCAGCCTGGAAAAGAGAACACTGTGGGGTGACCTAACTGTGGCCTTCTAGTACCTAAAGGGGCATACAGGAAGGCTGGAGAGAGACTTTTCACAAGGACATGTAGTGATAGGTGATGGGACAAGGGGGAACTACCTTAAATTGAAGGAGTGTAGGTTTAGATAAGATATTAGGAAGAAATTCTTTACTGTGAAAGCTGTGAGGCACTGGAACAGGTTATCCAGAGAAGCTGTGGGTGCCCCATCCCTGAAATTGTTCAAGATTGGGTTGCATGGGGCTCTGAGCAACCTGATCTTGTGGAAGGTGGAGGGTTTTAACTCGAGGATCTATAAGGTTCTTTCCAATCCAAACCATTCTATGATTCTGTGATGACTCTAACATTTGATTCATTCCTCTATGTGTATTACACCACATCTATCTCTGAGGTGTCTCCTGGCTGAATATGTTGGGAGGATGGTTTATACACCATCAAAGGCTTACGTTTGTCAGAGACATTAATTTGCTTAACATGGTAGAGTTTTTCATCTGGGTACTAAGCAACTTCAGACAGTCAACGGACTGAGCAACTCTTACATTTTAGAAAGTTTTTCCACACTCTTTATTAAAACAGCTTTCAGGATTATATTAAGAAGGAAATTTGACATACGTTTTCTTCTGTTGAGGACATATGAAAAGAAATACACAGAAAGACAGCTGAGCTTTGTATTTGAATTGCAGACCTAATACTGATGGAGGGTAACATTTCTGTACAATTTCTTTCTTGAACCATGTCCTATTGGATTAACTACTACCCTTCTGATTAAAGTTCAGCTAAGCATGTTTTGAGGAACAAAATGCATGAATTTTCTTTCTCTAGTGATAAACTTCAACAGAAATGTGTGGTAATCTGCCACTTGTCTTGGTTTTGTCACGGATCTCTAGTGGCAACAGAATTACACTGAGAAGATGTTTCCCGAGGCCTTTCCCCAGTGCTGACTGAAAATGCTCGCAACCTGCCTTCCTCCTAGCATCCAGTTAACAATGGCCTGATGAGTTGCATCATAGTCCCCACCCACCGAGGCTTTATTTGCTTTTAAAGCCTTCCTTCTTGAAGGAATGAATGAATAACCTGCCTCACAGAGAACCTATCCTGCATGCTATCAAACAAGACTTCTCTATCAGTTAGCATGCACTTTGGTACTCAGATACTATGGTGTGTACCAACTGTCTCACCCATTTTTCTTAAAGCTTTCACCTTATAAAGGCAAGGTCCAGGACCATACAATCTTTTCAGCTGCACATTTATACAGTCACAAATAATGCCATATATGCTTACATTTACCTGTGCTTTACATGTACAGTATATGTTTTACATTTATGGTTTTCTACTGTATGAGTCATCTGTTTCCTAAAATGAACAGAGAATGGAGGAGCAATGGGAACAGAGGAAAAAAAAGAGATCACTCCAGAATATTTCAAAGTTTTTATTCTGTTAGAATGTCCACTTTTTCCTGAGAGTGTGGTTATTGCTAGGAACAGTTTAAGGGTCAGTCATATATTCCATAATGAATGGAGGAGCAAAGAGCTGGTTTCTCACAGAGAGAGCCTGATATGAGGTCTCCCGGAGCACCTAAGCTGTCATTCAGCTGCAAACCTGTCAGTGATTTCAAAGCTGTTTCCACAGTCAAGGCATTTTTTTCTATGCATTTTCTTCACGCTATCAAGATGATATCACCCACACATTCTAGTTAAATTATATAAAAAAATGACAGCTCATACTGCAGTTCTGCTCTTTCCATTTCTGATTCCAGCTGAGATACTAAATAGGCTGAAATTTCCAAGGTTGCAATTACTTCCTAAATGCTGTTTAGGTTCAAGAAATAACATCAGTAATACCGCATACAGGGCCTTTTCTATGATGTAGCACTTTTATCTGCCACAAATGCCAGCAGGGAAAAAGACTTCTGTGATTTTCCCTGGTCTGTCTTCCACTCTACGTTACATTTGTCAATGTCCTGCCTATGCTATAGCTTTGATTACTGCAGTAATCAGTGAGATCACAGAGTGATATGAATTACTTACACCACATCTAACCTTCTCAGAAGGAAATAGCAATAATAACAGATTATACTCTTCTCTACTGTAAATAAGCTGTGGTTAATTAAAATAGTAAGAATTATTTGTTTATCTAAATTCTCAGCTGTAGTAGAAAAAGTCATAGAGCCTTACAGCAAACACTAATACTTGCATCCAATTGCTGACCAGGATAAAACATGCATTTTTAAGTTGTCTTTATTATTCTTCATATTGCAGATAATTATCAGCTATAAAACAGCATGCTACAGTCTGAGGACTGACAGATTTTTACTCCTCAGTTTTCTAAGTATAAAAATATTGAATCAAAAAAACATTTAGCACTTGTAAGAAGGAACAAACTCTCACACTTTGCTATTAAATTCTGATATTCACAGTTAAAAGCTATATTTGAGGTCAGGCATTCATCATAGTTCAGTGGAGGACTGGCCTTTCATATAATTTACAGCAATGTGCAGCATTAAGATAACATAGCCTTTGAGCAGCAGCTGATCTCCCCTTTTGCAAGTGATGTAGCACCTTTCACTTTAGGCAGAGCACCGCTTGTGGAAAGGTCTTTATATTATGGCTTACATTAAAATTTATTTTGTATACTCAGATCCAATGTATATTATGTATTTAGGCATTTCAGTGCTGCTGAACACTGCAGCCACAAACTGCCACCAGTATCAGCAGGTTAGAAGGTATCTAACAGCTCTGCTGTCTGTACTAGTTTTCAGCACTGCAATCACTGGCAGTGGTTGCACAGACAGAGAATTGAAGATTTAATAACTCAGTCTAGCAGAGGTATGAGTTTGAAAGCCAGGACACAGCAGTTTTATTTGCTGCAGTGAATAAGAGGGAGAGGAAAAGAGGACAACTACAAAGACACTGAATTGTGAGAGCACACATCAGGTTAACCAGCAAAACAGGTAACTAGCAAGGAAAGATTTGAAGAAAAAGCACCAACAGTGAGGTCAAAGGACAAGGCTGCTGTGCCAACGTGGTCTGCGATTGCAAAACACCACGAAAGTTCTCACCAACATTATTTATGAGTTATTTTCCTTTCCTATGTATTTTACTCCTTGTAGTGTTTCTCCCCTTCTGCAGTCAAGCTAAAACTGGTATTGGAAATGCACATTGCAGCTCTTTTCTGGCACACTAGGCTTCTTCCGTCCCCATGCTATATATCCCTTTCCCTCAGTGGTGAGACATAGTGCTGTCCATTGCAGTTCAGGGCGTGACACAAAATGAACACAGAGCATGAAGTAAGAAGGAAGTATTTGTTAGACAGATAGCAGATGTAGTCTTGCCTTTGGTGGATGCCTCATGTCATGCTCTATGAGGTGTTAGGGCATCTGGGGATAGAGAATTTGAGACATTGCATCACAAGTAACAAAGCTAAAGATTTCTGGAAAAAGTCAGAAGTGATAAATCCAGTGCATATAATGAGGGGCAAAGAGCACAGGTTTAACATTTCATTCTTCCAGTGGCCCTAATAACTGCCAAGAGTTTAAAGTAACCAAGATGAGCCATCCCATCTATAAAACTAAGGCAGGCCCTAGAACCAGATTGCTTCAGTCCAACCTTCAAATTAAACTTTCCTTCACATCACCACCTCTTCATTTCTTCCAAATACAATAATGATACTACAGAGATAGTCCAAATTATGTACTCCCTTCTTCTGGATCAGGACTTACTCAGATTACAGAAGTGGACTAGTAAAAGCCACACTGCGATTACACCTCTGTTTCTACAGGAAGATGAAACAGGCATCACTAATATACTGAGTGACTTCTGCCATGGTTGGTTTGGGGTTTTGTTTTTTTTTTTTGGTTTGTGGTTTGTATTTTTTGTTTGATTGGTTTTGGGGTTTCTTTTATGGCTAAATTCGGAAGGCAAGCTGCAGTTAGCATCTTCTCACCTTTTCCCTGACCCATCCCTTTCACTGCAGTTCACAAAGGCAACAGCTAGCATGTTACCCAGCGGGCTTCTGCACCATCAAAGCCCTGACTCAGCCAGACATGTGAGTGCAGGACCAGCAGGGAGCCTTCTTCCTCATACTGCACACGTGCTGGTAGTAAAAGTCTTGCAGTCTATTTGTCTACTGGTCCCTTCTGCTTGTGTGACTGGAATGAAAAGAGAATGTGGCTACTGCAGCACTGGAATTTTTGAACAACAGGCTAGGCAAAAATCTTCCTGAGGCATTTTTGAAGGGTTGAGCCTGCTTTTGAGCCACTGTTGATTTACATGACTTCCTGAAAAGATTTCTAGCCCTATTTTGCCATCATTTCATGACAGCAGGCTTTAAACATGGGGTTTGCTGTATTGATCAACTTATCTCCTTTTAGTAAAGCAGCTTAGCAATTAACAAAGGTGGTCCAGATACTGTGGTCAGTGAGACAGACCACATCACGTCTCTGTGGAGATACTATGTGCAGCTGTGAGAGTACAATATTGAAACATTTAGTTATCTGTTTGCCTAGGACACTGCAATCCTTGCTTGCTGCACTGCAAGCAGAGAAGCAGACCACAGTCCTGTAGACAGACTTACAAGGCATGCATCACTCCAAAATATGCTTATGTGGAGAATCACGTTGCAGGGCTGTATGGATTTCTACAAAAAAGTAGGTCATCTTCCCTTCTCTGCAGTCCTCTTACAATGCCCACATTTTGTTTGAGGCTTTTTCCCTTCATAGTCTCTCCCTAGGCAGCTGTCTACTTGTGACTTTTCCCCTCCTACCTACCAGTAAGGCCATCATTCACAGTTTCCTTCCCACTTCTCTCTTGGGCAACTTAGCAGTTTCCTCTTGTCAGCAGAACATCTTCCCTGAACAGACAGTCACCACCACGACAGCCCTTTATTCCCCACAGACATCTAGTTTTGCATTCCAGCTGTTAAGTAATTTCTCCAAGTAGTCATTAATGTCAATAATGGGTATCACTTCTATACAAACACAATATTCAGCCTTGTGCAGATTTTGCCCTCTGGTTCATTGTTCAAATATGCACTCTTATTTTTCTTTCTCTCAGAAAACAGTTTTTTCCAGATCATGTCACTCACTTGTCACTGTAAACTAGTGTCCGCAAGGCCCTGTAACTTCCTTTTTCATAGAGAAGGAGCACTTGACAAAATGTGGTCATAAATGATACACTACAAACAGAGTGAAGTCCCACAGCAAATTATGTAAATATTGTGTGTATGGAGAGTTTTCAAATAACTTCTATCTTTTTACATTAAATGTATACTTTGTTATCCAAGCGCTTTTGCTCTCATTTTCTACCTGTGTGGTTGCTGATGATGTGCCTTTGAATACTTGAATTGTGCATGCTGTGACCATATTGCACCGCTCTTTGATCAAAAGATGTTTTGCCTTTCATCCAGTCCCATGAAAGTCATTCAGAGACAACTTCTAGACTTCTTATATACTTTGCATTCTCCATGTTCCCCATTGATACCAAGGGTATATGAGAATATGAGAATCAAAACAACTCCCTGTCTCGGTTTTGAAAGACAGGTGTCTGCTAAGGAAGGCAGAAGTCCCCCTTGAAGTGGCAGATATAACCCCCCTTCCCTCTAAGCTATTATATTTTGAAATCAAGGGCCTTTAGGCAAAGATGTGGGAAATAGGAATAACAGTTCTTTACCATATATATATATATATATATATATGTATATGTGTATAACCAGTCAGACAAACAGCAATAACCATGGCAGTAACAGCAAACAATCACAAACCCAGTGCCAGCCTTCTCGGCTGTCGGGCCCTTTCCCCTCGGGTGCAGTTCCGCTCGCAGCCGGCAGGGGCGCTGGCGGCTCCCGGTGAGCAGGGCAGGTGCGATGGTTCCCCCGCGGCTGCAGGGGGCGCTCCGGAGCGAGCTCGGGGAGCACGCGGCACCGGTGCCCTGGGATCCCGGGAAGGGAAGGAACAAAGGCTTCACAAACCCCTGGGCAGCCGATCCCGGACTCTCAGGAACAGCAGGCTGGAACGGCAGGCGGGAACAGCGGGCTAGAGCGGCAGGCTAGAGCGGCAGGCACAAACACAAATCCCGGGTGGCAGACGAGATGTATCCAAAAGGGGAACCCCACGGATGCCCAGGCAGGCAGGGCGAGCAGGGCTACAGCGTAGCGAAAGCTCGAAGCAGCAGCAGCAGCGGGGCAGGGCAGCCACAGGTCGGCCTCCAGCAGGGCAGGGAAAGCGGCTTTTGGGGTCCCAGCGTTGTTTCCAGCAGGAAGAGAAGAACGGCCAAAAAGAAACAGCAGCTCCTTTCTCTGCAGCTTCTCTCTCCGGACGCCCAGAGCGAACTGACCCCACACCCAGGTGTAGACAAAGAAGTAGCCAGGCCCGCCCCACCCCCCTTTTTGTCTTTCTTAAGTACAGCTATTTGTCCCCTAGCAACATGCATATGGGAGAAAATTCCTTTAACAGAAAAAAAACTAAAACTAAACTAAAACCCCAACACTCCCTTAGAAGTTTTTGGTTTTGTTCTTGTGGGTTGTCGATATTTTCATTCTTTAGTATTTATTAAGCTGATCACTTTGTAATTCTAAGAATGTTTCATAGAGTCTATGAGATACATGAAAAACAAGTTTTACAGAGTTACCTGACTTAAGAGAACCCTTGCGACAAAATAAGGTGCTGTACTTACTTTGGCATTGCAGTAGGAATCCTGACATAAAGATACTTGGGATAATGGGAATAGAGACAGAACCTCACTGCTTCTCAAAATGTTTTGTAAGAAGCTTTAGAGAATCATAGATTCATAGAATGGGTAGGGTTGGAAGGCACTTTAATCATCTTCTAGTTCCAGCCCTCCAGCCCTGGAGAGGGACACCTGCCACTAGACCAGGTTGCTCAGAGCCCCATCCAGCCTGGTCTTGAACACTTCCAGGGATGGGGCATCCACAGCTTCTCTGGGAAACCAGTTGCAGTGCCTCACCACTCTCACAGTAAAGAATCTCTCCCTAACATCTATGCTAAGTCTGTCCTTTCTCAGTTCATTCCCCCTTGTCCTGTCACTACATGCTCTTGTAAAGAGTCTCTCTCCATCTTTCTTGTAAGTTCCCTCCAGGTACTGGAAGGTCACAATTAGGTTGCCCCAAAGCCTTCTCTTTTCCAGGCCGAACAATCCCAATTCTCTCAGCCTTTCCTCCTACAAGAAGTGCTCCATCCCTCTGATCAACTTGTTGAGCCTCCTCTGGACATGCTCCAACAGGTTCATGTCCCTCCTGCGCTGGGGACCCAAGAGTTGGACACAGAATGCCTGGTGGGTGTCAGAGACTGAAATATTATAATTCATGGCTCAAACATTGTCAGAAAGGTTTTTGCCCATTATGGTAAAACTGTACAATGAAGCAGCACCACCGAAGCCCACCCTAAATGTGCCTCCTGACTGAAACCTTGAACTGTGAGTTAAACTGCCTAAGGCTATTCAAGACAAGGAAAGTGACACTGTTGTTCAAAGCAATAAAGTAGTGGGAAGTAATGGGTAAGGCTGGGAGAGCATTCACAGAAGAGCCAAGCCCAGCAGCTTCCAAGTGAAGGCCATAGCTCCAGGCTTCTCTGTTGCCAGGTTTGCACCGACACCCCCCCAGGTGGGAGCAGGAGGGTTTCAGGGGCATGGCAAAAACCCTCAGAGGCAGTGAACACCCATGCTCTGCTGCACAGACTAGCTCAGACTAGCTCCCCCACCCCAGGACAGCCACATATATGGGACATTCACGTGAGGGGCAGCTGAGGGGGTGTCATGGCCCATCAAATTCCCCCCCAAAGGGTTCTCCAGACCCTGCACCAGAGCACTGCATGTGATGCAAAATGATGCAACTGATCCAAAGTCTTGCAAGGGACAGTGTCAAACCTGGCCTCCCCTCAGGGGAGGTACCTTGGTGTTCCCACTGTCCCAAACATATATGAATCCATTGGATTTTACACCTTTGGGCAGGAGACCCTCACCACCAAGAAGACCAGATGGAGGGAAGCAACGAGACATCACTGGGACCCACAGGGTGGTGGTATGTTTCTACTTAATCTGTCTCTGTCACTCTTCCTGTGCCCTCCCCCACCTCTTTTTCTATTTCTTTCTTTTCTCTTTCTTTCTCTTTGCCTCTTTTACCATTAAATTAAATAAATCAATTTTTTGGTATAAACATTTAACCGTGTTTGGCTTTAATCTCATTTTGGAGAATTTTTGAACCTCAGGGTTCTTTCTGCTTTATTCACAGAGAGTTGTCTTTGCTCCTCTATGATTAGAGAGGATTGTAACAGTGGGGTCTCACCAGAGTGGAGCAGAAGGGCAGAATCCCCTCCCTTGCTCTTCTGGCCACATTGCTTTGGATGCAATCCAGGACACAATTGCCTTTCTGAGCTGTGAGTGCACATTGCTGGGTCATGTCCAGCCTCTCCTCCATCAGCACCCCCAAGTCCTTCTGGGCAGGGCTGCTCTCCATCTGTTCATCCCCAGCCTGTGTTGGAACCAGGGATTCATCCAATGCAGGTGCAGCACCTTGCACTTGGCCTTGGTACATTTCATAGAATTCCCATGGTCCCGGTTCTCTATCTTGTCCAAGTACCTCTGGATGATATCCTGTCCATCAGGTGTGGCAACTGCACCATTCAGCTTGCTGTTGTCTGCAAATCTGCTGAGGGTGCACTTGATCCCTTCATCTCTGTAATTAATGAAGATACTAAATAATACTGGTACCGATACAGACCCAAGGGACACCGCTTGTCACTGACGCCCATCAGGACTCTGAGTTGTTAACCACTACTCTTTGCATGCAACCATCCAACAAATTCCTTATTACATAACAGTCCACTCGCTGAACCTCTTGCTCTCCAATTTAGAGAGACAAATGTTGTCAAGGACCATGTCAAAGGCTTTACAGAAGTCCCGATAAATGACATCTTGTTTTGGGGTTGTTCTTCTCTTGCCCACTGATGTAATCACTCCGTCACAGAAAGCCAATGGCTGGTCAGGCAGGATTTGCCGTGAAGCCTTGTTGGAGGTCTCAAATCACCTCGCTGTCCTCCTTGTGCCTTAGCACATCTTCTGTTCTGAGATCTTTTCAGGCACAGAGGGGAGGCTGACAGGCCGGTAGTTCCCAGGGTCCTCTTTTCTGCTCTTTGTAAAGATGGGTACAATGTTTTCCTTTTTCCAGTCTCCTGAGATGTCACCTGACTGCCACGACTTTTCAGATATCATGAAGAGTGACTTGGCAACTACATCAGTGAATTTCCTCAGGACTCTGGGATGCAGCTCATCAGGTCACTTAGACTTCTCCTCACCCTTTATTACCAGTTTTCCAGTCTTATTTTTAGGGGGAGTACACCTTTGACCATCCTTTTTCGGTTAATGTACCTGTAGAAGCCCTTGTGATTCTTTGTGTCCCATACCAGGTTTAGTTCATTTTACTTTGACCTTCCTCACCCCATCCGTACACAACTGAATTTCATCTCTATACCCTTCCCAGGTCATGGGTCCTTGTTTCCACTGTCTGCATTTGTTTCTTTCCCTTTAGTTTGACCAGCAGTTCCCTACTCAGCCATGCTAGTCTTTTGCCTTCCTTGCCCAATTTCTCATTCCTGGGCATTGCCAGCTCTTGTGCTCAGTGGAAGACTTCCTTAAAGATCTGTCAGTTCTGTTTCAGTCCCTTGTCCCTGACAGCAATGTCCATGGGGATCCCACAGACTATCTCCCTGAAGAGCTGGAAATTTCCTTTCCTAAAGTTCGGGGTCTTAACTTCACACTTCTCCTGACCTATCTCCCTCAGGAGTGCAAACTCCACCAACGCAGAATTACTGAAGCCTAAGCTGCCTACTATTCTGATGTCTCTGATACATTTGCTTACGTTGGTGACCATCAGATGCAGTATTGCACCCTCTCTGGCAGGGCTGTCTGTTAACCTGGGTCAGGAAGTTACCCTCCATGCATTCCAGCAGTCTCCTGGATCTCCTACAACTCTCTGGGCTATTTTCCCAGCAGAGGTCAGGGTGGTTGAAGTCCCCCAGCAGGACAAGAGCCTGTGAGAGCGGTGCTTCCTCCAGCTGGAGCCAGAAGGCTTCACCAATAGGCTGTCCTTGATCAGGGGGCTGTTGTGGACACCACCAACAAGGTTCCCTTTGTTGCCCTTTTCTCAACCCCAGGCTTTTGACATGCTCATGGCTCTTCTTGAGAGATAAATCTTCACACTCAATTCATCTACTGATGCAGAGGGAAACCCCTCCACCACTCCTTCCTCCCTTGTACCTTTTGAACAGCCTGTAACTGTCTACAGCTGCACTCCAGTCATGGGATTCATCCCACCGAGTTTCAGTAATGGCAACAAGGTCATAACTTTCTAGCAGCACAGTGGCTTCCAACTCCTGCTTATTGCCCATGCTGTGAGGATTGATGTAAAGGCACCTCAGCTGGGTTTGATCATGGTCAAGGGTTTGACCCCCATACAATCCATTTGCTTAACAGTTGGACTCAATGATACTTGTGGGTTCCTTCCGAATCAGAATATTCTGTGATTCTGTGTGTTCTGTGCTCTCCAAACAGACTGGACTTTGTAAATCATCAGTGTCACAGAGTATTTCCCATAAGCATGATCACGGCTCAACCTTTGTGTTCCTGGATTCTTCCTAACCTAAGACTCTACACAGATTTCAATGACAATTACTTTCCAGTAATGCCCACAATTATGCTCTTATGTATCAGTTGGTATTTCTCTGCCAGTGCAATCAGGCCAAGTACTCATCTTTACCTCTGCCCACATTTCATTCTATGTCCAGCCCATGTGCATAAGCCCGGCAACAAGAGGAAAAAAAAATCAGTGTCTGAGTCTCCAGACTGCCACCAACTACTCCATATCCCTCTCCCAAGGCAGGATCAGACATGTCCATCACCTACACAAATGTTTACAGCTGCTCCAATTGCTCCTTAAATATGTATCTTCATTAAGAGATAGAGATCCTGACCCTCCACAGTCTACTCTTGTGCTTCCTGCACCTCCCCTCTCCTAATGCTCTGAATCTTTGCACACTTCCATGTACATACTTACATCATGTTCGTATCTATCTCACACTTTTTTAAGGCTAAGTCTGTTTCTCCATATGGGCCTTTGGTTTCTTCCAACTGCTGGTAATCCTCATTGGTACTCTCTGAAGGAAAGGATTTCTTCCTGTCTTTCAGAATTTTTTCAGCATGATGTTGGGTTTCTTTCTTTTTAATGAGATGATGTCTTACTGTATTATATTTGGCTCCTGATCCACATTAATCCTTCAGTTCTAGTATTAGTAACTTCTTTTCTAGTTATTCTGCAATCAGCATTGTCAATAATAACTATATAGGTTTAATACACTGTTCTTACTCAGTTTTGGTCTTGTTTTTTATTACAATTCAGCCAACTACCTTTGGATTTTAGACTTGTTTCTCAAAGTATTCTTTGCAGACTTTATCAGTAACTTTTATGTGGGCACTACTGAACAATTAAACAGAAGGTGACCCAGGAATGACTTTCTCTGAGGTCCACTTTACACCTTTTTCTGATTTTATAATGGATCACCTAGGACAGCTCAGAAACAGCTATCAAAACAATTTTTCACAAATCCACAGACAGAACTTCTATCAAACAGATTTTCTAGCACTTTTATAATAATGTCTTGTCAGACTGTGCTAGAACTCTCATGTGTCAAAATCTAATAATACTGTTTCCTCTATAGCCACAGGGACAGCAAATAACCTGTTGTAGAAGAAAACTAAATTAGGTAGACACAATTTGTTTTTAACCAACGCCTACTCACCTCCTTACTACATGCTGGAAGTTTACCAACAGGTTTTTATGGTTCCTGAGTTTGTGGCATGGAAGTCACTTCCTTCAAACTGCAGTCTTTCTCAGCTTGCACTGTGTTTAACTGACAGCCTGGAGTATAGCAATAAAGACACTGCCAACCAACCTCTTGGGGGAATTTCTGACATATAAGTTTGGAGAAAAACACTGATTTCTGTGTGTTACACAAGAAAGGAATTCCTCTATCTCTGGAACAGAAGCATGTGAAATTCTTTCCATGTGTCAGTAGCTCCCGATGCTGTAGCTGGTACGAACCACAGTGAAAGCAAATCCTGAACCTGAGCACTGCTTTGATTTCCTTCCTGGGTAAGTTCTCTATTATTTTAACAATAGCTTGTCTCAGAGGCCTGGCTTTTCTACCTGACTATTTTTTGCACAAAATTACCTTTGAGGCTCTTGCCTCTGTCAGATTTGGACAAAATAAACCTGCAGCTTTGAAGTTATCAGGGAAATGCAGTGGTATGATGATGCTCCTCTTGTTTCCATGGGAAACCATGCCCATAAATTCCAGATAAGAGCAGACCGAGTGACACAACAATCTATAAGCCAACCCACCAGCTGTTTTTGAATTTTTAGCAGCTATAGACATTAACTATGACTGAGTAACATTCTTGAATTATAGCTATGCTTTCACACAACAGCTATTTCAAGCTTGATTATAATTCCTTATGAGGATCCATGAATGTCTCAAAAATGGTCTTTTGCATGAAGTGAGAGGAACTATGGTAAAAGGGAAGCAGGAGGGGAGCGGCAGGTGCAAGGCTACTATATAGCCACAACCTCACTCCCTTAAGCTGGAAGCGCAGTCTTAGATAACATACACTGAAGATCCCCACTTTGTTCTCCCAGAGGTACTTCTGACCCAGTTTTGTCTATTTGTGGAAATACAGGCCACTCATTTTCAGCCATTTCTTGCTACTTGTCTTTTTTGATTCATGCACTTGCAGTTTTCAAATATTCATTCAAGTTGCAAAAACCAGTTTGATATGCAAAGTAATCACTATCTCATTAATTAATGGTCTTCTAGCTAATGCAGTCTCCCTCCTCAGAGAGTCAAAATTGCTGGTATCTGCGTAAGGGAAAAATTATCTTTACTATACTTCAAGGCATTATACTGGCAGCTGCATTCTTCTCCACAAACATGATGTATGAAAAAGCAAACAATATTTACTCCAAATACAGTTTAATGCTGCAAAGTATTACATGTTTTCCACAAACATTTAGTATACAGACTTCAATGGAGATGGAAAGAAACCCCAACACTACACCACTCCTTACACAGTACTTCTTGAGTTGTTAATGACTGTGAATGGGGCAGGTGTTTGCTACCACTGAAAACTAACCATCCTTTCTTAAAAAACCTGAAGGTTAACATTAAAGGAATGATGGATATCACATGTCAATATCTACAATATGCTCAAGACAGTATTGCATCCCACTGAATAGACTAAAATACTAACTGAACCTAAACACCAGGAATTAACTCATTTCCTGCCGGCAGGGAAAGAAAGCATTCTGGGGCTTTAAAACCTGCAGGTGCATATACATCACTTTATAATAGAGTTTGTTGTGCATAGTATATCAATTTGTATGATCCAGTGCATAAACCCTTCTGTATGCCAATCACATACTTCTTTGGGTACTAATATTATTGTGTAGATGCAATCTGTAAAGCTGTGAATCTTGTAAAAAAATGCATGTTTTTAAATTTTTTAAGTAAGTGTAGCTATTTTCAGAACATGTAAGTTAATACGAATTTAAGGTGAAGTGCAATAGCTACATCTAAAAGTGGTGAGCTGCTGCTACAGTGGAATATTGCAACCAGTTCTACAGTGAAGCTTTGAATAACACATAGTGATCTTTGTTCACAAAATCTATGAAGAGTAAAAAGGCTAAAGATTAGATAATAAAAATACAGGAGATGATTCTTGGCCTGTTATCTGCATTCATTTACTTCTTTAATAGCTGAATGCCCTACTGAGATTTTTTAAATTATAAAATTACTTCTTTGTGAGCAGTCAGACTCTGCAGAGTAGGAGACAGCAACTGACAGCAGATTAACTAGAGCCCTTTGAGTCAGAGGTTACTTTCAAGCAAAATATTAAGTAGAAAGGCTCCAGTCATTTTGAATAGTACATTATGTCTGCAGTTATTAGGTTCCCAAGCAATACTGAAAATAACTTACTTACCATTACATAATAATTTAGTAAACACTATCACAAAGTCTTTCTCAAAGTAGGGCCATGTTAGGCATCAGAAAACTTAGCTGGGTTCCAGCCAGCAATCCTATCTGTATAAGGATCTAATAATACAAATTTTAATACCTGAGAACTGTTTGAAACTGAGCATTTCATAATCAGGGAGAGAGGAAGGAAAAGGACAGAACAGCTGTTTCAAAGAGTAACAAACATTACTACATGAATTTTTACAAACAGGTTTCATACAAAAATTTTATCACTCTGTGTCAAAAAAAAGGTGTTTCAAATCTACGAGCAAGCGGTATAAATATGTACTGTTCCATTGGAAAGATTTTGCTGCTTTTATGATTTGGCAGTCATCTGACAGTAGTCTGCTCATCCACTTAACGATCTCATGAAGAAGTCGTATCTCCCACTAACAATTAGCTTTAAGAGTATCAGCATACACCTCACTTCTTGCTTTCTAAGCATAAATTTGAATATAAAATTTTAAAGGTCTTAAAATTCTTGAAAATTAATTCATGCCAAAGTTAATGCTAAAAGCCACTCTCATAAAGATGATACTGTATAGAGTACATTTTTGCATTGATAAAAAACAAGTACAACTTGAGATGTGTTAGCAAACGAGAAAATCATATTTCATGGTCTAATACTAAAAACGGAAATAACACTTATTAATAAAAGTGTACATTCAAAGCCTTAACCCACTTAGAGTTCTGATGAAATGTTAGTAGACCCTTTTTTCTCCAAAAACTGCAGCAATAAGCAGCTACAATTGCTAATATTTGAAAAACATGCCTGCACTTTGCACCATTTTTTTAAACAGGCCTAGTATTAATTGCTTGCAAGAACTATAGCCATTCCTGAACCTCAACACCAATAATCTTAAAACTAAATGGACCTAGACATCCCTTATCTTTACAAAACAGACTGAAAACAAACAGAAAATCTGAATCTTTCACAAGAATGCAAGACTCAAATATCACATCTCATTGCTCACTGAAATGTAGGTCTTCAGCTTGGTTTTTAAGCAGTTATCTACTTTTTTCCTAAGTATAACCAGTGGAGCACTGGGCTATTTTTTACATCACTTTGCAATGCGTTGGTGAGAAGTCAGCTCTCAAATTAGATGTGCAGCTAGGCACCTATGAGTTTTTATAGTTTAATCACACTGTCAATCCATGCTGACCTGAGATCTTACTGAAGTTAATGTTCACACTTCTGTGAGTGCTTCAATGCCAAATTCAAGACCAAACGTGTCTGTAGAGGTAGAGAAGGATTTCTGTGACATTTCTGCAAGAAGGAAATATGTGGCATACAAGTATTCACAGGACACTGGAAATACAATAAAATCCTTGAACTTCTACCTAGTTTTAGGGACTTCTGTCAGCTCCCTCGCATTTACACTGCCTAACTGCACTTACAGAGTTATCCTGCTGCAACACTGATCTCCTGTTATACTTGGGGAAGCAACCATGTGTTCTGTGATCCAAAGCAATGCACAGCCTGGGTGCCACACCGGGCTGGGAGCAGCATGGGCTATGAGCACACTCTTGTGGCCATGGGCAAGCACACCAAAATCAGAGCTAAGAAGGACACAGGATGGCATGTAGGCATCTTGGACTGCCTTCTTTCGCAAAGAAAGTTACAAAAGAAGTGGATCAAGCACCAGAGGTGACCTACTGCAAAAAGATCTTTCTTTGACCTTGGTATTTGAAAAGAGATTTTATCAAGAGAAATGCTACATCAAAAACACAGTGCAAAAAACAGAGGAGCCATTTGTTACTTTAGTGTTCAAGTGCCCCCATGTTCCTGCTTCCTCTCTCCTCTTCAGAGAGGAATGAACACACTTCCCTCCTCTTCCTACGACACTTGAAGTGCTGCCTATCTTAGGAAGAAGAGAAAACACAACACTAGTCATTTCTCATTATATAAATATTGTCCGTGCTGGAATATAAGTTGAAAATCCATCCCCATTCTATGGCTTCCAGCTTCATGTAATCTTCACAGATGTTTTTTTGTGTGCACAGAGGAGAGTGACGTAGGGAACTCCAATGAATGCCCACCTTTCACTGGGCCAGAACTTTATGACAGGGCCCTGCTCAGGGATCTCAGAGGCAGCATCAAAGTAAGCAAAGCAGACACATCCCAGATATGCCGCAAGGCAAATCAGAATGTGCCTGAGAATAGCCATCCACACACCAAGAAAGGGGGAAAAAAAAGGAAAGAAAAAAAGAATCAGTAACATAAATTCAGTAAAGCAATCAACTACATCACCATACTTTAAAATCAGTCTGTCCTTCACAATCTTCTCACAAGCCCCCCACAGGATTGCTGTCTGTCCTTTGCATGGAGGCAAAGAATATAGAGAACAAGGAAAACTACAAAACTGGTTTATCCCTGGTCTAAACAGGCTCCAGCTTTTTGGTTTCTCTGCACCTGACAGATTTGTGCAGAAATGCTGAGATATGGCACCTCAAATAAGTAACTGTGATTTGCTGGATAGTAAAAGAGAAAAGGCATCAAAGTCCTTCACTGCTCCTCCACTTCACCATCATTAACTAATCACTAATCCTCATTCATCATGAGGATTTCAATCATTATCAACGGCAGTGTAAGTTTTCATAGTCACAGCTACTGTTTTAGTAACCAGTATGGCAAGGAATTCAGTTACAATTACTGAACCTAGTGGCTTAAGAATCTGATCAGGCCAAAGAGACTCCTAAATCTGCCACCTTGAATAGCCTAAGACTTGCTCTGGGCTTATAAAACCTTACCATCAATTCTGTCTAGAACCAACCAGAAATAGCCACCAGGCAGCATAGAAGGGTAATGTGATGAATCACATTTAAATCAAACTTTGGACTTTATACACAACACTTACCACACACAGTGCAAATAGGGGAAGTTAAATGAGGACCAGATCTCACAAAACGCTTTGTCACTGATCCAGCAGAAAAGTGCTAGCATCCACCAAAGACCTGAAAAGAGACCCAGTTTGTATACACGCAGGTTTTCACACCTAAGGAGAAAAACATAAATAAATTGTTATAAAACAGTTCCAGACACATATCATTAAAATGACTCCACCATAAATGTGCTTAAGAGATGAACTTCGCTTACAGTAAGTCTGGCTCTGACACGAGGCAGTGGTGAGGTAACAAAACAAATCTTTTTATCAGTAGCTGTGTTTTGGGTATTGCCTTGAATACCAATGTGCCAATGGCAGGCAAACATCAAACTATTCTCATACCTAGGGAGGGGTGTTCTGGACAACTAGCGATTAGTTACACATGCTGTTCATTAACAACCAGCCATGCAGCAAGTGCTCAGATTTGCTTGTATTTGTTACTGTATGAAGACTCCCGTTAATGCTAAGGCACTTAAATTCCTCAGTGAGAGGTACTACTGCTGCTAACAGCACTGAACCATGTACCTAAGCAGATACACACATGAATATTGTTCCGCTACTGACCTTGTCCACAACTAACTTGTGTGCTGTTTCCAAGTGTCTTTGACCACAGAAATACACAGAAGGATGTCTAATGAGAAAAGATTCATGAACACCTTTACAAAACATTGTTTGGAGAGGCTTCCACTGTATACTGAAGCAGTGGGCAGACCAGGGTAATGTAGCTAACAGAAAAATCTCTATTCTAACAGATGCAGTCAGAATGAAGACATTTTGTTCTAACTCAACTTGTTTTGATGGACATATGCAACATATAAGAGCACGCCTAAGTTGTAAAATCTTTCTCAGACACTGGAGAAGAGGTGAAAAAGTTCAAATGTTAATATTCCTCTGGTCTTTTTTGCAGTGGGTAAAGAGATGGGGAAAAAAAGCCTCTGGACAGCTGCTGGTATCACTGTAACAGAAGAACTCTCTAAAATGTGGAAACCAGTCTCAGGTTCTTCTCTATTTGAATTCTGGTTTTATGGTTTCTACAACCCTGACTGATAGCTATCCTCCAAAATGTAGTGATTAACCTTATCTTTGTCACTCTGACTCCATCATATTATTCATCTCAGATGACAAAGTCATGCAAGACTCACAGTGCAATTTTGAGAGCTGGAACATCTTCCACATGTGCTTGGGCCTTGCTCCACATTCCCACTACCATCCAGACTGCAACCATGCCATCACCTCACCCTTACGCACACTGTATGGAAGAAATGCTGTCCATAAAGTGAAACCCCTGCCCTGATTCCACAACAAATAAACAAATTTGAGTTAGATCGGGTTGCAGTGAGAGGTATGTTGCAAGAACACAGAAAATATCTGACCTCCTATAATGTCCTAGGGAAAAAAAATCCTTGTCAAAAAATGTCTGAACTGCCAAGCAAGTTTATACTAGATTTGCTCTTGCACATGGAAGAACCATTTCTGATCTGCTGTCACAAGCACTGAAGACAGATCTAGTGTATCATCTCACAGGTGTCCTAAGGATCTGAGAAGGCAATGCTGCCTGCATTCAGAAGAATTGTACTTACCTCTTCAATTCAGCAATGAGCAAAGCTGTGCAGGGGACACCCAGAGTCATTAGCGAGATGTTGTTAATGGCAGGCTTAATGAAGGCCAGGCAGGTGGTAACACCAGACAGGACACCCACAGCAGCTTTAAATCGGCTCCTGAATAGAGTTCATATGGGCAGAAAAACTGCTTTTAATTCAAAACTAAACCCAGAAATTTTAAAATTACTTTAGTATGTTACAAAATTTAGGTCCACCTCTGCACACAGAACTGTACTTCCTCAAAAAAGTTCTGTCTCATCATTCTTCAAGGTTTTAATATGGATTTTTAGGATATTTTCTTATTGTTAATGCAGCAACTTCTACAGCCATGTTACAGTCTGCTTTACTTTCCTTTACTTCTTTAGAGCCTTCAAAGATACTGAAACTCACATGCTAAGTTAGAACATTTTCTTAATCAAATTCAACAGCAGGTGAGAAATTCCCAGATTTTTTTATAAGACTAAGATTTGGTATAGTCTTAGCAAAAATGAAATCACTATTGCACCCTATGTAGACAGCCTGTCAACCTCTAAATTAAATATATGTTAACTGTTGTTTAAACTTCAGGTTTGCACTTCAAACAACTCACTTCCAGTCTGTGGCTGGGCTATGGCAGGTAGAGGACCATCATGCTGCCCTTCAACTACTGGCCCATAGCTTTTTAAAACATTTGTTGTCCAAGGATGGCTCTTCTACATATGAAGTAGGGTCTCAATATATTTGTACAGTACCATTCCATGGCCACAAGTGTCATTAGCTTCACCTAGGCTCATTCCATTTGCTTTTTGCTTTAAAGTTTTTATTTCTGCTGTAAAGCAACAAGTTACTTAAGTAGGAAGTTCTGATCTGACACGAATGTCTTAATGAATAAATACATCACAAACTGGTCATGACAGATAATAACATTTTTATCATTGAAAACTCAAAGTGTGATGAGGATGAAGAAAGTGAAGAGCACAGGGTAGACATAATACTTGAGGACTAGTCAGGCAAAGCAAAAAACCTGAAAGTATTAACCAAACCTGTTCTAGGTTAGAGTTTTGTCTTGGCTTACAATGTAAGGTATGTATTCTATCACCACCTACAGCACCTTCTGATGGGCTGGTAACGGTTGGTCTTTTGCAACAGCTGCCCAAAGGGAGCCAAAATCAGCCTAAAGCGGGGCCATCTCGGCTAATGGGCCATCAAGGACTCCCCAGAATGACTGATGGAATTACATCATCCCATTGTGAGATGCCCTGCTGTGGAGGAGGAACCAAACAGTCCTACCTGTATATGATGTGGGGCTTGTGACACCACGATATCACCACTGGATTCCCAGATGACAAAGCTCTCGATAACCACTATTCTGGAGTCTCTGGACCTCCAGAGAAGGACCAGACCTTTCTACAGGATCACTGCTTCAACAAGACCATATCCATCTCTCCAATGGGACTGCTGCCACCACCCTGACCAACAGGGTGTCTGCTCGTACTCTGACTCTGTCAGTTTAAGCCAGTGTTTCTGTACTATTGCCTTTATTGTGAATTTTTTCTATTAAATTTTAATTCTGACCTGAAATCCCTCACAACATATTTGTGTGGAGTTAATTCCTCTCACTGGTTTGCCTTCAAACTGTCAAAAATAGGTTAGAAACTTATACTGTTACTAGTAATATTGTTAAATAGTTAATAATTGTCATGTTAATAATGCATGTACTGTTAAAAGGTTTGGTTATTATATTGTAAAAAGGGTACTGTGTTACACCTAAGTAAACTGCACCGCCCCCAAGCAATGACCCAGCTTGGACAAAACCCTTAAGAACCAATCCGTGCCTTAACCTTCATGCAAATGAAGGATCCAAACAGAGACCAGTCCAAAGTGACAAAAAACAGTATAAAAAGGAGGCATCCAGGTCAGTGAGGTGTGCCGCTCGTCCTTAAACATCGGGAACATCTCTGCTCTGAAGAAGAAGATCCAGCGCCAGCTCTGCAGCATCCACGCTTGTCGCTGACCGGGAGCCCTCCTGCTCTACTTCCCCGGACCATCAGCATGTGCTCTACCCGCAGACTCCTATGCTTTAGGCCACATAATAAAAGCTGAAATCACTTTAGAACCAGGAGTACGTTCCCATTTTTCACAAAACCAAGATGGGTTTGTTGCCCAGAATGTCTGTATACTTCAGAAGGGAATAAAGACCTTCCTAAAAAAGTAACTGTCTTGATATATTCTGTGAGAAGTGGATGGATACAATAAGATCTTTCCTCTCATCTCAGTATTTACAGTTTTAACACAAAGTTCAACAGAAACAGTGTTCTACCACAAAAGTGTTGTTATTCCTTTAAAACCCAATAGTTTAATATCTTGGTCCATATTATGAACATACCCTGCAGTATCAGAAGACAGTAGTTGATGAAATGTAACCTCTAGGTTTCTGGAGGCTCATTTACAGAGTTTACAAAAACTGAAGAGACTGGTTCTTGCCCCTTCTTTTCCCCTCATTAGGGTGCTGAAGACCACAGTGAGGTCTCCCCTCAGTCTCCTCTTCACCAAACTGAACAAACAAAGTGACCTCAGCTGCTTCTCATATGGCTTCCCCTCCAGGCCCTTCATCATCCTCATTAACCTCCTTTGGACACTCTAACAGTTTAATGTCTTTCTCATATTGCAGTGCCCAAAACTGCCCCAGCACCCACAGTGAGGCCGCCCCAGTGCAGAGCAGAGTGGGACAATCCCCCCCCCCCCCTTGCCAGGCTGGCGATGCTGTGCCTGATGCCCCCCAGTAACACAGTTCTTGTGCTCGAGGCACGAGCTCTGGTGGAGAAAGTCCAGCTGCGTTACTTCTGTGCGTCGCTGAAGCCACTTCGGCATCAGGAAAAGAGCTGCTGGCTGAGCCAGCTAGCTGGCTTCTGTGCAGAGGGAACACGGCAGGAGGCGATGGTATGGGCTCACGTTAGCTCGGAGACAAAGGAAGAGAGAGGCTGTTCTGGTCTGGCTCCTAACAGGTTTATTGTTAGAAGTGTCGCAACCAGAACAAGCTCAGAAGGGATGGAATGCGATGGGATCCTTCCCCGAGGCTTGTCCTCAATTTTATAGGCAATTTGAAAACCCCGGTGAAAGGGGAAAACAACCAATGAGTTACAAGCCAGGGGGAGGATACAATTTAACAAGAACCACTGGGGGAAACCGAGAGGCGGGAGTTATAACAGAGAACCAATGAACAACCGAGTAACCGGGAATTTTCCCGAACCCGGGGAGGTGGCTTGGACCCGGGCACCGCCCAGGGGGTGTGGCTTAGGCTTCTGAGCCGCCCCTCGACCCACCCTCTGAGTCTGCCTCTTGGGGAACTCGAACCAGGCTGGGATTGATTGGCATCACGCTGCCCCAGCCCTGCAGTGGGCAGGGTCACACCAACATCTCCCCCTTTATTGCCTTAAAATGAGGGGGAAGGCTTAAGGGATTTCAAAACCAAACACTTAAAAATGGAAAGGGCTAATAAAATTAACACCATAAAGAAACCCCATACAATGTCCTTGATCATGGAATGAATCCAGCTGCTGGAGCTCCTGGTGCACAGGAGGAGCTGCAGCAGCAGGTGGGACAGCAGCAGGTAGGACGTCATCACACAGTCACGGGTGGTAACTTTAGGAAAAGTATAACACAAATAAAATTAATACAAATACAATTAACTTAAATAACAATGGCTCCCTTGGATTCCCCCTCTTTCAAAACAAAACTGAGGGGTCATTTTGGGAAGGGAGACACATTCTAAGGAGACTAGGAAGTGGAGTGTTTGTTTTTCAGGCCTGGAGGAGGAGTCTTTTTTCCAGGTGGCTTGGTTTTTCTTCTTTTCCAGGCTGTGGCAGCTTCTTTCCTTTGCTTGGCATCTGCAGGTGGTCTCAAAAAGGATTTGATCCACTTCCCAGGGATCCATCTTGGACGTTCTGGGGTAGAAACACACCTGTAGCCTCTACCCTGGGGGACTAGGGGGTACAGGCCACGTATCTGTAAAGTATCAGGGTATTTTATTAGGACCTCAGGTCTCTCAGTCAGTTTATGTTTGGCAGAGTTTGTGAAGTGTCTCAGGATGGGAGGATCAGGTTCCTCATAGGAACAGTTTAAAAAGTTCAAAGTGAACAACGCTTTGGAAAGTCTTATGATGGGGGCAGCAATCTCATTGCTGCCTTTTTGTTGTTCTAGCAGTCTTTTTAGTGTTTGATGCTTTCTTTCTATGATGTGTAAGGTTCTCTCTGCCCTGGAAACTACACCTGCTACATAGGCTCCGTCAGTTACCAAATTAAATGGTTCACTGAACCGCTCAAATGCTCTGACCACGGCTGCAAGTTCTGCAACTTGTGGGGATCCTTCAACTACCTGCATATCAGACTCCCACTTCAGAGTGCGAGGATCCCTCCAAGTGATGACAAGACTTATGGGAACATCCAGAGCCATCTGAAAAGACTGTCAAGGCATTTAATGGTTTTCTGCTTTGAATTTCTTTTGGAATCAGTTTGAAGACTGAAGTAAACACTCTGTGTTTTTGATGGTGTATAGAAATTTGGCCTGGGTAGCTGTCTAGGGCGTATTGGAGATGCTCATTGTTTTGAAGGAGATTATCAAGTAAATCCATTGCCAATGGTAGGTAGATGCATGTGAAATCACACCCTGCAAGGGTGTGGAGGCAGGATCTAGCTTTCATCACCAGCTGAGCCATGAGTTCCTGTGGCGTTGTGACACTTTTGGACGGCTGGTGCGAGAGGAAAACCCACTCAATGATCAACAGGGGATCACTCTGCACCTCATCCCATTGAAATATCAGCCCGTGGAGGTATGGCATTTCCCCTAATACAATAAATTGAAAAGACAGACCTGGGGCACAGCAGTGTGCCTTCCAGGATGACAGCGCTTCCTGTGCCTTACAGATGGACTGTCTTGCCTCCTCTGTTAGATGCCTAGGTGACATGAGGTCATCTTTCCCTCGCAGAAGGTTGAACAGAGGAGCGAGATCTTCTGTCGTCAGCCCTAAGAGTGGCCTCACCCAATTTATGGACCCGCAGAGCTGGTGGAGTTCCTGCAAGGTCTTAGGGTTAGCATTAATTTTGACTTGTTGGGGAACCACAGTCTGTTCATGGATTTTCAGTCCAAGGTATTTAAATGGAGAGGTTTTCTGGACCTTTTCAGCCTGGATCTCAAATCCATTTGCCTCTAAGGCCTCGATTACCTTCCCTAATGTCCAGTCTAGATAGGACTGGTTAGGAGCACACACTAAAACATCATCCATATAGTGGAGCACTATTGCCTTTGCTGCTAACTTTCGGATGGGGGACAGAATGCGAGCAACATACCACTGGCGGATGGTGGGTGAGTTTTTCATGCCTTGCGGCAGAACTCACCACTGGTAGCACTGCATGGGAGCCTCTCGGTTGATGGAAGGTACCAAGAAGGCAAACCAGGGTGCATTGTCTGGATGCAGTGGGATCTTAATATCAATGACCACTAACTTCCACTGCCTAGAGAGCATGGAGGGTGAAGGCATTCTGGGCTGCAGGGGTCCCATGTCCTCAATGACTGCATTTATTTTCTGCAGATCATGGAGGAGGCGCCACTTGTCTTTCCCTGGCTTTTTGATTACAAATACCAGGGAGTTCCAAGGGCTATTACATGGTTCGATATTTCCTTTTTTTCAGTTGCTCCTCCATGAGTGCGGTGAGCGCCTTTAATCTGTCGTTTTTCAAAGGCCACTGATCCATCCAGATATATTTGTCAGAAATCCAATTTAATTTCTGGAAGGGGCGCTCCACAGTGGCCTTTACTAAAAATTTTGGGGTTGAGATGGAATTTCGACTTGAGCACCCCACTGGGACATGAGATCCCTGCCCTACAATGTAAATCCAGAGTCAATTACAAAAGGATGGACTGATGCTATCTTTCCCTCTGGACCCTCAATTTGGACAACTGCCCTGCTTCTCTGGGCAGATATAGATGCCCCCACACCCATCACGATACCTTCTGCCAGCTGCAGCTCCCAGTGTGATGGCCAGTCATTGGAGGAAATGACTGTCACATCTGCTCCCATGTCCGTCATTCCTGCTAGGCTGATGTCCGAGCCTTGGCAAGACAGTTTGCAATTAAGCATGGGTTTGTCATTCCCAACTACCTCAGCTCAGAAGACAGAGGGGTTGTAGTTCTGTGGCGGACTACTGGGCATGAGAATAGCTTGGGCTACAACTTGGTTAGCAGCAAGAAAATAGGGAGGGTTAACACATTGGATATTGACAGTAAAGAACCCTTGTGGGCCCACTTGAACAATTTCTGGTGTAACACAAATGTCAGCTGGTGAATGTACAACATCTTTTAACACAAACAATATACAGTCTCTCAGATTCTCGCAACTCATGACGATTCTCCAGGGTGTCACCGAGTCCATTTGAGTTGCAGTGGTAACCATTTTCCTAGTGGCAGTTTCTTGATTCATTCCCCCGCATGGCCCTGCCAATCCATGTGGTCCGGTCAGTTTTTTGGCTGCATCCCATCGGCAGCAGGTGATGACATTTGCCCTGGGGAGACAGCTTGGGAACCCTGATTAATTGGAGCCAGAGCTCTGCAGTTTCAGGCAAAGTGCCCTGGTTTGCCACACCTGTGACAGACACAATTAGCATTTCTATCTCCCTGAGATGCTGTTGCATCAGCAGCGGCTGCAGTTCCTATTAAATTTTTCCATTTTTAAATTTGGCTGATGAATTGGCACCAGTGTCGTGCAAGCATGCATCATTTGACTTAAGGTCGGTGGAGGTTCAAATGGAAGACCCAAAATCACTCTTTTACAAGCATCATTGGCATTAGTCTTTTCAATTTACATTATAATATGCCCCCTTGTTTTCAGATCTTCCACTTGTCTTTCCACTACGAGCCTCAGTTTATCCACAAAATCAATAAATAGCTCATTTTGCAGTTGCCGAATCTCAGTATAATTCAATTGAGGAGCTAATTTAGGGGGCATCATTAAGAACGCTTGCTGAGCTGCTTGCTTTACAGCATTCAGGACCGGCTCTGGTGTATTTTGAGCCTGGTTATGGGGCTTGGCTAATAATCCCTCATCAGTAAGGTGATCCATAGAAAAGTTGTTTGGATCCTGCAGTAAAATTGGGAGGACCTCTCCCAGTTGCTTTCTCCAACCTTCTTCCTACATTTGGAATTCGGATGGGGAAAGCAAGCAGGAGAAAATGCTTTTGAGGTCATGTGGCACAATCACTGTACTGGTGAGAGTTATCTTAAGAAGGTCCTTAAAATACTGACTCTCCCTCCCAAATTCTTCCTGGGCTTTGCAAAGCTCTTTCAGCCCTGCAGAATCAAAAGGTTTCCATGTGGGATTATTGCCAGTTCAATCATATGTTACAGGAGCAGCAAAGGGATAGGAGGAAGCTGAGGGGACTGCCGGGCCCGATTTCAAAATGCTGTCAGTTCCGGTTTCTACCCCATGGGAACCAGAAGAGGGGGTGTGGGAACCAGGAAGTCCTCCACAGGGGGCGGGGTTCGAGGACCAGGGGTGTGGTCACAGGATGGGCGGGGATTCCCGATGCAGGGGGTGGTACCCAATGCATGGGAGGAACCCAGTGATGTCACATCTGGGAGCAGGGATAGGAAAGGGTTGGGGGCAGGAGGGCTAAAGGGACTGTGGGAAGAAGAAGAGGGGGGAGGGGTGAACTATGCCATGTGGTCAGCGCCATTGTTCAGACACGTGGAGTGGCGGGGGGACAATGGCAAACAGCATTTAGAACAGTTTTCTGGGCTTACAACTGGGGAAGAGGGCAAGTGATAAGGGGTTTGGGAAGAGGTCGAGGCATCCTGGCCAGAGCTACCCCAACAGGGTGGCTGAAAGACCGAGAGGGGTCAGAGAGAAGGTAGCAACTCTGTGCCTCTGGGCATATCACCCCATTTGGTTTTTCCAATGAAGGGGAAGTGGAATGAAGAGCAGGAGGGGAGGAAGGAGGGATACAGGAAGACCTGTGGGGGGATCTGTGCTTTTCTTTTACTTTCTGACCCATTTTATGCAAGACCCAAAGGACTAGAACTAGAGGAAAGAATTTTTCTCCAGAGGAGTCCGCTTTTCGCTTTAAATCAGTAATCTTATCCCCCACAGCCTGCTAGAAAGCAGGAGATTTTAAATTTGCAGGAGACACTTGATGGTAAAAGAAAAGCCAGTAAACTGTTTTAACAGACCCTTTGAAAATTTAAACCCATTAACTGAATGGAATTTCGCAACTTGGAGAAAAACCTCTCTTTGGGGCTGAGAGAGTTTTGATCCCATCTCTCTCTCAGCACTTCTTCCACCTGCCACCCGCAAAATGAAAAAAGAAACAAAATACCAGGGACTGGGGATACTCACACAAGTTTCAGAAATCAGTTAAAAGGTGTCCAGTCCCAAACTAAAAGGCACAGGTGGGGTTCTCCAAGGCATGGCTGCTCTCCCAAGTCAGTTCAGTGCAGAATCAGTGGGAGTCAGCAGCCTTCTTAGGGCACCGCTCCTAAAACAGAGTGGACTGCACCGAGAGGCGTCAGCAGGTCCGAAGTCGCTTCTTTTCGCTGTCCACCGACAGCCACGACGTCGCAGGGATCCACTTGCGTGAGCCCCACGCTTGGTGCGCCAACCTAACGCAGTTCTTGTGCTCGAGGCACGAGCTCTGGCGTGCCCCAGGTCAGAGAGAGTCCAACTGTGTTCTTCTGTGCCTCACAGAAGCGACTTCGGCATCAGGAAAAGAGCTGCTGGCTGAGCCAGCTAGCTGGCTTCTGTGCAGAGGGAACACGGCAGGAGGCGATGGTATCGGCTCACGTTAGCTCGGAGACAAAGGAAGAGAGAGGCTGTTCTGGTCTGGCTCCTAACAGGTTTATTGTTAGAAGTGTCGCAACCAGAACAAGCTCAGAAGGGATGGAATGCGATGGGATCCTTCTCCGAGGCTTGTCCTCAATTTTATAGGCAATTTGAAAACCCCGGTGAAAGGGGAAAACAACCAATGAGTTACAAGCCAGGAGGAGGATACAATTTAACAAGAACCACTGGGGGAAACCCAGAGGCGGGAGTTATAACAGAGAACCAATGAACAACCGAGTAACTGAGAATTTTCCCGAACCCGGGGAGGTGGCTTGGACCCGGGCACCGCCCAGGGGGTGTGGCTTAGGCTTCTGAGCCGCCCCTCGACCCACCCTCTGAGTCTGCCTCTTGGGGAACTCGATCCAGGGGATGGGCTGGGATTGATTGGCATCACGCTGCCCCAGCCCTGCAGTGGGCTGGATCACCGCAACACCCCAGGACAGGGTTGGCCATCCTGGCTGCCAGGGAACTGCTGATTCATGTTCAACTTGCCACTGACCGGGACCCACAGGTCCCTTTCCATAGCACTGGTCTCCAGCCTCTCATTCCCCAGTCTGTCCATACATTCAGGATTGCCCCATCCCAGGTGCAGAACCCAGCACTTTCTCTTGCTGACCTTCACCTGGCTGGTGATTGCTCTCATTTGTGGAGGCCTCTCTGCCCTCAAGGGATTTAACAGCTCTTTCTAATTTAGAGTGGTCCTTAAATTTACTTAGTGTTCCTTCAAGTCCTGTGTCCAAGTCCAAGTCATTTATGAAGATGTTGAAGAGAATTGAGCCATGCACAGAGGCTGTATACAGTAATTAAAGGTACATTCTACCCAGTGCAAGCTATTTTGAGGAATGGTCAGTCTAGGCACCAAACTTCTCTCCATGCATTAGCAACTTCTAATCTGGCAGATGTCAGGAAAAAACCAAACAAACAAAACCCCCAACAATCAAACTCAAAAAAATCCTGCAGAGAGTAACAGTGTAAGAGGGCAAAAGGCAGAAGTCTCAGCAATCTTCAAAGAGAACATTGATGCTGCAATTCAAGCCTCTCCATTATGTCAACTTCTTTATTGCATAAAAGAACAACATGCACAATGGTTTTATGGTGGGGCAAACCAGTTTAAACTGGCTATAATGGTTTTTTTTTTTAAACGTGCAAGAAAAAGAAAAAAATTCCTTTGCAACAATAGATTTCTAAAGAAACACTTAGCCTTTCAATACCTAAACACCATCCTTAACCACTGCCTTAAAAATTCAGATGAACATTCAGCTGACTTTCACGGGCTCACTTGTATATATACACTTCAGGATATACAAAAGTGAAAGATGGCTTCTCCTACATTAGCTGTAAGTTATATAAACTACTCATTGTAAAAGTCTCCCTAGAATCAACAAGAATAGACAATTCCAGAGGAACTGTCATCTCATGAATCACCTGAAGACGAATGACCAAAGTCATCTCATCTAATCACCTGAAGTTACAGGACACAAACCCCACCATCAGCAACTGCAGACTCAGGAATTCTGGACAAAATGGGCTGAGTGAGATACAAGCAGCTGGAAGAGAATGGAATAAAAAAATACTCCAGTAACAAAAATAGCAGTGATAGTGGTAAGGTTGATAACTTGGTGCCATTATGTGCAGGTTTAGCACAAGAAGTTTCAAGAAACATGGAAGTGTACATGTATGATTGTATGATTACCTGTCATTTCGAAAAACTCTGGGCAGGTATCTCCTAGGGAACCACATGGCAAGAGCACACATCAGAACCCAGAGAATAGCCAGCTCATCCAGCATCTGGCCCAAGAAACTGAGGGTGGCATGAAAATAAACAGATCCAATTCCTGGAAGAATGAATCAAAAGACAGTATGAACAGCTGCAGTACCGTAACAGACTGAAACACTCTGCTTCTGCTTAGAACTTCGCAGGAGATGGTAGCTACCATTTGGTCTAGAAAAGGTTATAAAAAGCACCAACTTTACTAACAGGCAATCTAGCTCATCATACCCTCATTCATCATGAAGAAAAGTATGTTATGAAAATACATTACAAAAGCAGCAGCTAAAAATGTCAGCTACTACTAGAAGAGATGTGCATGAAGAAACATCAGGTGAAAAATTATAAAGCAAAACCAACTAAGAAATAAAAGCCAAATGCTGCTTCCAAATTTTCTCAATAGCACAGGAATGGGTAAGACAAAGATAAAAAACAGCACCTGATGACTACTCCATGATAAAGGTTTACAGGTGGAAAGTGTCACACTGCCCCAGAGGGCTCTGATTACCCCCGTGAAGTACCTCCAGGAATGAACAAGCTTCAGAATCTCACATCTACATCTTTGGGCCTTCTCAGACTGTACTTCTCAGTACAGTCTATTGCTCTCTTCAGTTGCACTGGCACTTTGGCTCTCATTTAAGCAACAATAGAGGGAAGAGGGCCAGCACTGCTGTAGAGTAAACCCAAACACAAAAAAAAAGAAAGTATGCAAGGAAGGATTGGAAGGGAACAGAACTATAGCTGAACTTCCCACCAACCTCAGTTTGCAAAAGTCATTTTACCTCCAGAAACTATGGCTGCTTTGGCTTTAAGCATGTACAAGAAAACGCTTCCGTAGAGGTCAGGATTGCTTTATTTTAAAAAACAGTCAAGTGCAAGCAGGAAAAACCAGTGTCCTCTCTCCGTTCACACATGAGATGACAAACACAGACTAACCAACTTACCAACCACGACTAGCAGAATCCATATTAAATATATTCCACTGTTGAAGCAGATTGCGTATTGACGGAACAAGCACATACATATGGGCGGTAAAATGAAAAACAAGACGTTGCTTATCTAGGAAAGAAAAACAAACAGTCTCTCAAAGACAGAAAATAAACAAATCTTAAATATCCATAGGCTTTCAAAGACATCCATAATAACATTTTGTCATTCAGTGAAGCCCCAGCTCAACAAATTATGAGCCCTTGTTTCTCCCTATGCTGAGCTGTTTTTGCAAAAGCATCAACTTGTTTTGTTTAACATCATTAAATTAGTAACAGCATAAAAACTTTTGGCAATGTAAAATGTGACTAGTCATCTTTAAATCACAATTCAAGTCAATTCCCAAAGGAGTTTTATTGGGAATCTACAAATATTCAAGACTGTGGTTATTCAGAAAGTGTACAAGATCAAGGTACTGAGGACCTGTGAGTGACCTGTCCTCTCAATGGCTATCAAGCCTAGCATGGAAAAAGCACTAGAAGTACTGGCACTAGGAAGAGCTAGATAAGCTTTGTGGAAGTCAATTTATTGAGCAATAGCTATTGTCTGGAAGGTCTGAAATACAACACTAGGCTAAAAGAGTTAGAACCCCTTTTGTGCAGGGTAAAGAGAGCCTGGAGCTTTAAGTCCTTTTACAACTCAATCTTTTCCCTCAGTTCTCCACTAGACGCAACTGAATACGACTGAAAACTAGTTACAGGAAGGTGGAAAGGCTGATAATTCAGACCACTCCTAGGGGTTTTTTTAATTTAATATGTATGATTTGAATGACGACATGTTTTCTGTTTTTTCTTGCTTACCAACAGCCTAAAGCATGATGCTCTGAAAACTGAAAGCACTTCACTAGCAATTAGCAGGAACTGTCATTGTAGTAGTGATCACTTGATTCTCCCAGGAGCTGCCAGTGCTGAGGGCCAGCCATGGCACAGTAACTGAGCAGTTATGAAAAGACTCTATTGCTGCTTCACAATGGGCCAAAGGACAAATCTCCAGCCTCAGCTTTCTCATGTTTGTCTGCTTAGCCCAAGCACAAGAAAAAAACACCCCCAGCAACACTCCTCTGAAGCTAATATAGAAAACAACTCTGGGCCAAGAACATTCCTTTGGGACAGATCATATCTTAAAAAAAATTTACAAACTTGTACCGACAATAATGAAAATCTAGTGGAGAACTAATTCAAGAACAACATACAAATTTTTTCGTTCAGCTACTGTTGTCCACCTCTCAACACAGCCTAAGAATAGATTTTAAGAGGCAGATCAAGTTGTTTTAACTCCTGTAAAGCAACCTACACACTCAACAAAACAGGTTCACCTGAGCAACTTCTGTTCACAAAAAAATGCACCAGTCTCCATGCAACAGAGACTGTCAGCAACGTTGGGAATACAGTCATGGACCAGGATCCCAGTGCATGATGTTCTTATACATACACAGACCAGGAAGACTTCTGTCACTCCAAAGCAGGTAGGAAGACTACACAGCAGGGATGACGGAATATGAACAAGTCCTCTGGGGGCCTGAGAGTGGTCTATGCATCCTAGGCTTTTAGACACAGTTAGGCCAAAGGGAAGTGTCAAGGGGCAAAAATAGGTGCTTATAAACCAACTGGTTTGGAAGTAAACTCTTCCATCTCTACAGCTGAAACTGACCAATTGTTCCGGTTTGGCCAAATTTAGAAATATATCCTCTGAGAGAAGGGACCCTCCCCCACCAGGTTCGGGAAAAAATAAATTTTCCTCGAAGGAAAGTGAAGGAGATAAAACTATTTATTTAACAAACACACGGGAAAAGGAAAATAATGCTAAATAATAAAATCTTTCTCTGTGGAGGAAAAACCTGGGAAAGTGTTAGGGTCCTCCCTTTGTCCTCCTCAGAGCTGGGACTTGGCCCAGGGCCAGGCCCTCTGTGCCTGGTGGAAAGTCCTCCTGATGTGCTCTGATGCTAAAGCAATCAAGCAGTCCAGTAGAAAAGGGAGAAAATCCGAAATTCCAGGGAAGGAAAAATTCAACTCTCAGTCTCTCTCCAGAGAACAAAGCAGCTGAACCACTGACGAAAAAGAAAAAAACTGTCCTGGGCGCAGCAAGCTGGGTGCTTCCTCCCTCCCCTGCCACAGCTGGAAACAAATTGCTATCTGTGTGTGACCTTGAACAAGCTGCAAACTGCTTTGAAAAAGTTTTGCTCAGTTTTTTCCTTCCCCCTCTCAGGCTCAGTTTAGAGGCATAGAAAGGCACAGGAATTAACTTCTGGGCATAGGCAGCGATACGGGATACACATCATAAAGTCACCCCAAGACACCAATGAAGAAAATCAGAACAGGCAATCACAGTCTGTAAAAATTTGGCTAGAAAGTCCTTATTCTGCCTAGGAACAAGATGACAAAGGACACACTAGATCTACTTACCACAGCTGTAGCAATGTAGAGTTATACAAGTGATTAGCCAACACTCATGCTAAGGTCCTGCCTGCAAATGCAAGAAACCCCTTGCGAACTGGAGCCTGAGCATGACTTGTACTCTTCGCAGTGGCCATCAGGAGGATTTCCTAACATCTCAGAAGCTGGAATAGTTTTAGTGCTGAAAATTTCAATACTGAAGTATGGCTTCAGAAAGTACGTTGCATGTGCATTTTTTATATTAATACACAACTGACCTCCATGATTTGGTAATGTACAATTCAAATACTTTTATAGTTACAATAAGTGCAAAAATTTACATCGGTAGTACAGAAAATTTCCTTTGGCATCTGCTAAAGGCAACAATTAGATGTTACAGTTCTGGAAAACAGGCAAGTAGTCCTTCAATAACAGTCCATTCTTTTGGCTTCATACAATTCTGGACCTTTAGTTTTAATTTCCAGCTAATGAATTATATTATAGGAATTCAGGACATAGGCCTATAAGACAGAGAGAATGGGCTTGCTCAGATCATGATCATGCAACTTCACTCACATCTGGCCACTGTCCTGACACAGTACGTTTCCTGCAGTCCTACCAACGCACATGTATTCTTCACTATTTATTACATCTCCCAGAGAGCAGCAGCATTCAAATACCACAGAGAAGCTTACTGCACAACATCTTTCTGAGCAGAAAGCAAATAACTAAAGTAGGTCCCTGTAACATCAGAGGGAGTGTATCCTCCATACCTGAGCATGTCATTTACATACACTATAACTCTTCTGTGGTAAAAAAAGATGCTTTAGGGAGAGTACAAGCATTCTCTAACACTCTTAAGACTACCTCATAACTTTTTAAAACTTTGATTTCCATGCAACTAGGGAACAAAAGAAGAGGAATAAAACCCTGGCAAATAAGACCCTTCTTAAATGGAAATGACAAGCACAACTAAATGCAACATATTGAACTGATAAGTACTGACTTTCCCAGCCAACAGGAAGAAACCCCAACAGTTTCCAGGTATTTAAAACATAAACAATATCATTTTTGTATCAGAACACATTACTTCATTCATTTCAGAAGGAAAAAAAAAAACAGAAAAAAGATACTTATAACTATTCCTTCAATTTGAGCTACAGAATGTTTTGTGGCCTATTTACTGAAAAAAAGTAAGACCTGAATCACTTTAGTTAGACAAAAATCATGTTAAGTCTAGCCTGTGTATGTTTAAAAAAATTAGTCTGATCAATTTATATAAAACCTCTGAACAGATTTCTCCTACCGATTTAATCCTGGTGATTGCTTTGGTTTAAGTCCCACCAGAACAAATAAATAATTTTTTTAAAAATACTTTTCATATAAGCTGCTCCAGTTTTGTGCTTACATGAATACTGCATGAGACCTCAACCACAACTCTGACCTCAGCCATGACAGTTTAAAGTGCAGATTAGCAAGGTTTTAATCTAAAGCTTAATGACCCAGATGCCAGATTCAGGTCTGCTGAAGAGTGCTTCCTGGAACTTCAAGGGAGTTTGAGTCAGTCAGAATGAACACCCCCTAAAAGGATTAAAATTTAGATGCCACCTAAGATACTTTTTGGAGTAGGGCAAAAACTTCTTAACTGTCCTGTGAACATCCCCATCAATCCACTGCAACTAACTGTTTTAATTTTCAGAAGTTGCTAACACAGAAATCAAACCCTAACCATGACATGGTATTACTGAAGAGAGCCTAAACATGACTACCCTCAACATGGCCTCTTTTTTTCCTCCTCTTTCAGTGAACACCTCACTGATTTGTACACAGCTGCCACAACACAGCAGGCTTTGGGGCAAACATTTTTCTGTGTGTCCACCTGTCTGAAGCCTCAGTTATTCATCTGGACACAAGTGCAGCTTCTAGCATTTCGGCAAGCTTCTATACCACTGCTAATCACCTCAGTACAGTGTTGTGGTTTAATCCCACAACTGCCCAGCTGCTTGCCCACTCCCTTCACAGCAGGACGTGGGAGAAAATCAGAAGGGTAAGTGTGAGAAAACTTGTGAGGGTTGCGATAAGAACAGTTCAATAGGGAAAAAAATAGCTGTTCACACAAGCAAAGTGAAACAAGGAATTCTTTCAGCATTCCTCATGGACAGGCAGATGTTCTCCATGCCCAGGAAAGCAGGGCCCCATCACACGTAACAATGACTTGGGAAGACAGATGCCACCACCCTAAATGTCCCAACTGCTTCCTTCTCCTTCCTCCAGCTCTACATGCTGATCATGATGCCATATGGCCTGGGAAATCCATTGGGTCAGTTGGAATCAGCTGTCCCAGCCATGTTCCCTCCAAAAGCCTTTTGTACCCCCACCCCACTGGCTGCTTGGGTGAGGTGAGGAGCAGAAAAGGCCTGAGTAACCTCTGCTCAGTAGTAATGAAAACACGCCTGAGTTATCAACACTTTCCAGAACAAAACATCACCCCATACCAGCGCCTGTGAGGAAAATTCACTCTACTCCAGACAGAACCAGCACACACATACCCATCCCCCTGCATAGCTGGCTACAGAACACATTTGCTGTCTTCAATAACTTGTTTATCCTGACCTTTTCCTCCCTTTGTTTTTGGTTCTTGCACAGTGACATCAGACATACAAAAAAAGCTGACAGTTTCCCTTACACACCCTCAAAATTCGCCAATGTCACAGACCGGCCACCATCTTTAGGACTTTGGCAGCTAAGTACAAGAAAAAAACAAGTTAGCAATGTATACAGTGTACCATGGAATTATTTGTTCTATGTGTACAGAACCTCCCATGATACAAACTCCAGTGGGGGAAGCCAGATATCTACTTCTTTCTTCCACTCTATGTTGGCAGTCAACACAGCTTGAAAGGGAAAGACAGTTCAGACAAGGCTGGAATTTGGGAGAAAAAATCTGTCCACTTTAAAGTGTAAAAGAGACAAAGCAGAAGCTCCAGCTCCTCATTTGTGCACACACCACCTCCTATAGAACAGAAAACAGACTGAGCATTTGCAGGTTTGCTCCTGGACACGTGTTTTTCATGGAAGGGCAAACTACCCGAAAGCCTGATGGATTATCTTACTCTAGGGGATCTGTCACTGACATTCTTTACATCAACAGGACGTCAAGAGCATTGCTCCCTTTCCAAGATGTGTGGTACAGTGCAGTCTGGCTCTGCTGCTGTGGCTGTGTTTTTTGTAAGTTCTCTCCAGCAGCTGAAAGGTATTAGAAAGGTGTGATAAGACTCAGGGGTAAACCATGACTAACTGGAAGGAAGCAACAATTACATTATTCCTCTTCCCTCTCCTTCCATTCTTCAGTTACTTTCTTAAACAGACATCTCTTCCTTTTGAAAAATACACTCTTGACTTCAGCTGCAACATTACGGCAAACTGTCCGTGAAAACTTTGCCTTCTTGGAGCAAAACATATTTGAGAGAAATCCAGTTTTGCCTCCAGACACCAAGGTACGTTTTTATCTTGGCCCATCACTGCCTTGCACGCCCATCAAGGCACTGACACCTGTTTGTGAAAATGGATACCAGACCACGGCAATCTAGCACCAAAAATTCGGTGTTTGGCCACTACAAGGCTCGACAAAGACGAGGACAAAGCCTGCTGCACACTACTTACCGGTAGCAATACGACTAGTAAACCTCCCCATTTCATACCTCAAAAACTAGGTAAAAATCCTCTAATTTTAGGCATGCCAGCGACTGGAGAAGGAAAAGAAGTTGCCAGGTATAGAAGGACATGCTACAATCCCACGAAAGCCCCACAGGAGACGGAGCTGGCAGGCAGCAGGAGCCCCCCGGGCTGCAGCGGGACCTGCCCGCCGCCGCCCGCTCGCCCGCCCGCCCACCGCCCCCGGTGCCGAGGCGGCCGCCGCTCCCGCGCCGCCGGGCACCGCCGCCACCACGCACCGTGTTGTAGAACTCGGCGATGGCGGGCACGATGGTGTAGTTGTCCTCGCACCAGTCCACCTCCGAGCTGCCGGCCCGCAGCGGGTCCCACCACAGCAGCGCGCCCATCGCTGCCCCCCAAGCCACCACTCCGGCTCGGCCCTGGGGCGCTACGGGGCGGTGACCGCGCCCCCGCCCCTCCCTCCGCGGCCCGCGCAAGAGGCGGGGCAGCCCCAGGCCGGCCCTCCACGGGCAGAGGTTTCGGGGGCCCGCAGCGCTTGGGCTTCCTGCGCCTGCCCCGAACGTCGCCGGGCAGCCGGGCGGTGGGACCGCCAGTTCCCCGTTCCCGGCGGCTTTGAGCAGCCAGGTCCTCCACAGGCGTGGGCAGCACGCCTGCCTCTCTTGTACGCTTAGAGGTATCTCACACAGAATCACTGAATTGTTAGGTTTGGAATGGACCTCTGGAGATCATTCTGTCCAACCCCCTGCCAAGGCAGGGTCACCTAAAGTAGGTGACATAGGAACACGTCCACGTGGATTTTGAATGTCTCCAGAGAGGGAGACTCCGCAACCTCCCCAGGCAGCCTGTTCCAGTGCTCTGCCACTCTCAGTGTGAAGAAATTCTTCCTCACGTAGAGGTGAAACTTCCCGTGTTTTAGTTTAGGGCCATTACTCTATGCTGTGCCACTGGGAACCACTGAAATTAGTCTGGCGCCATCCTCTTGGCACCCACCTTTGAGATACTTCTATTGATGAGATCCCCTCTCAGTCTTCTCCAGACTAAACAGACCCAGCTCCTGCAGTCTCTCCTCGTAAGAGAGATGCTCCAGACTCCTTGTGGCCTTCCAGAGTAGCTCCTTGTCTCTTTCGTGCTGCAGAGGCCAGAACTGGACACAGGACACAGGGTCAGCTCCAGCCGTGTGACAGAGAGGAGCGGCCGCTCTCCGCACACCCCTGCGCCCGTGCGTAGGCAGGGAACCGGGAAGCGCATCCCGGCGGGAGCCGCTCATACCACGCAAACAACGCGCCTTCCCCTGAAAGCCAGCGTGTCGCGTATTGATGGCGCTTCTTTCTACACGTGCCGTTACTCCCAGCCCCGGAGTGGGCGCGCCCGACCCGTGAGTCCCTGCGTGCCATTCCACGGCCCGTTCCCAAGGAACGCTTTCTCGCTGGCGAGCGGCACCTCAGACAACCAAAGCCACACCCGGGCCTGCCCCAGGCAGGAGACAAGTGCCGGAACCCGGGAGTGCGGGAGGGCCGGGCCCGGGCACGCCGCGAGGCCACACCCCCCGCGCCTCCCGGCCACGCCCCTCGCCCGTGGAAGCCTCGCTCGCCATTGGGCAGCCCCGGTCACGCGGGGCGCGGGCGGTGCTGCTCTCGCGAGAATTGCTGGGTGTATGTAAGAAGTACGGGCGGAAGTGCGGCCTTTTCCCGCGGCGCCGAGACGTGAGCAGCATGAAGGTATGGCCGCGCCGGGCTGAGCCGCGTTCGGGGGTGGGGGGCTGGAGCTCCCCCGCCGTAAATGGCCCCGGCGCTGCCCGCAGAGCCGCCACTGGTGGCCGATGGTCCCTGGCGGCGGGGCTGGAGCGCACCTGCGGGGCGGATGGGAGTGGATTGTTGGCGGGCCCCGCTGCCTCGGGCGGGACTGTGCTGCCGCAGGGTGGAGGACCGCCGGGCTTCCGGGTGGGCCGCTCGGAAAGGTTTTTGAGAGTGAGAGGCCTGTGCAGCCGACAGTAGGGCCCGGCAGGGAGGCGCCGTGTGCGCTGTTCTGAAGCAGTGGCGGGAGGCGCCCGTGCAGTGCTGCGCTCTGCGGCGGCCCCAAGGAAGTACAAGCGATCCCCCACGGCAGGTGCTGTTTCCCTGCAGTGACTTGAGCGTCTCTCTCACGCGGCGTGTGCTGTGAGGGGTTTGCAGCAAGAGGATAACACAGATTTTTGCTGGTCGCAGTCTGATCGGTCTCTGGCTGCGATAAAGTCAGTTTTCTGTGCGACTGAACGAGTTGTAGAGCCTAGTGTGGCCGAACATAGGCGTCCGTGCCGTGGCTCTCCCAAGTGTGGTGTAATGACAGGCTTTGCTGGTGAGCATTTGTGTAAGCAGCTGGAGAATTTCAGCTTTGAAATGCCAAGCTCAACCCATCAGGTAAGTACTGATTTTTTGTTACAGTGTTTCCTCAGAAGTTTCAACCAGATCTGTTTTCTTGTTTGCATTTTTCTTCGCTAGCTCAACATCTCTTTCCCGGCTACTGGCTGCCAAAAGCTCATTGAAGTGGACGATGAGCGTAAGCTAAGGACGTTTTATGAGAAGCGAATGGCCACGGAGGTGCTGGCTGATTCCCTTGGTGAGGAGTGGAAGGTAGGAAGTACGGAAGAATGTTGTCAGAGTTGTATTTGAGGAGCGTAAAATGCAAAATGTCTCCAGTATGCACTTCTCATGCTGTAATGCTTGCATGGTGGCAGTCACATTGAAAGTTTCTCTTGCTGTGTATGTACTGAACTTACTGATTAGGCTAGCCTGTTTTGGTACTTTATCTGAATGGGAGATTTTTGGTTTTTAAAGCCTTCTGCTTAGTTTCTTGCTCCCTTTTGCAGTGGCTTATTGCTCTTCATGTCAGTGCTGTCTCTTGGTATTCAGCCCAAGTTAAATTTGCAGTGTAAAACTTCCAATGTGTTCAAAATTGACTTTGTTGTGTTTAAACTGCTGCTAATACATGGGGAGAAATATGTTTGGCATGGTGGATGGGCTTGGAATAGTTAGTGTTAATATGGACAGTGCAGCTGAATTTGAAGAACATGATCTTTTCTGCTGCCATCTTCACAGGGAAGATGATAAAACCTGTATTTTTTCCTTTTTACCTATGTACTACTCTAGACACTCCTGTGTTCTATGCACATTTCCAGTTCGTCAAGTAAACAGGCTTAATTAGGCTTACAATTTCAGAAAAGCTAGTCAATAATGGTGCAAGATTTTGCACAGTGTTACTTCCCAACAAAAATTCAAAGGGATGTGAATCACACTAAATGTAAATTCTGGTATACAGAGGTATTTTTCACGTTTCTTAAATAAATGGCCAGATTGTTCCAAAGGTGTTGGTTAAAGTTGTTCGCGCTAGCCATAACAGAGACTCTTGCAGAATCATGGACACAGTGCTCTGTTGTTCCGAGCAGTGTGTTGTGGTATCTGCTGCTTTTTGAGGTAATAAAGACACAAGGAACTCAGAAACATTTCTCCTTTCCTAGGGATATGTCGTTCGGATAAGCGGTGGCAACGACAAGCAAGGCTTCCCCATGAAGCAGGGTGTCCTGACTCACGGACGTGTCCGCCTTCTCCTCAGCAAGGGCCACTCCTGCTATCGCCCCAGGAGAACCGGCGAGAGAAAGCGCAAGTCTGTCCGTGGCTGCATTGTTGATGCAAACTTGAGTGTCCTGAACTTAGTCATAGTGAAGAAGGGTAAGAGTCTGGATGAAACAAGCAATAGGTAAAAGTAGGCACCTGGAAGGAGCCTGCTTGCAGTGGTTGGTAAGTTGCATGGAATGGAAATGGCAGTCCCAGTTTCAGAATGTGTCTTAACGGTCCCTCTGAGCACAGCAGTCTTGTACTGCTAGAACTGATCACTAAAACACTTCTTGTTGCTGCCAGCAATCTGATCATGTTAAAGCAGCCAAGGGTAGCTGGGGTGGTGCTACTGACAAGTGAACCTCAAAGATTACATAGCCTTACCTTGAATTCTTACAGATTTTAAGCTCAGTGTTTGGCTGCTGAAGCTGGTGCTCAGTAGATGAGGTAAATGGCATGTTTAAACTTGCATTCCCAAAGGTGAAAAGGACATTCCTGGGCTGACTGACACAACTGTGCCCCGTCGTCTTGGTCCCAAGAGGGCCAGCAGGATCCGGAAGCTGTTCAACCTCTCCAAGGAGGACGATGTTCGTCAGTACGTTGTGAGGAAGCCTCTGAACAAAGAGGGTAAGAACTCCAATAGTACAGCTCTTCAGGTTCTTGTAATTACTGCTGAGGTGTTCATCCTACTGCAGGGAATACACCACGATTAATAGTACATCCAGGAGCTGACACTCACTTTATTTTAAGCTTTGTTAGCTATAACTTGTAGAAAAAAATAAAGTTTCTTCGTTGCCTCGTTTCCTTCGCCCCTCTCTGCCCTGTTTTGTCACAGTTCGTTCTTAAGTGTTTGATAAAATCTGGAGTAATTTTTACTAGTTTCTAAGAATAACCTAAAAGTAGTAGCTGCAGGGTTAAATACAAGGTGGAATGTTGTTAAAACTTTTATGGTATGGGGGAAAAGGCAGTGTAGAGAGAAGATGCTAAGATTTTTCCCCCTTGCTTATGGCAGTCTGAAATGAGCTTGTATTGGAAGGGTACTGCTTGGCTTAATACCAGTTTCCTGCAGTGTAAGGTGTAATTTTGGGTTTTTTTTTGCTTTTGATCTGGGGAAAAAAAGGTGGATTTTTAGAATAATATGATAAGACTTTGGTACTGTGGAAGTTTGTTGGGGAGAAGAACACATCATGGGGGAATGGTTTTGTCCATTAAGGAGTATGATCCTGCTGGACATCAGACTGTTCCGTGTGACTGCTAAAGTCTGTCAGGATTGCTTACTAAAATTTCATTTTACAGGTGTATGTGGTAGTGTGTTTTGTTTGCTCATAGTGGGCTGTAGATCTGTTTTTTGGGATAAACAGTGTCAAACCTAAGTAAAACTGTAGATGGCTTTTTAATGCTGGAAACAATGGCTCATTCTGGAAGGTAGATAATGAATACCCTTACTGAAAATTTAGGTCTAGGGGGAGTTACAAGAGACAGGCCTGTTAAGATGCTAGAAATTTACACTTAATTTCTAATAACAAATCATGAGCATTAAGACCATGTATTGTTAATGCTGTATCTGGTGATAATTGATCATTTTCCCTGCAAAATCTATCAGGATGTTGAACTCTCTGTAGCTGCTGTAAGATATGGTACACTAAATAATGCTAATAGTAAATGAAACACTCTGGAGTTTGCTAGATGAGGCCTGTGGCTTCTTCAGAAGGTACTCTGCCACTTCTGCTGATATGTAGTGATTTTTAGGTAAGAAACCCAGAACGAAGGCTCCCAAGATCCAGAGACTGGTGACTCCTCGAGTGCTGCAGCATAAGCGCAGGCGTATTGCCCTGAAGAAGCAGCGCACTCAGAAGAACAAGGAGGAAGCCGCAGAGTACGCGAAGCTGTTGGCCAAGAGGATGAAGGTACGTTTGCTGTTTCAACTCAGCTGTATGGCAAATAGCTCATCTCCCAGAATCAAGGGATTTGGTTAACAGGACTGTATGCTTACAGCTGCTCTGTACTAGCTCATTTTGAATATAAGCACCTAAATGCGAGTATAAACATAGCTGGTCAGTTGAGGTTTTTTAAATATTTCTATCTGTTTCTGCCAGTCGTAGAGCAATAGAAATTAACCAGGCCCACTAATTTGACACCTTTTTTTAAAGGAAACTAACAGTTACAGCCTCTGAGGATATTTTTTGCTGTAGCAATTTTAGTTCAAATGAATTCTGTTTTAACTCAAGATGCCCAAGCATTTGAGTGATTGTGTGGAGAAATAGGATTCAGCAGTTGATCTTGATAAAGGATAAGTTGGCAAGAAGGTATTTGTTTGCATGTGTTTGCCCTTGCTCCTAAAACTGCAGTGACTGCTGAAGCAGTACTGTAAGCAGGTACAGTTGGAATATTTGGCACAGTGCTTCCTGAATTTCATTACTTCCAGATAAAAACTGAGAGAGATGCACCTTTGTTGTGTTGTGAACTCCACATCACTTCCTTAACTAAAGTTTTGGGTGCATACCGGGCAAAGACACAGGTCTGTGTTGGTTTGGATACTTGCAGAATTCTTCTGAAGAAGGGAAATAATTTTGCTTTTTTGACTTACAGAATCTATTCCTTCAAGTTGCATTTTCTCTAGTTTGTTCTGTTTGATGATATGTAACATCTCCATACTCCATGCCTTTCAGGAAGCCAAGGAGAAACGCCAGGAGCAGATTGCCAAGAGACGCCGGCTTTCTTCTTTGAGAGCTTCTACATCCAAGTCTGAATCAAGTCAGAAGTAAAGATGTTGTACATGATACTAAAAAGACATTGTACATTTAATTACCAATAAACTCCTTTTGTGGTGAACTTCCAGTATGAGACTTTGTAGTTCATGTTGTTACTGCCAGTCTCTTAAACAGGAGTTCAGACTAAGTGCATCATGTAGACCAAACTGGAGCCGCAAACCTTGATCTTGATGCAGTTCTATTTTGAGAACTTGTAGTACTGTGTCTTTATTGAGAAGTTCCATTTTATTATGAACTTGTGCATGCGTGTGGATGTTGCTACAAGCAGGGTTTACCTGCAGCATCAAAATTCTCTGCAATGGTTCTGCAGTGCAGTGGGCAGAATGTAACCCACTTAGTAGTGTTGAGTGGTTAATTTGTGGGTATTTTGATGGGGTTTTTTTAAATCCAAAGTACAGGGTAGTGTTTACATATGAGAAGATTGTGTCACTCACTTTTGATACTAACATTGGTAAAACTTAACCTTCAGCTGATTCTTAGCAGAATTAAGTGCAGTTCAGACACTCATTGGAACAGACTCCACAGGGAAGTGACTGCAGACCCAAGTCTGCCAGAGTTCAGGGAATGTCTGGATGATACTTAGTCAAACGTTTTAGTGGCAGGTAGTCCTGTGAGGAGCCCTGGTGTTGCTCTTTATGATCCGTATGGGTTACTGTAAATGTGAGATACTTGTGATTCTGTAGGTATTGCAGTGTTCTGCTCTTGAAATTGGTACTGGGCCATGAATAAGGCAGCTTTTAAAAGATTTGACTAGAAAATTTGAATTGAGGATTAAAAATTACAGATCTGCCTTAATGTATTCAGTCTGTACTGGGTAAGGGTAACGGGAATTCACCTCCAAGTTAAAAACACATGTGTTGGATGTTAGAATGGTCTGGAGCTAAATAAATTGTCTTAGTTCTTAAAATAATAATTGGGATCCACTTTATTTTTGTTGAGATAGGTGCTTCTGTTTCTAGTACATTAAGCTTCATCACAACCTTAGAAGTTGGGAAGGTTTTTATTCTTCTGTGTGTGGCAAGACTCTTCTAAGTTTGGGGCCCCACCTGGCTAGAAGGCGTTTTATGATGCATCAGATGAAAAACTGGGACTGAAAAAAAAAGTTGCAGAAGACAAGACCTGCTGGGAATACATTATGGGGACAGAAGGATCAAACCTGCTGTCCTTAAACTTAGGTTTGTATTAGGATGATGGGATACCCATCTGACAAGGACAGAATTTGCCATGAAGCACTTGTGTGCAGTGGAACCTTGGACCAAGAGACTTGGCCAAAGCAGTTACCCGAGCTCTATCTTTCACAGCTTAACTGAGGCTGGCTTTGAATGGCAAACTATCTAATCAGAAAAGGTTTAGAGGGTTAGTAATGGTGGTTACGCATGAATTAAATAATGCTGGCTAGCCCAATAAAATTCTAAGAGGGTACCATTTTACAGTGTATTTTTTTTTTATGGAGGCCATGGTCATTGCCTACAGTTTAATAGTGAAGATCCATAGGCCCTGTTAAACCTGAGCTTCACTAAATAAAAAAAAAGACCCCTTTTTAATCCACATTAGTCTCTGCAAAAATTAATATGGAGAAAATGTAGGTAAGTATGTGAGTAGCACTCAATAAATTCACAATGCTGAGAATTATACAATCTGCAGAAGGGAAATAACACTGTCTAGCCTCTTTATCCTAGTAAAATGTACACAGTTAAGTACTTTGGTCAGGGTGACCAAGCACTGAGGTGGTTGTCCTGGACAAGAACAGGAGGGTTCTGAACATTCTACACCACTGCTAAGTCGTGTAGGCCATTCTGTATGGCCTATTCCTGCTGTGTAGGCTGCTAGTAAGTCTTCCTCTGAAGCAGTGCAACTCACACCCAGTGTGAAAAAAGTCAGTGGGGTGCTGGTTATTTTTGTCAGGCTTTGAGGATCTGTGGCCTTGTCAGAGCCAGGAACTACATGACCTAATGAAGAAATGACCAGTGTTTTAAAAATCCTTTCTGCACTCTTTTCCCTCACTTGCTTCCTGGAGCTGCCTTTGTGGCTCATCTGCTGCTTCCTTCTGCAGTCTTAGGCTTTCAAGTGCAAATCAGGCGTATCATGACTTGGCAGACTCAAAGAACAGTCCTAGCTTGAAGGGACCTTGAAAGATCATCTGGTCCAGCCTGTTCGTGTCTCTGAAAGGTGGCTCTCCCTGCCGATGTGTCCACCTCAACACCCAGTTCAGTGACACAGCAAACGTGGGGAGGGTGCTTTTGATCCCATCATCCAGATCATTCATGGAGATGTTACAACATGGGGCCCAGGGGGCCCCACTTGTGACAGGCTGCCAGCCTCAGTAAAACACACTGATCACCTGTGAGATGATTCCTGCCCATCTCACAGACTGCCCATCCAGTCTGTATTTGACATTTGTCTAGGAGGAGGCTGTGGGAGATAGCATCTGCTTTGCCAAGGTCCAGCTAAGCAATACTCTCTCTTGACATGCTATTTTTCTGTAGCAGTTACCAATTTAGCCTAGCACGATTTGCCTTTAATAAATTCATAGTGTTTTCCCAGTCACCTGCTTTCACCATGACTTTAGGTCATGGATGACTCAAATCCCCAACTTGAAAGAGACTAATGAAGTAGGAGCAGGTTCTCTCTGCCCCTATGCACTTCCAGTTTTACTGCAGTAGGAACTGCAATAAAACCACAAAGCCAGCAGCTGCAGAAGTCCCTTAACAGCAGTTCAAAACCTGTGATACTAAACACAATGCCAAGTGCTATCTGGGAACAGCAGCTTTTCCTTGAATGTTTCAGCAGGGTTTCTACTCTTTAAGGACAGTTTTTCTGCAAGTCTGAGGCTTGGCTGCAAACTCAGAGACACCTTAAGCTTCAAGGCAAGTAACAGACCCTGGTCAGAACATGGCAGGTTGCAATTCATCTCTTCACAACCAAAGGAAACAGAATACACATAGCATTGACATAATCACTTTTAACTGGCAGGTCTGAATTTAGATAGTGTGGCACAGAAAACAAATGAGGAAAAAATGCCAAATGAAAGCATGTTGAGGAAACCTAAACAAAAATGTCAGAACATCCCTCTGAACTACTCTCATAGCTAGGTGAAGTGAGCCTCTGTTACTCCCAGCAGTTTTTGTCTGCCACTCATCTCCATAGAACCACTGAGTCTCCTCCAAGCAACCCTAGAAAACTAATGCAAACACCTGCTGAAGCAGGGCAGTGACTGGGCAAGTCTGAACATTTTTTAAAGAACAGATTTCACAAACTCCCAGGCAACATGTGCCAGTGTTTCAACAACCTCACAGTTAAACTACAGGAAAATCCACTTAAGTGTTTTAAGTTTTTGCCCATTGCCTCTTTTGGCACCACTGAGCTAAGTCTGTCTCTGTCTTCTCTACTTCCCACCTACCCCATCAGGTATAGAGACACATGCCCCTAAGCTTTCTCTAGCCTGAACTGTGCCAGCTTTTTTAGCCTTCCACTTGTGTGACAGGTGCTCCAAGCCCTTCGTCACCATTGTGGCCCTTAGCTGAAGTCATTTGAGGATGTTGAAGTGTCTCTTGTCCTAGTTGGCTGAGACTTGGACATAGGACCCAGACATGTCTCACAGCCATGGAGATAAAGATCACCATCCACGTGTTGGCAATGCACAGCTTAGCTCACCTCCAGATACTGTTGGTTTGCATTGCTCTGAGGGCACTCTGCTCTCTCAGGGTCAGGTTGGGGCCCACCGGGAACATGATGTCTTTCCTGCTTAGCTGCTCTTCACCCTGCACTGGCACATATGATTACTCCTACATGGAGGCAGGACCTTTCAGATTGCTTGTGGACCCCATCAGTTCTCCAGCTTGGTAAGTCAGTTGGCCCTTCCTTTACTTTTCTTTCTAGATAGTAAAAGTTTGTGTCTACAGCTATGGGGTAACTACCACTAATTAGTAGGGAACTACCCCTCAAGGTTGCTCTGAACACATGAAGGATCAGAGCTTCATTAAGCAAGCACCTTCTGCTATTTTCTTTACCATCACAGTCCACAGTCCCTCAAATTTCCTATGAGATTCTGGTACAGGAAGTGGCAGTTCCCTCCTCTCTATGACTTCACACCCAAATACCATGTTCATGCTTCTTTGGTGGTTCCACAAATGGAAGTTTTTGCTCCTGCACAGCATTCTCCCTCTTTCTGTCTCCTCCCTCAACAGGCCACATGAAGGGTAGGAAATGCAAAGACAGGGTAACATTCTTAGCAAGCAGCATTATTGAAAAGACAGCAGTGACAAAAGCAGAGGAAAACAAGAAAGTCAGTGTGATGCTTACAAGACATTGAAGTCCAAAACACTAATTGTTCCTCAGCTCCCTATCTAAAAATAGGTCTGGAAATACAGGTTTATTATGCATCTTTTCCACAATATACCAATCTGTGCTAGGCACATCATTCTCATCAGTGAGAAACGTCTTTAGGGTCTGATATTATTGTTACTGTCAGATTAATGAACTGACTGCCGCACACGAGGGGGCTTGAAAGATACTCAGTTGAGAAGGTGAAGGCCTGAGGCACTGGCAATTTCTACTACTTAAATTTCATCTAACCCTCACTCCTATCCCTGCCCCATTAAAAATAAACCAAAAGAACCCCAAAAACCCCAACCAAACAACAACAAAAAACCAACTCAAAAAAACCCCTGGAAACTACATGTAAACCTGCAAGTATGTTATGAGACAAGAGGTCCACCAGTATTTTTGCAAGTTAGGATGCACCAAGTGAAAGCATCACTCTGTGTCCCCATCATGAAATCTTTGAGAAACCAGAACTTCTGGAAGGTGTTCTCCCAAGTAAAGCCACAACTATGCTGCAGAGAGCACCAGCTGCCCTCAGGAAGCCTGGGGCTGTGCCTTTCCCATAAACAAGAGCTTCATGGATTCTGTCCCAATCGGCTTGTTTCTCAGCTGTTCTTACCTCTGCTGATGCCCAGGCTTGCTGAAGGTGCCACAGAACCATCCTGTCTAGAAGCCACATCTCCACAAGTGAATCCCATCTTTTACTTCCCTCTTGCCCTGCCTCTGCTCTTTCCCACCATTCAGAAGCCACCAAGATACTGTGAAATAATTACCCAAAAAGGCAGTCAAAAGTCTTTTACGCAACTATAGGCTGAATTTGCACTTAAGATTAAATTCTGTCAGTCGTGTAAATTCCAGTGGCGAAAAAAAGCTGAACAATGGACATTTTTACACAGGATGCATATATATTTTATTTTGGGAACAACGTTAAAAATTGTTTCTTAGTCTAGAATATCTATACAGAATTCAGAATATAGTGTCCTTTTAAACTCAAATTTTTGTCAAATGTACAAAATATTACAGAGAAACAATTGTTAATCAAAGCACAGTAAATGGATGCCATTTTTCAGCAGTTCAAAACAGTCTCTAAACCAGTGCAAATTTTATTGCATTAAGCTTCCCAGCTCACTTAATAGATTCATAATTTATTCATACTACATAATTTCATCCTCCTTACAATACAGTTTATTTTAAGCTCCTAACAGGAGTTTAATGTGCTTCTAAACAACAGCAAACAATCCCTTTTATTTGCACCATTGGTTGATGCAGACTGAAAGAACAAATAAAAACGCCATCCGATTCTCTCATGTATGCATCACAATATACAGCACAGGAGAGTACAGAACTAGAGTCCAATTCAACCATTCAGTTTCAACACTTAAAAGTTACAAGGGTGTTCATTTTTAAAAAGATCCATAGTGAAAAGCTGATATACATAATGCATTTTAAGATTTTTATTAGCTGAAAGAAAAAAAGAACCCTTTTGTTTAAAATGTACAATTATCTGAATAAAATTACCTGCTTACCGTTAATGAAATAGAAGTTATCTGCATTGAAATAATGGTTGAATTAAGAATTTTAAAAAGAGAAGACTACTGAGTGGATTCTTCAGTTCCTTACATTTTAACAATTTGTTTTAAAAATATAATTTCTATGATCTAATTTAATATACATTTTGAAAATATCCCCTATGTTGCAGTTATTCAAGGAAAGCAGTAAACTCAATGAAAGGTATATTCTTTTAGCTGCAGCAATACAAAAAGCCATTAATTCACAGTTAAAATAGAATAATATTACTCATTCACAAGTGCAATGTAGCTTGAGCTTAACCAATGTGAAATTCCACCAGGAACAAACTAAGTTACTTGCAAAATTAATTTACTTTGAAACACATATACTAAATAAAATACTTTCTATTACCACTGTATTGTCTAAACTTGAGTTATATAAAATGTGAAGACAGGATACAATTGTAAGTAACATACAGATGCTTCTAGTAACATGTAAAAGTGGTACCAATTACTGTGCCAACACTGTAGCCACATCAGTCTCCTAGGCCTAAAGGGTTTTCAAAGTTGTCAGATTTTGGTGGTGTGCCAGAATATAATTCATAAAGAAAAGCTTTGTAACTTAAGAATCCTGTTTTTAAACATTTAAGACCTCATTTGTTGGTTTAATTCCACAAAAACCCCAGCTATTTTCATATGAGCACTCAAGCTGTATATGTAACTGATTTATAGCTGGGTGAAAGGTGCAAGACAGTATCTTAGAAACAATTCAAGGAAGCTTCTCTTTGATAATTGTTCTTCCAATACAAACTTTCTAAGTTGGGCATTCCTGAAATTCATTGTTTGCATCTACATCTGTTATCAGGTTGCTTTACGCCCTCACTTTGTGCACACATTGCATGTTTTGAAGTTAATGCTGATCTGCAAATGTTTCCTTCAGGTTGTACATGGGAATTACAAAATATACACAGAAGAACCATCTCCTTCTGAACACTGGCTGTTGACATACTAGAAAGAGTATGTGGAGGCAAGAGTTTCACAAGTGAGCAAAATGCTACTTCTGTTTATACTGACAGAGCAACAGAACCAAAATCAAGCTTTATCCACATACCTCCTTCACAACACTTTTCCCAGATCAGTAATCTATTATGGATTCAGATAAATTTGGATTCCTAGGAGTTGGGCGTCAAACAAGTCAGAAGCATTTGTAGGTAACTAAGTCATCCCCATATAGCCCAAGAAGTTCATCCTGTCAACTAAATTGCAGAAATGTGCCTTTAGTGCCTAATTTTCAGAAGAACAAAAGTGGTTGCAATGTACTCACAACAAACTTTTGAAAATTTTCCCTGCTTATTTTTGGCCAGATTTTGTTAAACTCTTACTCTTTTTTCCCCATAAAAAAGGATCTTCTGAGATAAAGACGAATTGTTTTCAGAGATCTCCCTTTTCATCTGAGTTATGGATTACATTCAAGAACCAACTGATTAGTTAGCTACTAAAACCTAAGCATTAAAAACTTTCTATAAAAAGGATAAAGTCTTCCTTTTTTTATTCTATATTAAAGAGCCAATTCCAATATGCAGATAAAAGATTTCAAGCAGCTACATGCAGGACCTCTACCACTCTGAAATCCAGGTGCCTACACCAGGAACAGCAGTTAATTTGTAGTGTACAAAAATGCCAATATGCAAGAGTAAATCAAAGCAAGTTCAATTCTGCAGCCGTCCTTTTCTCCTCTGGCTTTAGTTTTGTTGGGTTTTATTTGTCTAGTGTATATACCTGGGAAAGGTTTAATATTAAACACTAGAATTGTGACACAATCTGCTTTGCCTTCTTTACAACACTACTACCTGATTAATCTGTATTTTCAGCAACATACGAGAAAGTTGTTTGGAAAGGAAGATTATGTGTTTATGGAAACTAGTTCATAACAATATTATTTTACTATGTTTTAAAACTGTTTGGATTTCACATATCTAAAACAGCACTCACTAGACAGATTTTCCTTGCAATTTAATGAGCTGGGAGAATTTAAGGATAACTAAAACTTGATTCCTTGCAAGTTGCATCACATAATCACATGGTTTGTCCATTTAACACTCAAATATGGTCTTTGTGTAGTTGTCTGTTGGAAAAGAATGTATAGAGTTACATGGAAAAAATTGCTGACTTTGATTTGTAGAAATAATAAGTTGTTTGGATCAATGCTTTAGATAGACTTTAACTTTAGAAGGACAGAATCGTGCCAATTGTGTAACTGGAGAAGAGGGGAAAAGATGAAGAATCAAGGACTGTTTTTTAATTGTGATGTAGGTCAGGTATCAGCAAGCAACTATGCATAAACCCAAAGAATAAAGAATAATAAAACAAAAGTTTGTGCTTTCTCACTCTTAGTTGTTGAGAAAGCACAATAGTTCTATCAGGAGAGAATCTGCCCAGGTAATATCCCCATATTAATTTAGGATCAGCACTTTTAGACAAAATATAAGGCATCAGTCTATGATGTAAATATATTTTGTCACAAATAGTGCCGCTCCCTTGTTTTCACCTCATAAAAAAAAATCTGTTTTATTGTTTAATGTAAAAATTGTTCCAGACAGATCTTCATCCCCCATAATTTTGAAGAATGAAAGTTTTTAAAAGTAGTATCAAGCAAATACATTCATACCCAGATGCAATTCATATTTTAATCTATGCTCCTTTTACATGCTACAGATATCTTTTTTCCTCTACAGATTATTCCATTGTAAAAGCCACACCACTAGCTTTCAGCCTGGAATAAATCTTATAATATTTTTCAAGTAACAGAAACTTTTAAACTGTTGACCAGTATCCAGGCTCTCCTTGCCAAGACTATGACTACTGTAGTCAATTAAATATGTGAGGTGAGGAAGTGTCTTATCTACTAGATGCAATCCAAAAGATGGATACATCTTTTCAGATCATACACATAAGCACTCCATTTCTGCTAATATACACCTTGAAGACCACATTTATAAATACATTTTAACTGAAATATTGAATCTGGACTATCAGTGCAAAACAATTAACCCACAGGCTAGTATGAAACCAAGGGAGAGGGTGATAAAGAATTCAAGGAAGACACTTCTTAAGCACACATGCAAATAGTATAAAGCATAATTTTTTTTCAGGCAGTATCTGTTGACAATCCTTGTATGTATTCTAATACCATTTGAGCTTCCTGCCTAATTTTTAGAAAGCCATCCACCTCTGAGCTGCTTTGTGTAGAAGCCTATCCTCCTTTGGAGGAAGCAGCCAGTATGTTTACAGGATCTTATAGTTTATCAGATAGAGAACACAGGAAAGTTGAGTGTAATTTTCTGTTTTCTCACAGCAGTAGACACACATTGTGAAAAGGTCAGCAAAGGTAATTCAGAATACTGATTGGGACAAGAGTAAGGAGAAGGGTACCAATTGTAGGTACTGTGATCTGACAAAAGCAACTGCATTGCAGCTTCCAATCCAAGGTTTGAAATATTTGCTTTCATACAACCACACCACACACTAATAAAAGGATCCCCTTCTAGGTAAAGGTAATTTTAAAGAAGCAATGAAGAATCTGAGTACTGGAAAAGTACTTCATTAAAATACACAAATATTGGTGGCCCTTAAGAAAGTCACCAATTATAGACTGCTGTTTAGTCATCACCTTTTTGAACAACTTGATATTGTGGAGGAAAAATTTGAGGAAATTAAAAAATATATATGGGAGGAAAGCAGACCAACCACTGAAACATACTCATAATTTTAAAACATTTTGACATACTTTACAATGTGCCTATGAGATAAAAGAGAAGAATATATGTTGCAGCTCAATGAAACTGGTTTGACAAATTGCTCAATTAACACCTTTTGGGATTCAAAAGTGTATATATCACCATGCTCCTGGTTTGTTCACCTCTGCTTTTGTCTCTCAAAAGTTTAATGTGCGTCTTTCTTGTTTTTATATTAAAGGTGCTCCAAAGCACTTCCTGCAACACTCAACCCTGCTGCTTGGTGGAGCATCTATTTTCTGCATCTTTTCAAGAACTTCCTCTGGTAGTTTTTTAAGTGCAAGTCTGTATTCACTATCAAAGACCTCTGAAATAGAAAAAGCACAGTTGAGGTTATTTTGCAAACACTGTACAACACACTATACTAGTCCTATAAAATGCTTTTGGTGATTTTTATATAGTAACAAAATTATCTTCACTCACTAGATGCTGATTTTTTTTTTTTAAAATGCACCTTCTCAGAGGACCTGAAAAGCATCTCCATAAGATGGTGTGGCACCACAACACATCACAGTGCCTGCCCATTGCTTCTTTCACCATTCCGTTTGCCTGTTCCCAATGTATTTTGGCTATCACATTCCCCCACAAGGGACTCACTTTGACTGCATAGTACCAAATAGAAGACAGGATAGAACACATCAGGAGGGGGGGGGGGAAATCAGGTGTTTAGATGACATAGATCTGATATGTGGGTCAGAGAAAGATGGACAAGACTGGAAACAAGCTTTCAGACATGAGGAATTAAAACTTCAAGCTCTTCAATACCCTCTGTTTAAACTAACTCATTACTGTTTTCAAACAAAGTCAGTGTTATTTGTTCCATATAAATTACATTTACATAAAACCAACACCTAAAGACTGACAGCCCACTACTTCTCACGAAAACACAACTGAATCTTAGAAACTCATGGATGAAAAGTCAGTTTTATACACTAGCTTTCATGTAAAATATCCACAGGGACTATACATTTCACAGTATTTTTTACTTACCAATGTCAATGTTTTCTCTTCCAAGAGACACCAGAGACAGGAAAAGAATTTCCCTGTAAAAACTCCTAGGGGAATATTTTGAAGGGTGAATTAATGAAAGCACCAACTATCCTGTTTACAAAGTCAATATTGAAGACTTCCGTTATGTAGTTTCTGCAGCTGTTTTGTTAACCTTGCTTGTGAAGACAGTGACCAATCTACATGACAACCAGCTTAAGGTTTTCTAATGCCTGAATACTTTTACTTAATGCAGAAAGAAGTATTATTGCTAGATCCCAGTAGTTACATTTTCTATGAAAAATTCCTCTGCCATCAAAATGCCAAGCAAACAAGAAATATTAAATTAACCACCACTTTTTTATTTATTATTAATTTGTTCCTGCCTGACCATGAAGCACTGTGTGGGTTTCTTTCAGGTCACCCATACTTTTTGTTTCTTGTTTCAGAATGTCATGATCTATCTCAAAAATAGGTATCACTAAATAATCAGATATTCTTTTTTTCCCCTTGTGGAAGTCATAAAGATGGTCCTGTAGGCAAATCAGTTTCTTTTTCTTTTTAGTAACTACAAAATACAGAAACAAAGATGACTTAGCATGACAGATGTCAAACACATCTGCTGTAATTTACTTCAGAGCCTGTGCTTTTGTACAAAGCCTTCCTTGAATTGCAGTGCAGATTACAAAATGTACCATTACAGGAATTATTTACATATCTCCCTCTCTTTGTGGATCATGCTGCATCCACTTTTCATAACCAGTACTCCAGGCTGCTGGAATTTCAAACGATATAACTAGGGAGAATATTCCACACACTGCAACAGGATGCTGTACATTTGTATTTGTCAATTTTCTAGACCTGGAGTACCATCAAAATCTGTGTAATTGATACCTGCATTTTTCTTACTGACTGTAAAATGTCCATTTTCATTAAAGAATCACATTCATCCATTTGATCTGGATGCACCATGCATCTGCATACAGAGTGCATCTCTTCGTAAACATAGGCATAAAGAAATACACGTGGTTTTTGGTGGGCACAAATGAAACTGAATCTTCCCCAGAGGTCCTTATGATATTATCACTAGGAAATGTACACAGTCTGATCTTATTTAATTTTTAGTGGGGAGAAACTAAGAGATTATCCCTTTACCTCTGTCGTTTCATATCTGGCTTAACTTTCTGTAGGAGGAGGTTGATCGGCTTAATAACATCATTGTGTTGAATACTTAGTTTGATGTTCTCTAACAAAGTATTTGTTGCCTGCTGATCTTCTGCCAGTGTGGAGGGTTTCTTTTCAGAAGAATCTGGGAAGTACAACCATACAGACTATTAAAGCAGTAAAGATTTTTTTTCCACTTTAATAAGCAGAAGTATTTCCAAAAGTGAGATACACATAGACAACCTCTACTCAATCTACAGAAATTTGTTAAAATGGAAGGACTTTGTCTGCATATAGTCTTCACTCAGAAGTAACTTCACCCAAAAGTGACAGGATGCATCAAGTATCCATGTGCAAGAGGTTGCACATGACAGAAATACAAGAGACTGAAGAGTACCCAGCATCAGATTGCCTGTGATGGTTGGTTAGCTCAGATTCATTGCTGTACTTAAAAACTAGGTTCACTGCAAGAAGATTATTGTTAAACAAGGGAAAGGAAATAAAATAGAAGTGCCACTTTTCTTAGTAAAGAAACTTTTCTTATCAAAGCCCTCTTAAAAGCCACCTACAATTAACTGGTAACTTTGGGATACATATTGAAATAGATAATGCATAGCTGAATCAAACAAGAAAGAAAATGATCAAGACATTTACCATCGTGATTTGTTACTTCAAATGCCACATTCAGAATAACACCAAACTAGTATTTTCTGGAAAACAGTGACTCATGAGAGAATAGTAAGTCCCTGTACTGGAAAAGAAGTTAGTTTACAGACTAGGCAGTGAGTACATGGTGTGTAAATGAATTGCAGACCAAGCCTAGTAATCTTCACCACACCAACATGACATTTTCATAAAATTGACATATATGATGCTTTACAAAGGAAATTTCTTGTTTTCAAAATATCTTCTGACACTGCTATATGGCCTGTCTAAAAAGCTACTATTTTTCCTCCACATCTAGAACAGGCCTTTTGCTCCTTTGTTACACAAATATATATATATTTATGCATCTGCATCCATGGCTAGATGATTTGGGGATGCTTTTCATCTATTATGGTTACATCAATATGCTTTGTAGAATCTGAGGGAAATACCACATTGTTTGGTGCACTTGAATGTAATTTTCTGATCAGTGTTGTTATTTTTAGGACATTTTTCAACAAACCCTTTTTAATTACTTAGAACCAAAATTAGCACACTACACAGTTTTTAGCAGTTTTTAAAAGTTAAAACAGGGACTTAGAAGTTTAGGTCAACAAAGATTTTTTGATGATCAGAAGTAAGGAAATCCTTAAGTTCTTATAACCAGTCTGCCTGTTTTTATGCTAGACAAGGCTTTCTTTGGTCTTACTTTGTGACAGTCAAGAGAGGTGCCAAATGTACCTATTAATGGGACTTGTGATATTTTGTTCATTTACAGAAGTACAAGATACCTTTTTGTAATACAGCCTTCTTGTACATGGCCTGCAGAGCTATTACCAGATCATGCAGCAAAACATTCAAAACAAGTGAGGCTTATTTAGCACCACATGTAGAGCAATCAGCAATTCCTCCCCCCCGAAACTGTATGACATATGATGAACAGATTAAACTTATTTTCACAACTAACTATGTGAACTATGTGAAGTACTTAAGGGATTGCAGATACTTCACACACTAAAAAATACTGCAAATTGATGGGCTGTGTACACATCAGCCACTATAAAACAACAGTTTCTTTCCATAGTCTCTGCTCCCTCTGCTTTCTGTAGCATTTGTTTCACTTACTGAGATTTCTCCAAGATATATACAGGGGCTCCCCTGGCTCTTGGTGGAGGTTGATATTGTCCCATAGAAGATGGATGTATACTAGCTTGCTATCTTGAGCAAGAGATGTCAAAGGAAGCTAAAACACATGAGGAAAAAGTTTTAAAAACACCAGTAGAGTGTTACATTATTTAAAAACCATGTTCTTTTACTAATTTTGCAGACAAAGAAGGTTTACTCTATTTAACTTGAATCTAACAAAGAGGAACAGATGATATCTTTTACAGTAAACTGCACTCAACCAGAGCAGTCACAAGTACTGCAACATTTAATTACCTTTTTTAATCTATCCCAATGTATGAAGACCATTTAATTTTCTACAGGCATCTGAAGAAAATATTTATGAGTATATATCTGGAAATATTTTTTGTGCCCCAAACACTGTATTTGATTTGTACTACTTATCATACCATACCGCAGTATTTTCTGACCTGACGAACATTTTGGTATGCATGTCTATATGTCGGCCTTCCCAAAAAGCACAAAGAATCTTCATATGTATGCAAATATTATTTATTTCCATAAAAAATATATGGAAGTCAAAGCAACAGTTATGTAATTATTTTATAAAATTAAGTGCCCCTGGAATCATTAATACAGCAAGAATTACCAGGCAAGAAAAATTTACCACTTAGTGTGCCTATTTAAATAGTAATTACATGGTATTATGTCCCATCCTGTTGTTTTCCCTCTTAATGCATTGTGGTTTTCCAGGATGCTATAGATTTCATTAGTATTGTCTTCAAGTACATTTCTTGCAAAATTTTTCTCAGTTCTAGGTGGGTGTTTCTTTGAAAATTGAGAGAAAGAATTTTGAAGTTGAAGCGTGTATAAGTAGATAGGAAAAGAACACCTCTTTTTTTGCATGCATCAGGTACAAATACGTATTTAATTTTGTGTTTGTACCTACACATAAAAAGCATATCATTTTCAATCTACTCCTTTAAATTAGAAACGCAAAGTACTCAAAAAATAGATCTGTTCTACATTCTTTTGTTCTAGTCATGTAGTACTGAAACAAAGTGGAGTTTGAATAGCAAAACCTATTATTGCAAGAGAACAAAAAATACTGTCCATTAACTTTAAAGATTATAAACTCAAGTATGTAACTCACTCTGTGTGTATTGCAGTATATTACAGATTTTGAGTTCTTTGCAGACACATCCTCTTTCCTTTCTTCCTATTCATCAATGAATCTTACTCTCTGGCTTTTTAAAAGAGACCATCTTGACTAGAATTTGAAGATTGTTTTCACACACCTCCCTTCACGAATCCTTGTGGAAAACAAACCTACCTACTTGTATTATAAAAACCCAGTAACTTATATTCAGCTATTCAGAAATTACTTACCCAGTATTTTTGAACCAAGCTCTCCAGCTTAACTCACGGTAATACCGCCATTCTAACACGAGGAAGCCACTTACCTGCACGCCACCATTGCAGTGCTCAGATGTCAGAATGAGTCCTGGTAAGTTGCTAGGCAGATCCAACCGTTGGAAATACCAGACTAGGTTCCAGAAGATTATGGGGTGTTGATTGATAAATTTGGATGTATGGATTACTTGCTCTCCCTCATTCTCCAACAGTGATTCAAGCTCCTTATGCAGTACCAAAGGGCTCAAATAGGGTACAGATACAGGGGCAGGGTTAGGTCGTTTTATTAAAGGATCCTAAAAATGCACAAAAAAAAAGGTTTTGGTTTTTTGGTTTTCTTTGTTTGTTTGGGTTTTTTGTTTGGTTGGTCTTTGTTTGTTTGCTTGGTGTGGGGGTTTTTTCTGTTTGTTTTTGTTTTTTACTAAAACAAAGAAGATTTTTTCTTCCAGAAGTACTCTTCAAGATTACTTGCCCTGGAAACCTTCATTGCAGAGTTTCTTTTGATGTTTGGAAGAAGCCTCTGGTAACTACTGAACACACAATAACTTTAACAGCATTGGCAGTTTTGACCATTAGGGATTTCTTAATTTTAAAGATCAATCACCTAGGCTTTCTCTATTATATGAACAAGAAAAAAATGCTAATTTGTTAGAACTTGTTCCTGATTGTACAGTTTCAAGCTATCTAAGCTGGTAGCCAGTACCAAGCCTGCAGCAATGGAAATTGAAGAGAAATGTCAGTAATTATATCAGCTGTGGAACTGAATCATAAGTTTGCATGTTAAGGCAGCTTCTGGAAAATAACAAGCACCAAGAGAGGAGAAACACTTATTTTCACAAATAAGGTAAGAGGCTCAATACTGCTTCTTACCTTTTCCCGTCCACTCAACAGGTAAGACTAACAGGACATACAGGAGCAGTGTAAGGAAGAGCACAGAAATTGAACAAACTTTCACTCTTGCAACATGTTGCGCTATTGTGTTTAGTCTGGTGTAGGAGTTGTTTTACTATTGAACTTCCAGTTTTAGAAAGACAAAGACTAGCTTCATTCTCTTAGAGAGAATATTTCAAATCAAGCAGATCTGTTCATACAAAGTACTGTAAAAGCAATTTTAGATAAACTGAACTAAGATTTTTTCAGTTATAAGAAGGTGAAAATATGCTTGGCCATTCCCATTCCCCAAATGGACAAGAAAGCTAGTAGTAGAATATTATTAAGTTCATTAATTAAGTCTTCAATATTTTTCTCTCAACTGAATATGCAACTTCTAGACTTACCACAGCTTCCTGCAAACTATTTGGAAGACTAACTGTTGAAATGCCATGAGACGGTCTCTGGGAAAGATCAATGTTTTGCAGTGGACCTCCAACACTGTGGCTCCGAGTCAAGGACACTCCCCTTTTTGGTGGACTATTGGCACGTGTCTCCATGGTTGTGGGATCTATAGTCTGCTCTCCTGCCACATCACTGTGTGAATTTTAGAAGAAAATGTGCTGATATGAAACTATTCAGCATTTCTATGGCAACAGGAAGGAAGCAGAGAAAGGCTGCCAAGTAAAGATTCCAAACCAATTTTCTCTATTAATAAGAAATGGTATTTTCCTAGTTAGCTCCATTGTTTAGGGAATACAGAACAAAATGCCTCTCAGACCAGTATAAATATCCTCCCAGAAAAGCAGCTGGGTGTAACTTAAGATATGAATCTGAAAGCACTGTAGTTCTGTACAGATACCACTGCTCTGGTACAGCTTTACCTTGCTTAGAAAAACAGCAATCTACAGTTTTGCCAATCTATGAAGATTATCTTCCTTTCACTATGCTCATCTTTACTTCCTCTTCCCTTTATTTTCTAAGTGTCATGAACAGAACAACAGTATAACAGAAAGCAATTTAAAAATTGCATGCCAAAATAATAATAAGAAAATTCTGTCAAACTCATCCAGAAAGCTAATTTAAGTAAACTCAGGCTTGTCAGATTTAACACACACAACCAAGCCATTTGCAGATCTGGGAATATTCATTCTGTGCTCCTTACAATTATAATGGATGAAACTACAACTTCAACTAGAATACAGAAGAACAAAATGAAACAGAAAGTGTCTGCTTCCATATAATCTGCAAAGAGAGAAGAGATTATTTACAGGTGACTTTCATTCCTAAATTTTACTTTAGTTAAAAATACATTGTCATAAAAATTAAGATGTTAACATAAGCAATACCACCTTTAATTTTTAGTGTATTAAGACTAACTACTATTGCATTGATTAAAGCTCTAGTTGTCTGACACAGACATTAGCTCATTACTCTCAGGCACTAATACTCCAGAACTTCAAATGGAATAATGATTTTAAAAACCCCAAACAATTACAACAAAATGTAAGCAATCCCAGCAAAAAGGTCACAATTCATAGCAGCATTATTTCAATTCTTCCCTTGTCCAAGAAGACACCTTCCTCTTAATGCTTCTTTTCCTCAAACTATTTCAAAAGTGGTATTGTTTTTCTAAGTTTTACACAGATTTTGTTTGTCATAGAACACAAGCTCAGCACAAGTCTTGAGTGCTCCCAGAACTTTCTCTCAAAGTGTTCCAGCAAATGGACTTAATTTTTTCCCGTAATGCAGTGTCCTTCTTTTTAAATCATACATACAAGGAAAGGAGAAGCAATGCTTGAATTTCTGTGCGAGTTTAAAAGGTGATGGGGTTTTAACCACACTGAGTAGAGGTTTTACTAATTGATTCATAGCAGATGGACATGAAGTTTTATTTCTATAGCTGTGTCTCTAGAACCTACTCACTTGTGGAATGAGTTTACTTCAAACTGATAAAAGCATGCTTAAAACATGCAAAAAGAGTGAGAGGAAAGAGATGATCCTCAAGTTACAATTGTACTTCACCACATTTGGTATAAAAGCCAGCCTTACCCTTTTAAGTGTGGAAGTACCGATGCATTTCTGACAGAACTAACAATCCTGTTTTACCTACCCCTGCTCAGCTGCAGAGCTGGTTTCTTCAGCTATGGTGTGGCTGGACTGCAGGTGATCTGAAAAACTGATCAAGTCAGCAACAGCTGGACTGGTCAACAGTTTCTGCTCCAGGGGATCCGTGGTTAATGGAAGTGTACCACTCTGTAAACTATCTCCTGAGGTACTTTGCTTCAGGAAAAAGCTAGTTACATGAATGGGAGGGAGAAAAATACAAAGGTAAAGATATAGAGTCATAAAATTATTATTTTCTACATTTAATTTTCAAAAGTAGCAAAAAAAGGAGACAACATTAAAAAGCTTGACAACAGGACATAAACTGCATCCTACTCTCACCCCTGCAACTTACACAGGCAGAGTAAATTAACACATAACAAGATTCGATCTGCAAAAAAACATCCTACACTGGACAAAAATCATTACAAGCAACCTTAGTTTGTCATGGTTCCAAATCAGCAACAGCATATTAATAGCTGACACATCACTGAAAATGGTTGCTATTGTAATGTGACATTACAGACTGCACAATCATACACCACTATAAGCACAGGACAACACAAATGGGTCTTGCTTTGCTAAGTCTCTTAAGTACACACTCTACAGTTAATACAGATGTTAAATTTCTGCATTAGAGAACACTAGTGGAATCTCTGTTTCACAGCAATAACCACTACAGTGAGAACTGGAACTTAAAATTAATTTCCATTTTCCACAGTGCAGCTAAAAGAGGTTAAAAACAATAAGTAGAGAAGCTTAAACTGGAGAAACAATAAGGTGGAGCATCTGGAACTAAAAGCTGCTAGCAAATATGATCTGGGAAAAATTCTTTGCTGACAGATTTAAAAACCTCTTCATATGCTTTTATACAGTTTAAGGTCCATAGGCTTTGTTTTAACATTGAAACAAAATGAAAACAGACTTACACATTCTGTACAGTTATGCTTACATAGAAAATAGGAAAAAAAAAGTGATAAAAAGGCAACCGGTTCTTCAGGTTTTGGCTGTTTTTACAATGCAACTCAATAGTTTACATGACCTATAATTTCCTTCAATACAATCACGACCATCGAATAGGCAGCGACATTCTTCCGTACATCTAGACAGGGAGAGATATCTGTAGAAGTCGCTGCTCCTGTTGACCTTAACAAGCACCTTCTTCCCATGAGAAAGTACATAGCAAAAGATCATCCTCAGCCATAAATACCTATGTAAGAATGCTTCAATTAAGCGGCCCAGAACACAACTGTGTGGGTTGTGTGAGAGTGTCCGAGATTGAAGAGCAAGAAACATCTGCTTTGACATTTATTCGTGTGATTGGTTAGTTTCCTAATCACCAGCTGCACAGTTTGATCCTAAACTTGTGCACCAAAAAAACATATAAATATTGCTGTGTGCTTAATAAAGCAATTCTGTCAACTTAGAACATGGTCCATGTTTTTTCCAATCGCTACAATATCTAAGATCCTCTTGTGAATAAATAAAACTATGCACAGGTATGAAGGCAGAAACAGAGTATCTATAAAATGCACTGACCTTGCAGAGCCACGAAGGTCTTTAAATTCAACATTAAGGAAAGGTAGGAAGGTACTTTTACAGAAAGGGCATGTAGTGTTCAAGTTTGAATCATCTGCTGTCCACCCAGCCATAATTTCTTCATCATAAACCAAAGCATCACAAGCTCTACATTGAGAGCAGCTTGACATCAAGACCTAGAACAGCAGAGAACTAATATTATCAGGATTCTTTTACAATTGTTTTTAATAGTCTTAGTACCCATAGAAGTTTAACATGTATCAGAAGACCAATGGGGAGAAATGAGTTCACCACTTCTTTCTCACCATACTCAGAATTATCTCGTCCACATTAACTTTTACCTATGAAATAAATACATTAGTAATTTATTTTTGACATGGAAGAAGCATTACCCTAAAAGGCTACCAATTTAGCATTTGCAATTTTTTGCTTCTATGAAAACTTATAAATACACAAATTGTTTTGAATTGTATAAGTAAATGCATGTCTACTTATCCAAAAAGGAAAAAAAATCCCACAAAACCAATCAAACACAAAAGAAACCTTTGTAATAGTGTGGTGTGTAGACTGGCTGGATGCCAGGTGCTCACAAAAGCCACTCTGTCAATCTCCCTCTTTAAGCAAATAGGGGAAGAAATACGTGACAAAAGGCTTGTGAGTCACACACAATTGGGACAAGGAGATCACTCAGCAATCACTGCCACAGGCAAAACAGACTCGACTAGGGGAAATTAATTTAATTTACTGCCAATTAAAAGTTCAAGTAGGGAAATGAGAATTAACCCCCAAATTTTAAAACACCTTCCCCCTACCCCTCCCTTTTTCCCAGGCTTGACCTTAATTTCTGACTTCTCCACCTCCTTCCCTGAAATGGCACATGGGAATAGGAAATGGGGATTGTGGTCAACTCATCCCATGTTTTTCTGACACTTCTTCCTCCTCACACTCTTCCCCTGCTTCAGTGTGGGGTCCCTCCCACAGGAGACAGTCCTGTACTAACTTCTCCAAGCCCTTCTCACGGGCTTCAGTTCTTCACTAGCTGCTCTAGCATGGATGTCCTGCAGGGTCACCAGTCCTGCCAGCAAACCAGCCTGGGCTCCTCTCCCCACCGAGTCATAGGTCCTGCCAGGAGCACTGGCTCCCGTCTACCAGGTTAGCCTCCTTTGGGCATCCACCTGTCCAGCATGGCATAGGTGGCTGCTGGCGCACAGCTGCTTCACCATGGCCTTCACCACAGGCTGCAGGGGAATCCCTGCTGTAGTACCTGGAGAACCTCCTGTCCCTCCTTCTGCACTGACCTGGGTATCTGCAGAGGTGTTTCTGTCATGTGTTCTCACTCCTCTCCTGCAGCTGCTGTTGCACAGCATTCTTTTCCCCTTCTCAAATACACTATCCCAGCATTGCTGCCACTGTCACTGACTGGCCTTGGCCAGTGGTGGGTCCATCCTGGAAGCGGCTGGCATTGGCTCTGCTGGACATGGGGGATAATTCTGGCAGCTTCTCAGAGAAGCCACCCCTGTAACCCCTCTGCTACCAAATCTTTGCCATGCAAATCCAATATAAGTGGAAAATCAGAAATTTGTGTTTTTACCTAACAGAAGTCTCACCACTAAGCTAGATAGGGAACTGGAGAAAATATGGTAAAATTAATCCTCTACTATCTGAAGAATGGACTATGCACCTTGTGCCTCTTACTTCATAGTTTCACTCACGTGAGAGAAAAATCCGAAAAAACAGCATCAAATACAGCTTCTAATAAATTTGAGAGCTAATATAATTTAGATATTTGCCCAATAACATTTTTATTTTATTACGCTATGCCCTTTATATAATGCAGTGCAGAAGCTTGACAAGCCTAGATGTCCAGAACATCAAACATAAATGAAAACGACATAGGACCTAGCAAGGTAACGCTGCAGCTGAAAGAAAAGCAACCAAGGCAAACACAGTGACCATTGCCTATATATCTGAAATTTGAAAGCATCTACAGGTAATAGCTGAAACTGAGAAGCATACTAAAATATTATTTCACTAGTTATGGCTGGGATAGAGTTAATTTTCTCGTTAGTATTCTTTATAGTCCTGTGTTTCAGACTGGTAACCAGCTTCATGTTAACTGATAACACTCCAATGTTTTAGTTATTGCTGCACAGGGCTTTATACATCATCATGGATTTTTTTTTTCATTATGTGTCCAACCCAGACAGGAGTCTGTGAGAGGACACAGCCAGGACAGCTGACTGCAGCTGACCAAAGTGATACTGTGTGACCAAAATGATACAGGAAACATCATGCTCAGAGACAAAACTCTGTGTTTTTTCCAAGACAACTCTTCCTTGAGGTGTCAGGGTGCTGACTGATCTCTCCATTACTATTTTTTTGTTGTTGTTGTGTCTCTCTCTTTTCTATTTCTTTTCCCCCAGCTCAGTCATTAAATTGTCTTTATCTCAACCCTCAAGCTTTTTTCTTCTGCGCTTTCAATTCTCTCTCCCACTGACAGGGGAATAAGCAAATGCCTGTGAGAGGGCTTTGCTGCTGGCTGTGGTCAACTCGTCACTATCATCATCATTATTTAACAATGATAAATAATTATTTAGTAACAACACAATTTTCATAAGGAAAAAAAATCTAAAACCTCACAAAAGATCCTGTTTCATCTCTAACTTCTCTTTCACTTCAAGTCTTGACCCTTCCCTCAACATTTTTTTCTCTCTATATATGAGGGATGCATAAAAGTATTTAAGACACTCTTCTTTTTTAAAGCTGCTGTTGCACTCTAACCTACAAGTATTAAGCATCTCTGCAGTAGAAACAAGGAAAAAATTGTTTTGAAGAAACCTGCCACAATGCAACTAAACAGGTAATTAATGCATACAGTAATATTGACTAATTATAGCTTTCATTTATGAGTTTACTATCTTACCTCCATTGCATAGTTCTGGAAAATGCTGGATAAACTAGTATTATGCGAAGAGCTGTGCTCTGATTTCTCAGAATCTAGAACTTTCATACTTTTTGGGAACGAAACTTCACCTGCACAAAAAGAGTCATTTGAGCTTTGTATTCAACCAAAGAATGATTAATCCAACCCCAAAGAAAACAACTGCTGTTCAACCAAGGCAAGAAAATTGTACCAAAAGATCTCCAAAGATACATGTATTTGTAACTCATTGACATTATAATTACAATATAGATAAATATAACATTTGTGATTAACATTTCAAGGTTATTTTTCTAACACAATGTATCACAGATTAGTAAAAGAAAAACACAAATAAAAAATAGACTGGCAAAGAGCAGTAAGATTGCTCAATGTATATTGACCAACTCTAAAAGGTTAGTCATGACTTCTTGAATAATACACCAATATATAAATAGCAAACATAAGGACAGCACCAGGTGAGGCGTACGATACCAAAAATGCCGTTACTGTGCTTAGGTTTTCCCTGATAAACGCTGCACTAAACCAAAGATTCTTTCTTTGGTAATGCTAGGTTTTATGGTTATGAGCCTCATCCAGGAAAAGGGGAAAAGAAGTTGGAATATATTCACCAGAAGAAAATGGTTGGAATCACTCTTAGAAGGAAAAATTTTCAAAATTATTTTTTACATGCCCAAATTTTTCTATTCAAAAAATCACCACCAGTATCCCCTCATCATAAAGAAGGCTCCTCTGTTTTTTCAGTTCAAGATTATGTTTGTGAACAAATTTTACATGCCTTGTTGGCTGCCCCTCTTTACAGTTAGTTCTTATAACCCTCCTAACTAACTGAAACTAGAAGATATCTAAGATATCATGCCAAGATTTTTGGAGACAGAGCCAACTTGTCTCCAGTATGCAAGACAGTTCCTCCTCTCTTGATGCAGATGGCTTTACAATTATCTGCATCACTGAAGTACTGCATTACATAGAGACCTAAACCAAACCCACAGCTGGCTCAAAACCACATATTTTTTCTCAAAATAAGAATCAAATCTGAACTGAAAATTATTAGATTTATTTAATCCAGTTTTACATCTGGCAGGGGAGGGATGGACAATTTGCTATAGGCTTACAGTCATCAATTATTTACCATGTACATCCAAGTAGATATCCAACGCCTCCTATTCCATGGTAAAGATGAAGAACTTTTAGTGTGTATTGCTTTAGGTTTTTCATGCACATGGAACTACGGGGTTGTTCTGTTGGTTTGGTTTTGGTTGGTTTGCTTCTTTCCTCCCTCAAATGATCTGTCTCTGTTAGTTATGCACCTATCTGCAGGTCTCGAACTGCTCAGCTTTTCTGTATTAATATTTCACTATTAATACTTTCAGCGTCTTATGACTTTACATGAATGAGCAGGTGTTCCTTGCTATAACTAGTTAGTAATCTTCCTATCACATACACAGAAAGTATTTTTGTGGTTAAGCTCCTGCATATTTATACATTCAATGAAGAGAGAAGCATTAGCTACTTGATACTGCAAGAGAAGAGTATAGAATGGAAGTAAAAATTTGCTTGTAATTCTCTTAAGGGCTTGAAATAATTTCACATTATCATAGCTTCCACTGTTTCGAGTGATTTCACATACAACAGTTTTCCCTGTTTGTTGTATTGTAATCCAGTTGTATTATAATATGGCCCTCTGCACTCAGTGGAAAGTCCTCCTGATGTGTTCTAATATTGAAGCAGTCCAGCAGAAAAGGGAGAAAATCCAAAATTCCAGGGAAGGAAAAAAAAATTCAACTCTCAGTCTCTCTCTGGAGAAAAGAGAAGCTGAACTGGAAAGCAGCAAGCCGGGTGCTTCCATGCTCCCCTGCCGCAGCTGGGGAAAAAAAAAAACTACCTCTGTGTGACCTTGAACAAGCTGCAAACTGCTTTGAAAACGTTTTGCTCAGTTTTTCCTTCCCCCTCTCAGGCTCAGTTTAAAGGCATAGAAAGGCACAGGAATTAATTTCTGGGCATAGGGCAGCGATATGGGACACACATCATAAAGTCACCCCAAGACACAGGGGAAAACAAAACCAAATAATCTCACCTGCACTGTAATGCAGTCTTCCTACATCTCCACCACTGCTGCTACTGCCAAGACTAGTAGTGCTTTGTGCAAGCTCATTTGTAAGCAGGCCTGAGACTCCAGTCCTTGACAACAGATTATCTCCTAAAATATTATCTTCAAAACCAACAGGGAAGTTACAGTCTGGTCGATTGCTTTCTTCCTTTAATGCAAGAAAAAAAAAGTAGCATTTTTGAGTACTTCCACATCCATTATTTGGCTTCCATCTTTATCCTAAATAATAAATAATTAAACTACCAGATTAAGATAAATCCTGATGTAAAAAAATTATTAGATATAAGATAAATCTATGTAACCTCAAAAAGTGCAGATACTGGACAAAGCAGGAGGATACTGAAAAATTGACAAACTGAGTGACAAAACAACAGGGATATAAATTTCTTCATTACAAGAGAAACATGAAAAATCATGCAGAACTGAGATTTGTCAGACATTACACAAAATGAAGTAACTACCACAAAAAAGGGTCAAGTTAAAGTCTTATTCTCAGAATTGGAGACAGGAAGGAAACATACCAGCTGAAATGATGCAGAATAACTCAGTCACCAAAACACAAGATGCAACAAAGTACAATCATTACAATATTAAAAAAAGGTAAGTTAAATAAATAAAATAGGAGAGAATGAAAGGATGCTTGAAGAAAAGTAAAATAAGTCACATCCTTGGAATTATATGCCATTAAACAAAATTCTATGCAACAGATCAGCCTAATAGAAACACACAGAAGAAACATAGATCATAGCAAAAAATCTCAGGAAAGAAAACAAGGCAGTGAAATTTCATTGTCACAGGTAACATCTGGTTAAAAAAAAATAATTTTTAAAAAAAATTTATTTATTTAGTATTAGAGACCCTATTAATAACATCAGTTAAATTTGTTTCACATAAAAATGAAGTCAGAGCTATCTTCCCCTTTTCCACCTTTTATGAAGGCTGGGCAATGAAAGGAGAATTTGAGAAAAGCAACAAGAAGCTATCTTAACAGCCTAAAGAGGAGAGACAAAAGATCCTTAAAATCAAACACCAGATTGACAGATTAACTGGGTCAAGCAGAAGCGTTTCTAACTGTGAAAACTGTGTTTGAAGGCACAACAAGAAGACATATAGAAAAGAGGAAGTTACAATATTCATCTCTCTATATGCTCTTTCATTCTTGTCATTGTAGTCTAAAATGTTTTACTCTGAAAAAGACACTGCTAGTTACAGAAGAACCATAACATTTAGTTTCCAAATTCCTGACAAGTAAATTTACTAGAGCTCAGGCAGCACCTTATTACTTTCAACTTTAATCCTCACCAACCTGACCTCCTGGGTTTGTAATTTATTTTCACAGACCAGTTTTCCGTAGTAAGACAAGAAAGTATGGCATCACTTAAGGTGACATAAATTGGTACTTACTAGGGTTTCTTGGTTCAGTTTCTTTACATATAAATAAAAAGATAAATAAATAAATGGGGGCAATGTTGAGAACAAAAAGCTAAAACTTAGTGCATCAAGACCATGTAATTTGCTTTGTTTGAAAAGCGTTTTTTTTTTTTTAATAGTAAGGATAAAACCCATAGATAAAGTGTAATTTTTATTAGCTAATAAAAGTCAATATTTAATAAAAAACACCACCTAGAGAAGCAATGTTCTGGACCTAGAAGTTATCCCTCCAACTTTCCACTTTTCATAGTGAAAAACACTTACCTCATCATCTGAGTAACTATAAGCCGATGTTACAACTCCCCACATCTTACTGGCCACATTGGCAGCCTGCTTCATGCCTGATTTGAAAACATCAATTTTTGGTCCAGACAGTATATTGTCCAACTTCAGATTGGATAAAGTTGTTACAACAGTTCCCAATGAGCCATGTGGAGAAGAACGACCCAGTCCTGTCAAAGATGAAGACCGCTCCTTTTGAACTTGTGGATGGGATTGTTGCTTTGATCGTCCAGTGAATGTTTTGGATCTGGAGACAGAAGGACTTCTTCGATTTTCGTAACACTTGGGGGATGGCAGGATGGGATCCAAAGGCAGGCTTGATCTCCTTTCTTGGGAGTGACCAAGTATACCAGAAGCTTCTGATTCCTTATCCAGCTTGTGCAGTTCCATGCTGGGAAACTTACTACCCAATGGGTTCTTCAAATTCATATAGCTCTCTATTTCATCTGCCAAATTTCGTGCTGCAACTGGTGACACTAACTTTTCCCCAGGTTCTGGATAACCTGGTTGCGTGCTGTCAGTAGCTAGCAAAGACAAAGGGTCCAAGCCTACTTCAACATCTTCCCTTTCGATAGGCTTAACCACTCCATAAAAGCTATTTCTTTTAGCAGTTGCATCTTTGGCTTCTGGTTTCAGGTTTTCAGACTCAGCTGACTGTTCATGATTCATGTCTGCCACTGTAGTCATGTTTCCATCTCTTCCATTCTCAAGATGCTCCTGCCCTTCCTCAGGTTCTTCCAGCACTGGTAAAGACCTATGCTCTAGGTCCCAATCACTCTCAGTCACACAACTCCAAGTGCCACTGATGTCAGAAACCTGCTGGTCAGGGATATTTTCAAAGCTGTGGGATTTATTCGTATCACAGGGTGAAGTTTTGGCTCCAGATAAAGCTGCTGTTAGAATCTTGGCATCTTCTCCCATCATTATTGCTATTTCTTTAGAATGCAAGTCCAAGCTGCCTTTTTTCAGCAGCATTCCAGCTCTGCTTTCACTGCTGAAACTACAGCTTCTCTCTGAAAACAGCTTTTGCCTCTTCTGTCTTTTTTCACTTGTTTTCTTAGGAGAAACATTACCAAAGACTACATCTTCGACCAAATCCTGAGTTATGAACAGTGGGCTAGAAACTGTTTCTAAAAGAGAAAATGCATTAATAATATGGTATCCACAGCCACCAAAAATGTTTATTTCCTGAAATCATGTGAAATCTCCTTAATCTCCTTACATAGAGGAGAGTACCACAGTCCCAAGATATCCATTAAGAAGTTACACCAGCATTAACGCATTATTTCACTGGATGCAAAGGCATCCTGCAGATCAAAAGCCACCTACTCTTTGGAGCCAAAGCTGTGTATGGCTCCTACCTCCTTTCCCTGTGCCAACACCCAGAGAGTAGGTATTACATCCATGAACTAAAGGGAACTACAATTCTAAGTCAAAGTTGCTCTGGTTGGTTTTGGGCTTTTTTTTCCCCCAAGAGCTATATTCACAGATTTAAACATCAAAGTCCATAGTTCATTCTGGTTCTGAAAAAAACTACCACGTGTGTCTGCCCAATACAGATGCATTATTTCACTTATGACACAGCTGTATATTTAGAAAATGCTAAATAAGTGTAGCGTGTGGAAGATATAAACTAATCTTATAAACATTCCTATTTCCTCACAGTAACTGGAAATAAGTACTGCCTGGATAGCTGTGTTAGCTAGGTAAAAATCTCTGTAACTACAGAAATTCTACTATATTCGGACCTCAAGAGAAGACCTGTTGTACCATATCCACCTGCTGGGGAATGTTTGAATCTCACATCAATGCTGCTTCTTGACTAGCCATCAGTTCTCATAATTGTCAAAAATGTTCCAGGCAACTTCTTACCTGAGACTCAATTCTTTGCTATCAAGGTATACTGAAGCTGGGCTACTTTGTCTTAGTAAAGGACAGACACAAAGGCAGAAAAAAAATTCATCCCAAGATCTGGCTTTTATATATCCATAAATCCTCCTCATCATAAATCTTGAGATAAGTAAATAAATTTTGTACAGCACACAGACAACACACATTATTCCTGCATTATAGATTGGCAATGTAAGCTGCAGGAATAGAGACTTGTCCAAGATGAGCAAGACTTAGATGACAAAATCGAGTGGAGACACTATTTCTCTATGTTTTCTAGTATATTACTGAAACACTCTGAGTGCAGGGCAAGGAAAATCTTGATTTCAATCTATGGAACAGTGATTTTCAACCTTAGAATCCAGAAATTCCTTCTATGCCATCTGCACAGGATAATGGTGGAAAGCAAACATTGTGAGAGACATCTGCACCTTGAACAGAATATTTGTTTCTTTTCATAACATGAAACAGATGGCAAAACACTACAGCACAAGATCAGGACTTCAGCAAGCTCTGTTTCACCCAGTGACTCACCACCACTGCTCTTCCTTCCACTGCTATCAAAAATGCCAGATGGAACTTTCACAATACTGTTACCCCAAGCAGGTGGATCAGCTGGACTTGGAGTTTCTGAATTCAGCTGTTGCTTTTCGTAAGATTTTTCTGTAGAAACCTCTGCAAGAAAGAGAATGTGAACACTAGTAAATTTACCTTAGTAATTTCATTTGCACTGATATGTAAAATACAAACTCCAACTGTCCCCTTACATAATAACAAACTAAAGGATCAGTCCTACTAGGTACTGAGCATTTCCTGGAAGTAATACCCAGAGAGGTTACAGTTGCCAGCATTATGCAGAGAGTGCTTAGCTGTTCACAGGTTTATAGCGTTTGTCAATTTCTTCCCACAGTATTTTTTTCAACTAACCAAAGCAGAGTAGGAACAGTAGTTCACAGATTTTCATGCAGGGCAGTTTGTTTAATGAGAGCTTTAGAAGCCCTAACTCACACAAAAGATCTCATAACCGAGATATGAAACAAATTCAGTAATGAAAACAACAAAATACAGAAAAACTAAGGGCAAAATCTGAACAAAGACAGGAGATGACCATAAGGCTGTCTATAGTTGGGAAGAGTTGGTAACAAAAAGTAGTGCCTTTTATTAGGTCAACAAGTACAGCTAAAAGAATTGTCAAGATTTCAAACAGACAAATGAGAGAAATGGAATGTAAATTACTGTGTACTCCAGCATATGTCCAATTCTTCCTTCTATATTAAGTTAATGTAATAAAAGGCTATTTCTACCTATATGCATTCCACTGCTATAATTTAGGGCACAGAAGTAGTATAACTATATGAAATCTGTTGTATTCTGAGCCTGGCAACATTATTAATTCAATACATTGGGCATTTGTGGTAGTCTAATGCATGAAACACATTTATTACCAAAAGCCTTCACCAATGTAAACATGCATACTTAACCTCCTATTAAGTCTTCAGTGTTAGAAGAAATATCTTTCTCTACTTGTGTTTCAGTTGGAGGAAGACTATCCACACCATCTCTCAAAAGTTCATCCTTGGATCTGTAACCCTGGTCTGACTGACAATCTGCTTGAAGAAATACAAATACATGCTTCAAGTTCATTTCTCCTTCCTAAATTTGTGTTTCAATAAGAAAATAAAGGATCTGAAATTTATTTGTTTCACATGCTGTTTCTCCAGAAAAGTTCATAGTAAGATCTCAAAAATGTCTAATTGGTGGAAAGATCTACTCAGTGATGATAACACCAGAGATAATCAGGCCATTCCAATCCAAATTTACTTTTCTAATTATATTTAATACCAGTTATTCCCCTAGAAACACTCTGGTGACTATTTTTAATGCACTGTATCTGCTTTCATTCCTTTCCTATCACATTAGCATGAAATATTTAACTGCTAAGTAAGCTAAATACTCAAACGCATTAACAAAAGAAATTTAGACAAGCACAGCCATAATTGAGCAAACTTCTAACAGTGAATTCAGCCCTAAAAAAAACCCCCTGTACTATAAACTGTGCTGTATCTTTGTGCTGTATGCCAAAGTAAAAACTGTAATAGAAGAAAAAGTAAAACTGTAAACATTTTTTAAACGTTTTTTTCTCTGCTATACCAGTTAAACTTGCCAGATGTAACTCGCTAAAAAAAAAGTTTACAGTAATCCAAAAAGTTTGTCATATGAAACAATCCAGAAAGTCTCTTTTCTCTGTTATTTTTATCTGAAGTGCTGCTGCATGTGCAAAAAGACAAAAATACTATACGGACATATTTCTCAGCAACATGCTAAACAGAATTGTTTATATACTTCAGAGTTCCTTTTAGCACACCAGAAAGTACCAAAAAAGATCAAAGTGTAGATCACTGAGTGTGAAAGGTGTTAGGAAACTTGGGTGACAGACATAATTCATCTATCATACATATCAGTGCTATTTATTTTACCAACCAATAACAAATATGTAAAAAAGAATTAAAAATTTGAGTGGCCATCAATTAACACATTTGGCTGCTGTATTGAAAACTTTTTATAGAGAAAATTAAGTTCTGACATCCTTTGGTGCTTATTTTCTCTCTATCATAGTTTCAATAATGTTAGTAATCTCTGCCTTGAGCAGAAGTGAAAATACCCTATCAATAAATGGGTGAATTACCTGCAGGAGTAACATTCAAGGGTAGAAATAATGCACACGTGCATCCAAGGCTTCACACCATAAGTCTGCACCCCACACCGTGATAGCCAAGGATAAATGCGGCACCCAAGAGACAGCAAAGAGCAAAAAGCAGAGCAACAAAGAGCAGAGAGAAGGGAAGTTCAGTAATCTAGGCAGACATATCAGATGAAGCACAGGAATCAGACTCAAAGTTCTCTTTACAGAAGGGCTCAAGATATTAAAAACATGAAGAGTGTGCTAGAATCATTTTGTACATTAAGTTTTGAAATACACACAGAAAGGAAGTTTAGTTGAGACTGCACAGGTAGGATGTGATCAGTACTAAAGCAGATACAAAGAACCATGCATTTTGTCTTGCTATCTCAAATTATTAACTTCCTGTGCACTCTCTTTACTTCAGTTTCTCTCAAAGAGTGCACACTATGTTTAACGTGGAGTTTTTCTCCAGCTTATCATTTGCCTTTCCATTTCCACAGTCTCCTAAAACTGTGTGACAAAGTTCTGATACTGTCTCTATTTATTTCAAAGTTTAGCAACTACTATTAAGACACTTGAACATGGCCTTTAAAAGCATGGTTTACTATAACCTAACATAACATACTAATTCCATGAATGCTAATTAGACCTTTCTGGGATATCATCAAGGAGAAACATCTTTAAGTGTTACCTTCTAATCACCTCACCAACTATCACTCCTTTCCTTTCATGGGAAGATTTTACTGACACAGACTATTACTTCTATGAATAAATGACAACATGCAAAAATCAAACAGCCTCATATGTCAGAGGCTTCAAACCTTTTCTGAAGGTTAACACAAAAAGCAGGGTACATGAGACCACAGCAAAACATTTCTTTTAATGTAAGAGTATTTCTACTATGGTCCATTCTAAACTAAAGCATGATGTGCAGTAAAGGAAAGAATGTTCAACAATAGTGTACTTTTTTTCTACACAAGTTAACTCCACACTTCTCTACAGCCTCAAGAAGGGAAAGCAGTAGTTGTGGTGGGGAAACCAACAGGAGACTAGAAAATTTAGCCTTATGGGGAACTGTTAGTAGTAAACCCAGCAGAATCTAGTACCTGTGCTAGAGTGATTATCAACGGAATCAAGCCTGACTAAGTCACTGACGAAGAGGGTGTGCTCCCCACTGTTAGCATCATTAGAACTATCCACGCTACCATGGCTCACCATGTCCCCATCACTTCCACCCGTGGGACTCCGCAGAGCTAAAGACATGAATGAGAGCTGGTTAGTAAGAGAGGACTTAATTGTTCAGGTTTTTTAACAAATCTGACCTCTTCAGACAATAGTAAATACTTCTGCTGGCACATATAAAATAGGAGTATGAAATTCTGGCAACAGAAATCAGACAATTAATTCTTCAGTATGCAAAAGACATTCTAATCCTGTTACAAGCATCAAGTTAGCAAACACCAATTTTTATACATTTAAGGACAGATTTTCCACTTTCAAAAGCCACAATGTTAGCTGCAATCCCTCAGAAAGCATGTCATGCTCCTGTTGACCAGAAATAAATCAATTTCAGCTAACTTATTACCTGATATCACAGGCATTTGTAGGCTCTGCGTTGATTTCTTTAAGCACTGCCTAAACTGCGCTGTGCCACGAACTACATTTCGTACCTTTGTCCACAGGAATATGCCACTGCGGTTACTACTAGGCCAAGAAGACTCTAAAACAGCCTGCAGAAAGAGACATTTTTGCAATAACAAAAACAGTAAGGAAGTTACATTAAAAAACACAGTACGGCAAGAAGCTTCTTTTTTCCCCTCATCAAAAAAAAAAGCATTTACTGTCAACCATGTGAAGTAGGACAAATACTTGAAATTTTATGAGCCCTTCCCTTTTATTCCACAGGTCAGTACACAACAGCTGAGTAAAAGCAAACAATGGATCAAGATTTCTTTAATTAAACAAGGTGGGTTTTGTTCTTATTTAGATATTTTGATTGCAACAGAAGACCATAGTAGCACCTCTTTTCTTTTTCCTTTATATTGTTTACCATGAAGTTTCATCAGGATATTCCAGAAACTTGGAAGCAAGGAAAAGAGAGAGAGGCTACTTCAACTAGCCTAATTCCAGCCTTCATCCATCTTGGATCTTGCTATCTTAAATAATACACCTTAGAATAGATTTATTTGACATGGAAGCCCTAGATGGTTCCAAAATTTGCAAAGGCAAACAGTTCAAATCTATATTTCAATAGAATTTTTGGTTAGCCAAACAGCATGGGAATGCAAATTTAACAGTGTAAAACCATATACTGTAGATTCAGCCATTCTGTAAGCATGTCCAAAAGGATTGCTTGACCAAGAGAATCAGCAAATCCAAGTGAAGAGCTGCAAGAAACAACTTTAAAAACATGCTACCGGACATTGGGAGTGACAACTGCAAAACACACTGGTCCCTTACCTTATTGTAATAACCATAGGTTATGGCATTTGGCTGTATTCCAGCATTTTTCATTTCAAAAAGGACTCTCACAGCCTGAACAGGCTGACCCCACAGTCCACAGAGCTGCATTACTACTCTGTAACAGACCTGACAAGATACAGAAACACATAAATGGACCGAGGACAAGAATTTTGAAACATCTTAAGCTCTTTTCTGATTTCCAACTTGTACACATGTAAAAGGGAAAGCCGCATCAGAGCAACTACTTAGTCCATAACGTGCCACAGCCAGAAGAGGGAGCAAAAATTAAACAGGAAATCACAAAACCTGAAATAACATCAGCAGTCACATTGTTGAGCATGCCAATTTTCTTTTTCCATTCAGCTCCTCTACTTGAGAAATAAAGGAGGTAAGGCCCCCATGTGAAAAGCAGCATAATTTGCTGTTATGTGCCTGTGGATACTACTGAAAGAATAGTATGCTGCACACAAACCCATTAGCCCTTTAGTGCAGTAAGGCTGCAAGGCATTCATTAAAAGTGCATTTGAAAACCAGGGATATTCAAGAACTTCCTTCTGGAAGGCATCTGTGAGATGACTAGCAACACTGAGTTGGAGTACTTGACCCAGCAGACACTATGCTGGGGATGAAAAAGGAAATTAATTTCCAGTTGCCGTAGTTAAGCAGACTTGAGATGATTTTAAGGTGGCTTTAACACAGGTCAAACCATAAGTACACTTAACCTGGTGGTGTCAGCGAAACACACTGTACTTGCACCTTGTCTTCTATCTCACATTCATGGTAACTTTTTTTTGATTTGCACTTGCCTCATCTAGTGGTTCCACATCCGTTTTCCTCATTTTAATCAGAACATCATATGCTTGTTGCAGTGCTTTGACCTTGGGATGTGCAACTCTGACATAGGCTGGTAGACAAATAAACCATAGGCTGTAACTATGACTGAAGAGACACTTAGCCCACTGGGAAGGGCTGACATAATACTTCTTGGCTAATTTATGGGCTGTTTTTATCTCCTGTAAGGGTGAAACAAAAAATAAAAGCAGACAAAAGATACAACATCTTGAATCTAGAAATCTAACTCAGATACTGGCTTCTTAAGAGTAAGAATTTAATAATAATAATAGACACACATTCAACTGAAGATCCCTTTTTACCGCTCTCTTATTAAGACTCTCTGCAAGCAAAAACTAGCATCAGGATCAAGCTTTTTTCCCTGCACTAAAGCATTAATTCTAATTTAATTTTTTGTTACAGTCTAAAGCTTAAAGATGCATTTGACAATAAACTGTAATCTCAGATGCTAATTTTTTAATCTCTTCTGTTTCTTTTACTTGTAAGTGTTCATTCTCAATAATTACACAGACCAAACCTCTAACAACATTAACTTATAGTATAAACAGGAAGTGGCAGCTCTATCAAGAAAGTTTGTTTCTTTCAGTGATCACACAGTGATTATTCAGTGAGACTCATCTGACCTGCTTTGTCCTCTTTGCCATGAGTGCTGGACTATTTGAAATGCTGCTTCCAGCTGGGTGTCTGCTGAAGGAGAGTTTGAGCTCCTGTGGCCTGTCAAAGAGCTTGAAATCTAGTCGCGGGAAGTTCTTATAGCTATATAGATGATTTAAAAAAACAGAAAATAAAAGCTTTTCACATACCTGCTCGTAGCAGGAAAGCCATACAAAGACAACTGGCATGGAAAAAAATGACAAACAGGAGAATAAAGAACGAGGAGAAAAAAAAGAGAAAATAGCAAGACACTTTTAGCCTTATTCACAAAGATGCCACAAGAAGATGCCTTGGACATTAAACCTCTAAAGATGATGGAAATAAGAACCAGACTGCTAACCATGTCATGAAGGTCAGGGGAGCACAGATGATGATCAACAAGGACAACAGCAAAAAACAGAACCCTCATGATCTCCAAGAGAGACAGGAAGAAAAAAATCATACCCAGAGTGTCTGAAACTCCACACTTCCTGCACAGGGCTGAAAAAGACTGAATGCAAGAAATCTGAAAAGTGGAGTGCATGTTTTGTTCTTTTGGTTCATTGTCTGCAGATCAGTAGTACTGGGTAGATTCATAACCCACCCTTCATCATTCCCAACATGGAACAAAGTGCACTGCACTTGCTACAAAATACATACAAATGGCTCAAACAGGAAGAAGGACACTGAATACATGCAGAAAAGTATTACCATATAGTTGGAAAGAAGTTATTGAAAAATTAATACCATAATCCAAATTCCCTCACACATACACACCCAAACCACTGACTTCCAGAGCTTCAGAAACTTACCAGAATCTGGGCAGTTCACATCTTTCTCTGAGTTCTTCTGAACACTGTATTAAGGCAAGTCCTGCACCAACATGGAACATCTGCCCTGCTAAGCACCATAAGCACTCCAGTTTCACTCTATGTGACTGTCTAACTTGTACCTGTATTTTGGCACTCGGTCCTGTCCATCATCAGCAGGTGGTTCTGGTGGCATTATGAACACTGTGTGTTCACTTTTTTGTGACTCATCAAGCTCAATCAAGCGTACATCTTCAACAGAATCTACATCAACCTGAAAACAGAGTTTGTACACTAAATACAGAGTTTGGCTTTGTAACAAAGTGTCCTTTTTAACTTCAATTATGTTAGAATATGTAAAAATATATTTAATATATGCTGCATTTGATTGGATATATATTATATAAATTATACTTGTTCTAATTACTCAAATATCAAGTCCACAGCCTTGTCTTTCCATTTTTATTTCATGATCAGATATTCCTAAACATTTTCAAGGGCAAAGTACCTTCTCTCCTTTTTCCGTTCCTTTATCTGGAAAGAGCTGGGAAAAGAAAAAAAAAATTAAGAGTTTCTTCTCAACTCAAAACCAAAATCCTAAATAATTCTATTAAAGCTGTGTCACTTCCTAAAATATTAAAGAAGAAACAGCAATTTTCCATATTACTGTAGAAGCAATTAAGCTCTTTTTCAAATGCTTCAGTAAATAATTCCGTAATCAGCATGCTTTCAATCCGCTCACATTATCTACTAAATACAAAATCCTAAATCTATCAAAGGAAAAGTGCTTTCATTTAGTTTAGTTGAGAGAAACTACTATTTTGCAGGTATTTCCAATATGACAACCTGCAGTAATAACAAATTATTAACAAAGTATTCTCTAGATGCATACCCCACATTTAGCAGAGAAAAGGAAAGGCAAATGAACTTTTATCGATTTACAAATGTTAATTTGATTAGAATCAATACTGAATCAAAGACTCAGTCTATAAGAAGCTATTATTAGAATGTTCTGCCCAGAAAGAATCATACATATGCCTTAAAAAATAAATACAATTCTCTAGCTCCTAGCTTTTATATTGTGAACCTGGAATTTTAAAGATGAAGCTATAAACTCCATAACCTATCTAGATCAGAACCATACTGATGTGACTTCATTAAAAAAAAAAAAAAAAAAAAAGAATGGGATACAGCAATCTTTCTCCTATAATATGCATGTAATGAAAGGGGAACTTATCCACATAAACCAGTTCTGACCCCATCTTAAGCACTAGGCATATTTTAAGTTGAAATTGCAAAAAACAACAACACAGATGCTCACTGGTAGTAATTCCTCATTGGAGGGAGGATAATTAACATTTAATGAGAAAACACAAATAGCATTTTGCTAAAGTGTCAGCTACTGGTAATTCTCACATTATCTTATAGACTGAAATCCTACAGGCCTTTAATTAAAATTTCATCCAACAACACAGAAATTATGACCACGCAAGATGATGAAGAAAAGAAAAAGAGTCAGCAATAACCACCAAAATTCCAATCCCTTTGAACACTTATTACAGAAGTTATGTACCTTCTCAACTAAATGACAGTAAAGTAACACAAAGTAGACAGAAAAATATTATTTAGTAGTACTACTACATTTCTCACCTTTTCTATGCAGTCATCAAAAAATGCCAAGCCAGTATCCTTGTCACTCACAAAACTGCACTCTTCAATAAAGCGGCTGAATATCTGTGTTTTGGTGAGATGCGTGTAGAACTTTGTATAGGCACGGTCTCTGCTTTTTAAAAATCCTGGTTAGAGAAGGGAACACACAACTAAATACCAGTTAAAAGTTCCATAAGAAATGAACACTTGAAGTGTCAACATAAATTACTTAAGGTGCTAATACATAAAGTATTTGCTTTACCTATAACAACAACTACTTATATCTACTTGCATTTGGAAGATTAAAATAATAGCATTTTTAGTAGCTATTTTTTTTAACATAGCTAACAATCCTCAGCAATCAATAACACCCATGTAATCCCTTCTCACTGTGTTGATTCATTGTGCAAGAAAAAGATGACTTGGTACAAAAGCATCCAACAGCTAAAACAATACTAAAATAAAATAAAATAAAAAAATTGTATTATTCTAAAAGAAGGTGATGGGCCTGATAAAATTGAAAAGTAAAAATCTCTTGTCAAATCTCTCATCCACTAATCTAAAAAAAAAAACAACAACCCCCAAAAAGAAACAAAACCCAAAACACTACCACATAAAAGAACTCTGTGACATTCTATGTGGTGTTCAACTCATGAACAGATCTGAATAGTTAACATTGATGAAGGAAGTGGTATTTGCTCACTATTGTTTATTGCTTTACTGTTTTTCTGACCTCTGCCCCATTCTCCACAATGTTTCCATTTATATCAAGACCATTACTTCACTCCTCATTACTGGGCTATTTAGCATTTTTGCTTCATACAAATTGAAAAACATTTTTTCGTTCCCAAGAGATGCCCTCGTAGAATATGCCATGATGAGAGGGCATCATGCTACTAAAAAAAAGCTTTTTCTAATACAAAGCTAGTGCAAACCTGCAGTTCTATGTGCATATATCTGTGTTCCAATCAACTTTGAACAGCTGAACTTTAGACAATTGCCATTTTAAATACTGCCAAGAACTCTACAACCAAAGGGAACTTTGACCTTTTAAAGTCATGCAGCTCTTCAGCTCTAAAGCTGTAACAGTGCTGTCAGCAGCTTGTTTGCACCACCCTCACCTTGATGATCAAACAAGGAATCAGCAGCAGTTGCTTTATTTGAAGGTGCCTGTGTGATTGGCTTGAGGAATGTTCTGTAACCCTTCAAAATAGATGCCATGAAACGGAGAAATGCTTCCTGGATCTCCATCTCAAGTTCTGTCATCTTCTTCTGCCAGGAAAAATCTGCTTCTATAGGAGTCATTTCCACTGCAGAGCCTTCTTGAGTTTTCCTGTGAACTGTCAATGAGCAACACATACAATCCTTTAATAAAAATTCAGTGCATTCAAAATTTTTTTCTACTTGCCCATATGCATAAGTGATAAGCACTAGAAATCTTGTGATTATTTTCCTGTTGAAGTGGCTGATATAAAAGGCAGGTTACCTCAAAAGCATATTTTTCTAACTCATGCAGCAGTCTGTGACATAAAACAAGGACATCAGCTCAGTTAATGTTACTTCATACTCAACTGAATATAGTCTTTCAACAATAAATCAACACAAACACAAACCACCACGTGTGGTGGTTTCTTCCACTCCCTGCCCCACCCAGCTCCTTTTGGGCTGCTGTACAACCTCCAGTCTCCACAGGCATTCCCTTTAGGCCTTGGCCTTGATTAATGGCTCCTGAGTAGTTAAGATCCCCTTGAGCTTATCAGAAACAATGGCTGTTCTGAGGAACTGCTGCTGCCTAAAGAACATTTCTTGCCTAATGGATGGCCTTGGAACACTATTTGCCTAAATCACAGCTTGAACAGAACAAGTATAACAACTTTTAAGGAAAATTCCAGCAGTTTCCAGTCTACAGGATGAAGACTGACAGACGACTGAAGATAATCATCTTGTGACACTATGAAGATTAGTCCTAAGCCAGGCCCTCTGAGCTCCCTGGGGCAGCTGTGACTGTACCAGCACCTCCTTCTCAGTGGGACCTCTTGGAGCCCACCAGCCCTCCAGTTTGCAATACTCTGAGGACCATTGCTGAAACCTGCTGACAGGGTCTGGGCTGTCAGTACTAGTACCCCCCAGTACCACCCAATCCTCAAAGCTCAACTTACCACCCATTGAGTGTTGCCAAATCATCTGACAGGAGTACCTCACTGAACTCAAGGTGAATTTTTAGCAAGTGTGTACACCTTTGTACACAATTCTTTGTATCTGTGTGCATGCATGTGTGAATGGATTTAAACACCCAACAGCAAGTATAGTCTGAATATTTCCATCTCAGATCTGTAATGAAGTTACTGTGGTGCATACAGTAAACCCTATTAAATCACTTTGTAAATGTTAAATCAATCAATGATTAAGTGATGCTAAATCCTTTAGACAAACCTGGGGCTTAGTTTGGACTTGGCCCCTTAGTCTAAGTTTGGATCCAGTGGCACCTAGGCTCCATTAGGAATTTAGAAAACAAGTGAGTCCATCTGCAACTCTTGACTCTACAGAAGGGCCTCCCCATACTATTTGTACTCTTGCTACTTTGCATCCTCAGTCTTTGTTACAATCATTCTACCTTGATTCTAATCTGATTTTCCTTTTGTGCTTCATCCATGTAGTCAGAAACAGAGTGAACCTAGCTACTGAACTTTGTCGTGCATTTGCATATTAATATGAAACCTGCTTTTACTGATACCTTTGCCACTGATTCTTTAAGTGACCTAAACCACTCATTTGTTAGACCATGTTTTCACTGTTCGGAAGAATACACATCTAAAACTACTTTTCCAACATAGATCCTAATATTTTAGTGCACCAAATGGTGGAAACAAGTGACATTCAGAGTTTACTCTTACAGTCTTAAAAAAACAGCAGCAGGATTGCTGAAAATGACAGCTCCACACTTATAACAAAAATATCAGTTACATCTCTACATAAATATAAACAAATATTACAACATAGCTATTATAATATTGCCAAAATAGAAAAATTATTTAAGAGAGACCACTGGCTGTGCTCCAGATAGAATTAGGAAGTAGTTCCTAGTGAATGACATACCCTGCTGATAAAAGCTGAGATTTTCTAACAGATGAAGTAAAGGCTATCTGCAAAAAAATCAACCATAGAAAACTAAGGCAAGAACACTTACCTCTTAATTAATACCATTTTTTGCTTTTGCAATTTATGAATTTTGTGTATCTTAGGTACACCTATGAGGCGATCATCACTTCCTTCCCCATAATGACATAACCTTACATAGCCTGAACCACCTTACCTGAAAAAACCTACCTATATTTAGACAGAAACAATACCTGAAAACTGTTAGGTCAGTTAGAACATTGCTCTTATCTGTCTAAGACATTAGGCTGAAGATGGTCAGTCTTTATTTTTCTTTTGACAAAATATTTTGTCAAAATTTAGCTACTCCATGATCCATCTCATTATCTGAGATATTCGCTAGAATTGGGCCCTGGGAACTACTCACATGTCAGCCTCCCCTCTGTGCCTGGGAAGATCCTGGAACAGATCCTCCTAGAAGCTGTGCTAAGGCACATGGAGGACAGGGAGGTGACTTGAGACACCAGCACAGCTTCACCAAGGGCAAGTCCTGCCTGACCAACCCAGTGGCCTTCTATGACAGAGTGACTCCATCAGTGGACAAGGGAAGGGCTACAGATCTCCAGAATTGTGTAAAGCCTTTGACGCAGACCCCCCTAACATCCTTCTCTCTAAAAGATGGATGTGACGGGTGGATTGTTAGAGGGGTAAGAAATTGGTTGGATAGTCCCATCCAGAGCGTAGTGGTGAATGGTTTAGAGTCACGATGGACATCAGTGACAAGTGGTGTCCTTCAGGGGTCTATACTGGGGCCTGTGTTATTTAATGTCTCCATTAATAACACACACAAAGGGATTGAGTGCACCCTCAGGAAGTTTGAAGATGGCACCAAGCTGAGTGCTGCTGTTGACACACCTGAGGAATGGGATGCCATCCAGAGGGACTTGAACAAACTCAAGAAGTGGGCCCATGGAATCTGAGATTTAACAAGACCAAGTACAAGGTGCTGCACCCTGAATTGGGGAAACCCCCAGTATCAACACAGGCTTGGGGATGAACAGATCTCTGCAAAGAAGGACTTGGGGGGGTGCTGGTGGATGAGAGCTGGACATGACCACGAGTAAAGGCTAAAAAACCAGATTAAATTCTAAGAAGTCACATTAAAAAAAGTCTAAAAAAATTAACCACACTTCATGCAATAGAAGGAAGTAATTACATTTAGATGCTAATTAAAATTAATTTTATTTTCTTTATTTCACCTGCTGCCAGCTGTGGGTGCAGTTTCTTTAAGGTGCTAAGCAGACTTTTACATGGCTTTTTAGGAAACTGCTTCCAGTTGGTGCTCTTCTTATCATCTGATCTAAAACACAGGAGAGACAAAAGAGAACTTACAAAATACAGACAACAGAAAAAGAATAATGTCAACCACCTTAATTTGCTTCATTTACAGAAGACAGTACCTTCAAATTATTTTGAAAATAAATCTTGTCACTGTACCTTTTTGTTTAAAAAAAAAATAGGAGTGACATAACTCAGAATTTCATTTTTTCAAATAAGAACAGTATAAATTGAGTAATGAGTAGAGTTTTCTCCAGTCTGCAAGGAAGATCTGCCTTCAGATTCCACTTAGACTTTTAAATTATTTCCCTTTCAGATTTTTTATCAGCCTTGCTACTATGATTTAAGCACACTGTTCTGTATGTGATTATTATGCAAAATCTATTCTAGCATAAACCTGCCATACCACTACAGATACAAAGAAAGGCAGTTCTGAATACATGTTACTGAAAAAGGACAGATCAGTCTGGGAACTTGATTATATGGTACTTTGCTATATGTTTATGGCAACCCAGTCCCGTCTTGAATCACAGTCCAACTGGTACTAGAAAGACTGGGAATTCAGTTTACAGCTGGAAAATCACGTGGTTGATTAAGCAGTGGGGTAAATTGCCTAAAGGGATGCTCATCTTCTTTAAGGAGAACAACAGTTACAATGCTAGACCTTCTTTAAGCAGTTGGATATAAACAAAGGGAGGGAATAAATCCTGAGAACTCCTATGCCTCTTTCTGGAAGACAGAAGGTGGGAGAGAGCTGCTCTTACAGAGACTACAATAAACCTTGTCACCATGAGACCTAACCAGTTATTACTATCCAGGCTGATATTGGCACTAGTTGTTTTTGCATTTTCCATCTGTGAAATATTTGTTCCATTATAATTTGCTTTATTGGCATGAACACAGAAATATCTGAGGAAGGAAGCCAAAGTTTCTGGAGTTAAAGAAAAATTCCATGCTTATGAATGCCTTTGCCCATTCTTCCCCCAACAGTGGCATGCCTATAAACCCTGTAAGTGGTGCCATTCCAAAAGTGACAGGAAAGAAATCCTGCTATGAAAATAACACAAACTCTCAAATCTTTGCCCTAAAAAGGCTACTTAACATTGAAAGCTCGTTAAGTATCACAGAGAGAGTTTAAAAAAATTTAAAAAGCAATAAGGAAGATGCTGAATGAATAAATATTTAGTATTTAGTATTTTTTGGAATAGCTTAAGAAAGGTAGCAGCATACTTGCTCTAGAAAGACACTAGACAGACTGATGTATGAGAAAATATCTAATTTTTCAGAAGTTATTTTTCTAGTCAGCAGTCTTTCCAAACAGCAACAGTGCTGTTAAATGCTTTTACACCTAAACAAACAAACAAACAAATCCAGCATTACCACACTGCCATAGACATAAAAAGGGGCAGAAACCAATGTGGATAAAATTAAACTAAACAATCTTTATTCACTAATAACACAGTATTTTCATAGTTCTGTGTTATCTTCAATACAAAGTGCTGTATGGAGATTTGGGTTTACCTACACATTTCCAAAATTGAAAGATATACTCATTTCCAGGTTAGAAACGTTTTATAAAGGCAGGTACCAATACCTCACATTTACCCAAGTGAAATATTACAGATGCCAAACTCCTCTGGAAGTCAAACAGGTTGTATAGATGAGATAAATGCAAAATGGGCAGCAAAATCAGAAGAGATCAGTTCATTATTGAAAGAGAAAAGGGGTTATAAGACCGTAAAAAAAAGGGTGGGAAAGCCTTGCCAGCTGCCTGCCTCATAAGTGGTCAGCCACTAGGAGATTTTTAGTTCAACAACCAATCCAAGTAATGCTGGTACTTGGTCTTTATAACAGTCCTAAAAGCATCTCGACTTCTTCGTCTCCCTGCAAAATCTCCTGATTTTATCTCTATTTTTCTGCAATGCAGTCCTCAACTTCCATTCTACTTATAAACAAAAATACTGAGGTATTTTTCCCTGCAAGTATCTTCAAATGAATAAGTTATCTTTCATGACATTCTTCAACACCTTCTTCTTTCACAACACCTATAATTATTCTCTTGGTGGCATAATACTTTGGTATAAACTGATGCAAATGCTTTTTAAAGTGTTTTTTATGGAGACCTAGTGGAAGGAGAAAAAAAAAAAACACATGATAAAAAAATAAACACAATTTGCTCCATTGTTTACTGTTTCCTGTGATGCTACTAACAAAACAAAACATTTCAGTAATGTAAAGGAAACATTTGTGTCACTAGAGGAAGGGTCCTTCTGAGACAGTAAAAATCAAGAAAGCATTTCACTGATCCACAAATCAAATTACTAACTCTAACTCAGGTGAGTAAAAAAGAAAGTCAAGAGTTTAAAAGTGACATGATGAGATAAATAAAACTAAATTTTCACAGAGAAAAGATGGCACTTGATTTAGTGATGATCATGCTCATCTTGAACTAAGATACATCTTTCTATTTACGATCTAGTTAAAAATGGAAAAGTAATTGTTGGGGAAGACGAAACAGGAAAGCCTTATAAATATGATTGCCTGACAAAAGATTTTGGGAATATGAAAACTATAAGCGACATCGAAATGAAAGCCACCTTTGAGATACCAAGTCTTAGTTACTGAACAACTGGAAAACAATGGTATGGCCGACTGAAGGTAATCCCCTCTTGATTGAACAATACCCTCTGCTTGCAGGCAGGTCCAAGGGTCAGAGCAGACCCTACTAGCTCAGCAGAAGGGGTCCAAAGAGTAGTTTTTAGGAGTTAAGATGTAACACTCTATGGTAATATAAGAACTCTTATAGGCTGCATGTAAATGCTATAGGATTTGTATCTTGTATTAGATTGGCTAGTGAAAATTAGAATATTCAGTACAGAAGATGATTTATTGTATTGCAACCAGGACTTCGCACATTCTCATTCCTCTCTCTCGCTCCACTCTTACCACACTCTTATTCCTCTCCCTCTCTCTCTTTACTTACTTGCTTACACTCTTGCTCTCTTGGGCCTGCTCAGAGCTGCAGCTGGCAGCTCTAAGCAGTGCCCCTGTACCCACGCCCTTTGCAATAAACCGCATGTTCCAAGATCTGACTACAGAGATCTCTCGTCTCCAGCCGTCCCAACCGTCCGACCCACCCAAGCTCCCGCAAGTAATTAATAAAGTTACTAAACACCTGAAAAAAACGGGTTTTAATTTCTATTATTTGTACTCAAATTATAGAAACCCACAAGAGTTATTCTGAATTAGTGTCTCCTCAAGAAGGTGCAAAGAAACTGTTCAAGGAATACTTCAATTCAAGAAAAGTACTAAAAATACAATAGTTAAGTGAAAATATTTTAGAATTAATGTAGTGAAGACACCAAATTTCGCTTGATTGGGCTCACAATCACAAAACTTCAGAAAAATTTCGTTAGTAACACTAACATAAAGTAGCCCAAGTGCTTACAGCCCAAGTGCTTGCAGCATCAAGAGCTGTTATCAAAGATCCTGACGCATTCATGTTCATGTAGGTTGGAAAAAACCTTTAAGATCATCAAGTCGAACCACTTACTTAACACTGCCATGACCACCACAAACCCATGTCCACCACTAAACCAAGCACTGTACCTACATGTCTTTTTTACGTACCCCTAGGGTTGGTGACTCGGCTGCTTCCCTGAGCGGTCTGTTCCAAAGCCCGACCATGAGTGAAGAAAGTTTTCCTACTATCTAATCTAAAGCTCCCCTGGTGCCACTTGAGGTCATTTCTGTTCATCCTACTTCTTGTTACTTGGGAGAAGAGATCGACCTCCACCTGGCTACAGCCCCCTTTCAAGCAGTTGCAGTGATAAGGACCTCAGGGTCCTTTTCCACATATTACACATCCCCAGCTCCCTCAGCTGTTCCTCACAACACTTGTGCTTCACACTCTTCACCACCTTCTCTGGACATGCTCCAGCACCTCAATGTCTTTCTTGTTGTGAAGGGCCCAGAATTGAACACAGAATTTGAGATACAGCCTCCCCAGCACCCTAGTACAGGGGGACCAATCCTTTCCCTAGTTACTTACCATTGTCACAAATTTATAGATGCAAGATCTGCATCACATTTTTACGGGAAGTGCCAAGTGTTGATCCATGACTTACAAAGTTTTAATTTGCTTTGAAGCATTAGAAATGAGAAAAAAAACAGGGGACAGTAAGAAACAAACCACATTGCATCAAACAGTGTTTAACAATTTATCTCCTGAGCACTTCAGCAATCTCTTCGTCTACAGAAAAATATAAAATCTCTATAGAACTTACATGTAGACCATGTTTGTGTCTAAGTCAATGCACACAATATCCTGTGGTGGATCGTACAGATCAAAGTATCGTGAATCAACTCCAACAATAAATGGAACAGGTGCACTGAGTACGGTGGCCAGAGACAAAGGACAGAGGGGGATATATGGACATTGCCACTGAAATGGAAATATCATCTGAAGGAAAAATTAAATTAAATAAATGCATTAACACAAGACAACAGATATTGTAAAAGAAAAACCAAGAGATTACATACAGCACATTGAAATGAAATTGCTAAAAGCTTTGTAACACTATCAGAAAAAAGTCCCCAAGTCTGATTACTTTAATCAGTTATCTATGCAAAAATTATGATCTTTCTAAGAGTTACTAGCTAGGACAATTGAACTAAATGCTATTGCTGGGAAAAAAGACCATTCAGTACATCAATAACTTCAACTTAAAGCCTTGTTACAACTGTGGTGTTTAAATTGATTTCTCTCACTACTGTATAGAACACTTTGTACTTACAGCTACTACAGCTTCAGCAACGCCTGTCAACACAGCTGGTCTAAGGGAATGGAGGAGGATCTTGCCTTCTAGTAATACAAAAAGTAATAGAGTGGCACAGTTTTCTGGTCCAAGATTCATGAGCAGAGTGCTAAAGTTTGCTCCACTAAGGAGTAGATGGGAAAGGGGAAGAAAAGAAAAATATTACAGGGTTTAAAAAAAAATTACTGCTATCAAACTTCTGACAACTCTTTGGGATCAACTAGTTGAATGGTGCTAATACACACTAAATACCTACCTATCTAACTAACAGCCATCATGTCATTTTAAGGCTTATACTATGCCAAAGAAACCTAAATTTGCATTCTATTGCTGAAGAAACATACACTAAACCACGCTACTGCTGAATTTGTGTTGCTTGCTCTCATAGATGCACAGGCATCTTGTCTTCATAACAGTAAAGCAAATCTAATTGGTTAACCAATTCAAACAAAAACAAGACCAGCAGTTCCATACGATGAGTTACTTCATGAAAGAATCATGAACTAGAGTATCCATTTGATCTTAGAATCACAGCATCAAATTCCGGTATGAAATTAATCCATCATTCTGATAGCAACATGCCTTTAGTTCCTATAGTTTAGCCTCCATTTAATTTGTTTGGATAGTACACACTTAGGAATTGTAATGATATCTATGAGTACAGGGGTGTCAAATTGGTCCTTAAAAAAGTTTTTACATGTTGCTTTGCAATTTGGTGGAGGGCTGCAATTTTTCACCTAAGTGCTTGTCTAAAAACTGTGATTAAAGATGGGATTCTTCTGCATAAAAAATATTATATGATAATGCTTTGGGGCGGAGAGAATAAAAAGGCAGAAGATCTTGGTTTTCAACTTAAAACCAAAGAACAGCAAAAGTGCTGAAACAAAACCCCATGTCACAATCATAGGGAGGTCTAACCCAGAAGGTGCAGGCAGCATCCATAGAGACTGCAACAACTTTCAAGCACAAATAACAATTTGTAGGTATACCTTTGAATTTCCAAAATGTTTGCACACTTGTGGATTCACAGATTTCACCTAACTGCTTGATTTAACTGTCTCTCTTGGATCCAAAAAGGGAAAAAAAGCAAGATAGCAGTCTCTATTCTATTAAATTTTGCTTACTGCACTGGTTCTGAAAATACAAGATCTTTAAATATGTGTATTTTTTTTCTCCTCACAAACGTCTTATTATTCCTTTGGAGTTCCTGCAATAATCTGGCAAGTCATCTTTATTTCAGGATAATTAATGATATTATACTTCCACAAGGGACACATCTATGTCAAGAAAGGACTGTGTAACATTAAAAGTGCATATTGAGCTTCCTGTTTATAATACCTATTGAGATTGCACTAACATTTGACTTCCTTCTAAGACTGACTCCTACTTGCCTCTGATTTTTTCAAGTAGCATATATTTAAAGCATTAATAATGATACCTTAATGGCAATGGTGTAGAAACTGGCTGTGACAATATTAATGCATCATGGGCAGAAAGCTGAAACACATAAAGTAGTATGTGATTGATATGAACAACCTCAAAGTTAATACAGTATAATATTCCAATATAAATATATATCCATAGTCTTATAAACTGCCTGGTTTACAGACACAGTGTCTTTGGGACTCGGGTTCACTAAGTGAACAGAACATGTATTAACCACTGAAACAATTCTGAGCATTACAGGAAACCATCTGTGACTCAGTGTTGAGTATGTAACTACTGCTGGGTGATTAAACAGAGAAGCACAAGAGACAATGCCCCAGGGGACTAACATCTGACCCACAGCAGTGGGTGGACAAGTGAGAGAAAGACAGAAAACAACCCTGCCACGGAGGTAATGCAAATGGTGCCTATAAAATAAAACCATAATACGTGGCAGATATTTCACAAGCGCAAGTAGGACACTTCTGCCATCCACACCACCTGAAGTCTGAAATAGTTTGTTTCCTTTGCTAAGTTTTCCCAGGTTTATACCAATGAGAGAGAAGGCCAGCCCATCCATCTCCTCCCCTCTCCCTTCCAGTAGGTGAGTATTCAAACCCAAGTAAAAAACATAAAGGAAGAAACCAAAGGCAAGAGAGGATTTGCCATTGCTGTGGCTTAAAACAGATTTTAAACTAGTGAAAACGTTTTGCTTACCTGCACAAGAATCCTTGGCCTTTGTGGTGAAGGGAAAGGTATATTGTGCATAAAATGGGATATATGCCTTCAAAGAAGACAAGATATTAGAAAAATAGTAAAGAAGGGCTGAAAACAATGTTAACCACATTTCAGAATTAATATGCTAGCATGTTTTAGAAAGACTGTTAAGATTTCTTTACTGTTTCGGTAAGTGTAAGAGCCTACTTATGCAAACCGAAACAAAGAAGCTTAATTCGCTCACATTTCGTGCCTGAAAATTAATACTGGCAGCTTCAGATATATAAGCAAAAGATATGAACAAAATGGCATTTATGCAAGCCACTTAAAACCCCAGGCAGCCTAGTTCTACAGAGTTTTAAAGGAGATTCTGCTAAAGTATATACTTCACTGCCAGATGTCTTAACAGTTTTGAAGGTAACATCATTTTCCAGCAAACTTTCAGGATCATGACAAGCATCCTTTGCAGAGTTTACAAACACAGCCACAGACAATCTGAATTAGCTGCAGTGCTTGGAAACAGGCATAGATATTCGCTGCTAATGTACAGCATTCTTGAGCTTATATTTATTAAGCTAAAACAAAGGACAGCAAATGTAGCATGTATCACAGCTCAGTCTGTTCTGTGTTTGATTTAGCTAAGAGAAAGGTAAACAGGCTTGACATATTCTAAAAAAAACCCAGAGTAAAATCCAGTTAGTTTTGCTGGCACTGCAAGAGCCAGTACTATTAAACAGAAGCAGCAACAATTTCTATCAGTACAACATAAGCTAAACAGTGCAAACAAGATGACGGATCAACTATAGCAACTAGGCAACTGAGACATGCACAAATCACATGACTTCTTGAGCTTATAACTACATTCCCACATCAACTTGAAAAATGTTTCACATACTTTTCAATGGGAAGAGGATGAGGTCCAGAGACAGAGAGTTTGTAGATGAACATAAGAAATTTTCTAAATGCTTCAAAGAAAGGCCAGTGTGAGAGAAGACAGATGCATTTGTTTGAATTGATGGACTTGGAAGTAATCACTTTTCTCTCTACAGTTGTCAGAAGACCCAGCTGCGATTGCTGTTTTTCTGTTAGCAGCTCCCTGGGATAAGGCTCATAGAACTGGATAGCAGCACCATAAACCTAAAAGATTAAGAAAAACAGCTAAGCAAGTCCAGTATTTAACAGGAAATTGGGCTAGAACTTTTGGTGCATCTTTACGTCCTCGGTGTTTGCACAAACTACAGTGCTTTTGCTGGTACCTTATGAAATGACATTATTTATGCCATATACCCAAAGCAACCTTATAAACAAAGTGGTTTGAACTCTCTTCCTCATTTTCATTGCACCTTCCTCAACAAAGTATTCATACTCAGCAAATTGAAAGGGAAGGAACCAAACCTTCATTCTGTGACAAAACCTTATTAATCATCTGGGTCAAAAACACCCCCAAAATCTCAAACTCAAACTCTCATCAAATGTTTCTCTTTAGTAAATTCCCCTATCACTACCAAACCAAACAATAAAATTATTTTAGCTTTGACTTCCTTCATTTTATCAAGCTAAACAGACACCAACCTTTTCTAATACTTCTTCCCTATTTGTCAGAGTTTCATAACTGAGTTATTCTGGTAAGCTTAGCAAAAGAAGAATAAGGAAAGAAAAACAGTAGCAGCTACTGCATCCCTGCTTGCAATAGAAGTATTAATATTTTGGACAAATGTTTTCTTCTGTTTGGAAAGGGAGTGAGACAGAGTGGAAGTTGAGCTGTTATCACCAACAGAGCCAAACTGCTGTTTATTAGAGAGTCAATCACACATTAAATCACTCCCTCATACAGTTCACACACACACACAGACAGTTGGCAAGGTGAAACAACAGCTGGGAGACCAACCCTAAGCAAAGGCTCCCTTGCTTCATCAGGAGTACCTCTACTACCTTCCCACATGTAAGCCAAGGCACATTTTTGGTGCCTTTGTGTGCTGGTGGCCTTCCACAGATTCAGCAGACAGATCCAAATGTTAGAATTCAGATGTTTGAATTCATGCAAATTCATGCATCCCTTCATGCAAATTCAACAAGATCACTAAGTCTTGTATGCTCATTAAAGCCTTTCACATCCTCCCTCTCAGCACATACTTTTCCTCTCCCTGCCTTCCTGTTTTCTGGTAGCTAGTTATCAACTCACGTGCAGAGATATGTACAGAGCCCTATTACATAAAGTCACATAGAAGTGCCTTTTAAATGTGAAAACTGTAACAATTTGCTAACACATTGCTCACACACGTGTTAAGTTCTCTTTAATATGTAGCCTACACTTCCATTCCCATTACATGAAAGAACAGGGAAAGCCATGTGCTGTGAGCTTTGGTTTTGCTAAGGGTATGGTTCAGCCTACATAGGAGTAAACAGCATATACTCTTCCAGCTGCTTCCTGTTTTGATTCATTTTCATCTCACATGAAGGCTTAAGAAATATAATTTTATAAGGAATTATTAGATAATGTATTTCTTAAACACAGAAGAAACAATCCCCATCTATCTTTATAACAGCCACCTGAAATAAAAGCAAAAACACAGTGTGGAGCCATACCTTTTCTGCAGAAGAGCATGTCAGTACAAATGTTGAGAACACCGGTAGTGGATATTTGGTTTGAGGGTCCCAGCACTCAATAGTAGCTCCCATAGGAAGGCAGAAGAGAGGTACAGAGTCTGACAGTGGAAATGATTCATAATTCTCTTGAGGATATCTGAAAATTAAGCCTCAAGAACAGGAAAAAGAAAAGTAAGCACATTTGCTCTGTAGGCCCTAAATAATGCAAGCAATATATTTTCCACAAAATATAGGTACGCCTGACAGTTACCTGAACTTTATAACTGAAGATTATAACTGAAAAGAGAAAGTCTTTCATTTGACAGTAAGACTAAGCCATCCAAGTAACAATCACTTGAAAATAGTATATGAATACTGAAGTTACTTGTTGAGCTATTACGCTTTTAATAACTGCTCAAAAACAGTACATAGTGAAGATTTTCACATCAAACCACTTGGGAATTACTTGTGCTATTTAAATGTGCCACTGGATTAGATTTTATTAGAAATTCCTATGAAGAAAGTGATAATTCACTGTAAAAACAGAAATAATACCTTCATTGAAAATAGGATGAACTATCTGACTGTCCGCATTCTCTGCTACTCTGTATGTTGAATTTAAAAGAATTGTTTATCCAGCTTTCAGAAATATATCAAACTCTTGCTGTTAGAAAAATGGCACACAAGCATGGGTTTATTATTGCTGCTCATCTTGCTCGTTCTGTGCTACACCAACTTCATTATCTATTCTTTCAGCTTCCGTTTGGTAATTTATTCCTTTCAAAGGAATTTGGTACACTTAGTTCTCAGCAGAAACATTCTGAAAGTTTTTTTGGGCTTCTTCAGAAACAAAAAATAATCTGTAGCAATGCATTAAAAACCTTTTAAAAGCCAGACTTGTCATTTATTGTTCAGAATATTTTTCACTCTCCTCAAATAAGGAACAAGAAAATAGTTGTGGAACTGAAGGGAAGAAATACATTTAACTTTCATATTAAACAGAAGATGTTTAGACATAGAAAGAAATACAAGTAAGGCTGAACAGGATTTTAATTACTCCTTCTCCGTTATCACCAACGCAAAAAATATGAAGTCTTTTCCTACATCTGAAATGTTTGCTATGACAAAAGTTTGCTAAAGCTCCTAAGGCAGCAAGCCTGTCACAAGAACTAGAATAATAAAGAAAAATGCTATTCCCTTTTTTTTTCCCCGGGAAAAAATGAGGAGAGCAAAGAAGGCACTATAGAAGCTGATTTCAATGGACATCCTCCAGGAACAGTATTCCCACAGACAGCACTAAAATTTTTTAAATTATTCTTTTATTTCAACAAGGCATTTGAATCCTTTTGTTAACATGTTAAGACAGCTTCTAAAACTACTTACCAGCTTTATATGCTAAAGAGTTAGAAGCTGGCACAGATTTCTTGTAACAAAGGTATACACTGGAACCCCACTGAAAGACACAAGTTTCATCTCAGAACCAGCAAAGATGACAATAATCAACAGAAATCAAGCATTCGAATATACTCCCTTTACAAAGAAATCAGATATTTTAACAAAAAGCATTACAGAATAAAATGACCAGTTGGCTGCTGAGTGCATGTAAATGACAAAAATGAGAATTCATCCTTCTCTCACTTTTCAGAGATTAAAGGATTTACATAAAATAACCACACCACCACACTACTCTCTGACCTGTTTCAACAAAAGAACAGGCAAAAGTAAAGCAGTTTAATTTCCACCTTCATGTTTCCTTGGTTATTTAAGAGTAGACTCTTTTGGGGACTTCATTAGGGGAAGTCAAGTTCTAATCATCATAACTCATAGCTTGAAGCTTTTATTGTAGTTCTGTAAACTGGTTATTGACACAGAGTTTTTGTAGTTTGTCTAAATAAACTCTACCACTCAAAAAACCTCACTTATTCCACTCCAAGCAAACTAAAAGCAAAACAGACTAAATAAAAGAGAACCAATTAAAGCAAAGCAAACTGAGAAACTGTAAGCAGCAATTATCATACTTACAATGTCTAAGTAACACAGGCATTAGAAATAACTAAGAAAAAAGCATTTCTGATTATACCAAATGCCAGCATCCCCAAAGGGAAGGGAAGGGATAATTAAAAGAAAAATAAATTAACATTTTATTGCACTACTCCTAAATAGCGCCCAGACGAATAGATGAATATGCAAACTGAAGTAGTGAGTAATCAGTATGAAACAGTAATTTCTAACCCGAGAGGAAATCAAAGCAACAAAACCTACAAAACCGACATCTCACACATTGTATAAAGAATGAAGGAATTACGGTGTAGTGATAGAACACAATTATAATAGTGCTAAGAAGAGTTCAAGGACCTTCTCCTTTAAATATGCCTGTTGGGTTAAAAAAGAAAAAAAAAGGGAACGCAAGCTTGTAAATACTCACCATACCACAATTTAAATTCTTATCCACTTTACAGAATGTGTGAGGAGGGGTTTCCCCTTTGCTGGTAACAATGACACAGATATCTGTCACTGCCAGTGAGTTCTGAGGTCGCACTGGAGGGGCCCTTCGGTAGGTGATGAAGATGCGTTGTGAAGAAGCCGAGCTGTTGTTAACATTAGCGCAACGACCGTAGGGAGTAGCTTGAATCACCTCACAGCCCGAAATTATGCGTTCCTTCCCCTCATACAGAACTCTGCACACAGGAAGGAAACAGTATTATGTGCATTCAAATAGAAATGAAGTTACTTGAACGCATTCGGAGACAGCAACCTATGTCATCATTGCAACATTTTACCGGCACCTTTTATATTGTCTTTCATCATGCAGCACTTGAGGTTGAAGAAACTGCTCAGAAATATTTAAAATTAAACTGAACAAATCAGAGATACAGAAAAATAAAATCATGCTACATTGAAAAGGATTTTAGTTATGGAACTAGTTGGAATGCTGCACTATCAATGAAAAATAAATACAAATTACAGTTTAAATTGCTCTGGACACTGGACAATTTAATCACTAAAATGCCTGCTAAGTCATTTTAATCTTGTCTTTTTCTGGTTTTTATGTTAAGTGTTCTTTGGGTTTGGGTTTTGTTGTTGTTGTTTGTTTATACTTTTTTCAAGAAATATTTTTGGGAAAGCACAACAGAGGACAGAAGTCTGCTTCCTAGATGAATTTTTACAGGGAAAAAAAAAAATCTAAGCCCAGTAATATTTGACATTCACAGTTTGAATAACAGTGCTTAAGATAAGGAGGGAGGAAGACAAACTAATACTTTGCTCAACAGAAAAGGAAGAAATAGTAAGTACAGTTGACTGTACTTCTAGAAAGCAGAATATATCTTACATGGCTCTACAGCAACATTCATGTGGTGTATGGATTTTTTTCTTTTTGCAAGATCACTAACTTAGTTCATCATATTCTTAGCAAAAAATGAAAGATTCTTTACAGCTTCACAGCAGCTAAATAAGCAATAACTTTTCTTTCCCTAATGTAAAGCTACTAGAAAGTCACTGTGAGACAAAATGCGGAAGCCAAAACATACACCTGAACACTTTTAATGCACAATGCTATTACAGGGCAAGCTTTATCTCCCATTCCACACCCAAATAAGCAATGGCTCCATTTGCTTGGTTCTCTGCAGTATGTACAGAGTACTTGTCACCTTCAAATCAGTTTTTATCATAACAAGACTTAGGATAAAGGTAACACATTAAACCTTTGTACTTTGTGATCTGCAGCTTCCCACTTGTATTCCATCACAACTTAAAAATAAAAAATAACCAGACAATACATATTTACTGTCCCAAAATACCTTTGGTTAAATGTTTGACAGACTACTACTAAGTATGTTTTTGAATACTTGAAAAAGTCATGTGTCTAAGCTAAAAAAGTCTTCTTTCACATCCAAAAATTCTCAGAACTTTAAAAAAATATAAACTTAGAATACAAAAAATTAAAACTTTCAAAGTTACTCAAATACTCTTCCCATCATTAAATTGGAAAGCACAAATATTACTGTTTATTCTGATTCAACAGAACAAACATATATCTTGTCAGAATATTGATGACGAATTACAGTCCTAGAATACTTGAAAAAAGCAAAGAAATTACATGAATTGGGACTATCTCAACGTAGCTACCAGGCTGCCAATTTATTCAACTAATTCATGAAGGACAGTAATATTCAACAATTGTTTCAGTTGTAAAGACTCTGATCATCAGACTTGGTACATTTAAAACAATGTGTAGTCTCAGGTTCAAAACCAGCCTAATACCAGCATTTCCAAGTTGCAACATTAGTGTTAATACACTACCTACTGGTTCAAGATATGAAAGTACATGTAATTGAACTACTTCTAAACTACATAATGTTCTGGAAGAACATGTATTTTGTCCTTTTATTGGGCTACCTCCTCCATAAAGTTAAGAAAACTCAAACAAAACAGAACCCCAACTATAATGGTGGCAGCTCTCAGGTGACATCCATTGTGCATAAGGAGTTTACATGAACTCTTCACATCACTGTCTTACATTTATCAGAAGAAAATAACTAACAGAGCAATCTCCAATAAAAGTTCCAGTTCAGTTTTATTTCAGTTTCATGTATTTTAAATAAAATCAAAAAATATAAAAACATTTGTCAGCTGCCAGCTCATGAGAAGGAACATGGCATTAATCAGACTGTTCCAGCAGTTCAGTTTAATAAGTTTACAAGTATTCTAAGAAATGTACTTTAAATGCTCAAGATTTTATCAGTGGGGTGACCTCTCACCAAAACAAAAAAGAAAATGAAAGCAACATGCACCCCTACACGTACACTAGAGATTATTAAACCCACACCATTTCCTAACCTCATGCATAGTTCTGAACTTACAGTATGATGCTGTATCTGCAAGCAAACAGAAGAATGCCACCACCCATGAATCACTCCATTTAAACAATGGCTTTAATGATTCAGAGAAAACATTCAGAAGTGATGCATGAAATACTGAACATGACACCCTGTATATACAATGTCCTCCCTGACAGGGTAAGTTTACTTCTACTTGTTTCAACTTCCAAGTGTCTGCCTTTGATTAATTAGTACTGATCATGGTTAGACTTGTTTCCTGCTTCTTTACGTTTACAGTTTGGTCTTGATCTTAGGATCACATTATTTGCTACATTATTTTATCAACATCAATAGTTTCATTTCAAGCAAAATCTAAACCAGTTTCCTCTAGATGTTAGGTCCTTTCTTTGCAAGAAAGACTAAAAGAATCTTATCATCTCATTGTAAGACTGTTTGACATTGTACGTGGGTGTTCTCACACTCCCAGTTTTATTGATTTAAAGTATACTTCAATGCATCAGGGAATAGAGTTTAGAAAGAAGAAATACAACCTCGTGGCTGTTGAACTAAAAACCTTAAAACGTAGAAAACTTTGCTTCTGGAAAACCATGTCAAAACAGTCAGACTTTTGTGAATTGCGTTTGTCTAGGGGTGTCCAGTTTGACTCCTCCTTCTCTAGGTCCAAACAAAATTCTGTCTCTCACAGTTCTTATGCAAAATAAGCCTTTATAACTCCTCTTCCTCTCTCATTTTGCAAGTATTGAATAATAAAGGAACTTATATAAATATTGTAAGCACTAGGAAGGTCAGAAAAGTGGTGGATCAAGCAAAGGGAAAAGACTGATTTATCTTTTATTTCTACTGTCACCTCTAGTATTATTTGTCTGAACAAAGAAGTTATTAGTTTCATCATTATTATCCTAAGATGTTCCAAACACCCAGCTGCAGTCGTCACAGTGGTGGGATTAAAGAACAGTGGAAGAAACCAACTGCTAAGAACATCTTCCAGTTTCTATTATCCTTCTTGAAATTTGAGTTCATTTTTTTTTAAATACATCTCTAGTAAAGAAGATCATTTGTTCAATTGATATGCCTGCAGACATTTTCAGTAATCAGGCATATAGGATCACATGGGTCCTTAGCACAGAATCCCTAAGCAAACTAAAGTTTCCCATACCAGTTAAAAAAAAAAAAAAAAAAAAAAAAGTTAAAAAAAATCAGAATTTCTTTACTCACACAATGCAAATTATCTAACTTTTGCATTACTTGGTATTACAAGAACCTCTGCCTCAGACAAGAATTCTGATATTCTTCCTTTTCTATACTAAATGTTGTGAATTGCAAAACCACTTGTACTTTAAAAACCATTTTTCTGTCAGGTTTTCTTCCATGTAAGAAAGATGTGCTGGAGTTCTAACAGTTTCCTAACTCACATGTAAAACAAAGAGAGGTGAGATTTTGTTTGAAAGTCTCACTGCACCTAAACCGACAGATTTCAAATCTCAGTTCTCATCTATTTCTGGAACATCAGCAAAAAAACTGGTGAGGAAAGTAACAGAATGACAGTAATTGAATTATTTCATAGACATACAAGCTTAAGATACTAAATTTTACAGCTACATGTAGGAAAATGACCCTAGAGACCTTTTATCCTAAGAACAAACCTTTGTTTTCCCAACTAATTTCCAATTGATATTTTTTCCAACTAATTAATCTGTTTAATTCTAGGAAATGTATCATCCAGAGGCATGGCACATGGCCTAACCATATGCAAGTAGGTAACTGCAGCAGAAATTCACTCTGGCAACTTACAGACACTTCGACTCAACAAGCAGTGGACAAACAGAAAGCAACGAGGATGGAGGGAGCGGAAATACTGAACACAAGGACAGTGGCAGACAAACAGTAGAGCACGTCCCTATCTCCATCTTTTCCAAACAACATTTGTTTAACTACTTTCCCTAAAAATAACACTGAAAGAAATACACAGACAGACAAGCATTTATCAAGAGTCACTTGAATGCTCCAACTATGACATAACTCAATTTTATACACATACTAACAACTCTGACATAAGAGTATGCATTTCATCCTTTCAAGGGATGTATGCTTCCTCTACATATTAAGTTCACTCAGCATGTCAGACAGGCTGAAAGGTAAAATATTCTTTCACATTGGTTCTTTAATAAAGTAGTAGAAAACAGCATAAATTAGCCTTCAGACTGTACACGCATCTCTTGCCTGAACTCTACTTTTATTTGAACACACAGGAATTCTGGAATTCACAGAAAAAAACAAAGAAGAAAAAGATTGCTCTAACCATCTCTTGCACATAGTTGCAAAGCAGGGGGAACAGCAGGGGGAGAATACGCATCATTGCTCAGAGAGAAAAGACTGCCATGACGTGTTAGGTCATGATGTGTTAGGTGTGACACCCTAACTAGATCTGTCTACAACAAATACAGAATAAATACTATTTGCCAAATACCACCATCTTAGCCAACTACTTGCCTATTTCATTTACAAAATTTTCCCAAGAATTCAAGCTCCTAAGGTTGTAGGAGACACGAAATAAACATATGCTAGCCAAGTTGCCTCCTTAAAGGCCCATGCTGAAGACTGATTGTTCAGGAATTCCTTTGAGGAAACACTCCCTATAGAAATTCTTCCTTCTGCTAGAACTTACTGAAGTTCAACAAATCATTCAAAATATAACTTCACACTGTAGCGTCTCTTCTTGCAGTGCCCGTCAATCACATGAGAAAAGATTATGTTAAAAATCACAGCTTCACTAAGACTAAGAAGACTATTAGAATGTAGTTTTGATGATCAAGATGAACAGAAATTAGAATGTACCAGCTTAATTGCTGCAGCGGGGATTACTGCAACAAGTATATTTCAAACCAGGAGTCCCGTGGAAACCGAAGTATATATGGACAGATTCGTGGTAGATGTTTCAGAGATGTTTATTTCTCCAGCCGCATGGCCGGGATCTGCCCAGGAACTGCTGCAGTCACGGGACCCAAGGGTCCTTGGCGTTATCAGGGAACCCAAACCAACCAGTGGGGAACAAGGCTGAGCAGGGGCAGGGAAACCCCGTGTCTCCCCCCCAGGGCCCCTCTCCCAGGGCTCCATGGCAGGGGAGGAACCCCAACACTTAATTATACAGCTTGAGCTATAACCCTTAAGAGTGAACTGTCTTACCAGGGACCTGCTTTCATTACTAAGATTTCCCTATCAGTCTCCCCCTGACTGAACCCTGACTATCAGCAGGCACTCAAATAGTAGGTCAAAACCAGAGTATGTAGGCTTTATGTCCAAGCATTTAAGCTTATAAATGAAAATAACTAAAATTATTATAGTGTATATATAGATGCATGATATTTACTCTTCGCTATTTATTTACTAAGTAGGGAGAAAAATACACACTCTATTTTGCCATAATTGTAACAGCACCCCACAACCATGCTCTTTTATCTTTCTCATTATATCCACAGTAGTTCTACAACACCCTTATACATTTTAAAGTTGTATCTTTTACCATAAGCATTAAAGTGAATTCCACAAAGTGATAATTTTTGACTTCTGAAGTAATAAATTTTCAGATTAAGCATGTTAATGTTTCTGGATTTGGACTACATAAATTAATTCTGTGTTATTCTATCATCTTTCATAAAACTGCAGCAGAGAACTTAATTTCTCATATTTTATCAGCTTCATTGCTCTCTCCCATCTTTTAAACTAAAACATTATCATTAATTTTAAAAAGACAAGTTCACTAGAAGACTGACACTTCATTTGACCTATTCGATATGAAAACACAATAAGCAATACAGACAGTACTTTTTAAGAATTTTTCTCACATCTGTTTTCACCATCCTCTATGAAGAGTAAGATTTTATCATTATTGAAAGAGGAACTCAACAGCAATAGAAATCTCACCCGATGTCAGTAAGAGGTGGTTTGTCCCGGCCTCTCCTGTAGCAAAGAAAAAGTTCAGGACTCTTTAGACTTCCATAGTTTAAGTTGGCTTGGAGGGCTGTAGGGGTGGCTTCAACACAGGTGTATCCCTCTGGGACAGTTTCACCAGCTGATTTAATTATCACAGCAATGTCAGTAATTGGAGCCTTGGGACCAGTTGACTTTGTTTCATGTCGGCTTATTTCTTGGTCCAGGAGGGTTGCTGTGTCTGTATCAGTGAGCCCTGCCACCACGAAATAGTCAGCCACTCGCGGACCTTTGTCTTCTATCATGGCTATGTCAGTACTTCCTAGGGAAAGGAAAGAGAGAGAAATCTAATACTCTGCTTTCAAACTCAAACCTCTCTCAACAACTATCAGGATTTAGAACTTATGAAAAAATTTTTGCAAATAGTAAAATTCTTATATACAGAGTTCAGTAAAATTCTAGGGATACTGCAAAACAAACTTTGACTTTTGCTGCTCAAAAAAGATACTGAAAGATACTGAGGGTAATCGGATTTCAGTTCTAGCATCACAGCAGTCATGTTTTAACACAAGGAAGTTTTAAGTGAGATAAAGGATCTCACTCAAAGCTCTTAACACAACAGCTACATAGAAAATTGCTTTGTGTTATCTATTAAACTGTCCAAGCCCTTCACAGGCTATAAGTTAATGTAGGTATCCCAATCTAAAAGCATCCCTATTTTTATGCCATTACTTGTGAGCAATTTGACCACAGAATCACGTTGTCTTTTTTTTTTTTTTTTTTTTTTTTGACAGAGAGAGAACAATTGCAAGTACAGGTTCACCACTTTATCCTCTGCACATTGCATCCATTTTGTTTTATAACTTAGACCTAACAGTGCAGTCTTGAGACATTCAGCTGGCGACTGTAACATCTGGAAATCATTTACAAAAATCACACATCCAAACCCACATTTCATCAGCTGATCAGGCAGTATTCATCACTGCTCAGCTGCACATTCCAGATCTGGAAAGAGTTGTTCTCCCAACACCACTGATGTTCACTAAGCATATGATGTTAAAGCAGTAAAACATAAGTTTCTATTAAGAACAAACCTAGCTGACAGCCTATGCTCAAGTACCTCAAGTACTATTTCAAGCACATAAATCTCATTAATTTTTTTTATATTTACAAGATGAGTAAGACATATTTAAACAGTAGCAGTCAAGCAATGAACTTTCAGGTAACTAGGGACCATGTTCTTCTAGATCCCTTTGTTTCCATCACCAGAATCCCATATAATCCCATATAAAAAGTTAATGAGTAATGGAAGTCTGGTTCCCACCTCTGAAAACAAGACTGCCATGGCTTCCAAGGTCCCACCCACCAAGGAGTGGTGGTTCATAGGTATTACCACCAAAACAGAGAAGTTTCTTGTATTCAGAATGCCCAAGTCTGGGAACTGCAGAAACACTGGCCTCTGCTAACAGAAAGGTGGTTTGGTGAAGGCAGTATAACGCTGTTCCCTGCAACTTGATTTACGCTCCTGTTCTTATCCTGCTCTTTCTTACTGACATTACATTGAAAAAGTATTTTCCATATTCACAGCACACAAGATTTCTAAGACTATTGATAATTAGCGTACTAAGTACCATCTGATGCAAAAATCACTTATCCATCCTGCATATTTACTACAAAACTTTAGCATAAGATTATGCAATTCGGGTGCCAAACACTATATTGCAAGCTACTGTAGCATGACAACAAATTTGGGAATGGAGGGGAAATAACTTCATGCAAATTTGTTGTACCTCTATATTCCAACTACAGTTTTTATTTTCTTACACTGAAATATCAACTTTTCAAATCCCTTCAAACCTGAAAGGAGATGTACCTGCACCCTTTAAAATATCTTCCCATAATGCTTTTCACACTGTCACTACAACATTCTCTCAAAAACCTTTGTAGGGCAATCCATACATAGGCACAGAAGAGTTTGGCTCTCCTGCAGAGGAGAAAGCTATGGGACAGTTATTTATGTGACTAGATTTATGCCTAAAACATATGGATGCCATATCAACAGGAACAATAAAAGGTTTATTCAAATGTCAGGGTGTCATTTCCTCATTCTTCAGGTGCCTAGGTCTCCTGAAGAACAAAGAAATTACTCCAGAGCCATAGCAACCTGTGAAGCTCCTATCACCTTTAGGTACAAAACTTGCATCAGTTTATCTTTACTGTCACAAAAAGCATGAAATCAGCAATAAAGTGCCTTACAGCTAAGCAAATCAGCAAGAAATGCAGGGCGAGTGCCTGCATCTCTATAAACGGGTGCTTCAGTTAAGAGATCCCTTCTCACACTGCCACTGCTCATTTCCACCTTTGCTTCTGTCCGGAACTACAGTTTGTGCAACCACATAGTGAATTAGAACAAGAAATGGCTCTGGATGAATGCTAACCTGGCAGAGACTGCTTAGTGTTCAACCAGAGCAGTTCTCCAGCCATTGCCTGTGTCAGCACAAAAGCAGTAGCAGTATGACCCTTTCAGCAGCAGCACTGACTTATACTGGATTAATCATAAAACTGCAAAGTCTAAAATGTTTCATTTTGCCTCTCAGATGCTTGGAATTGTTCAGAGAATTATTAAAATAAAGAAGGAAATAAGAAATAAACAAACCACTCTCTGCTCCTCTTAAAAGAAAGTCCTGAGCTAGAGTATCTTGCAATCTGTAAAATACTGTTTGAAGTGAAATCGAATAACTGGAAAAAGCTGATAAAAAACAGGAAAATGGTTGGCATCCTATAGTATTGGGGTTTTTTAACCCAAAACGTTTGTTAAATGTTCCAGACTTCTATTAACTGGGTCACGTTCACACAGCACAGTATTGTGTTTTCTCAATGCAACATTAAAATCATGGCCTACATTTACTTTTAGCACACAGAACAGGAAAAAAGAAAACCAGTAACAATAACGGCATACGTCAAAAATCCCACAAGAATTTATATTTTAATCACAGCTCGAGTTCCTGGAATTGCACTAATGTTATCCTCAAATATGCTTTAAAGGGAGAACTTAGTTTTCCTGGGAGAACAGAGGGAGGAAAATTTAAAAGCACCTGAAAAAGTAAATACTAAGATTTGGAGGCTTAGAACCCAAATGAAGAAAATCCATTCCTAAATTTTCATCAGTGGGGATCAATAAAACTGTAGCAATTAGTTGCTAAGGAGCATACACTTGTATCTATGATACTGCATTTTTCTCTTAGCCATGGCTATGTTTTACTTCATAGAAACTCTGTGTAATATGTGGCAGGCTAAAGTCAGAGTCACCAGACAACTCAGCTGACAAACTTGGCACAAAAGTATTGTATGTCAGCACAACATTTAGTGAGTTTTTCAAAATGTTCTGAGTCTCTCAAAACAGTTCCTTTTCCACAAGGATAAGTAAGGTTTCAAATAAGCACTGCAAGTCAGCTCTTCAGGAATTTGTTCTCCAGTTTCAGAAAGATTTAAAGCAACAGGATCACTCAAAAGAGACCTGAAAGTAAAAGCTCTTAATTAAGCCATAGTGATCTTCACTAATGCAACAGTTTTAGAAACATAAATAGACAAAGAATTAGCAGATAGCCACCACTACAAATAGAAACAGCAGAATTCATCAGGTCCAAGAATACTCTGCCTTCTGAACTGCAGGGAAAAAAAAAAAAAAAAAAAAGATTTGTGGGGAACAAGATGAATCCACTGTTATTTTCCATTATTTTTGTGATGACTCACACAAGAACAAGTATGAACATTGCTCCTCTTAATAGACAAGGGAACAAACATTCTTCTACAAGACCATCTATCCTAAGTTTTATCACGGCAACTTTTCCCAAGAATAACTTCAAAAGCTACTGTCCTCTGTCTGTGTTCTATGAGCACAGTTCTGCACAGCACAAGACTAACAGAAAAGCACAACATTTAGAAAATATTGGGATTTCTATTGTAACACACAATAGTGTGTTTTCTTGCAGGAAAAAACCTAAATACAAAAAAAAAAAAAATTCTAAAACTAAACACTGCTATCTTAATGTTGGATGATGACAATGCAGGATATATTGAAAAAAAAGTCAACATAAAAGTTCCCTGAAAGATCTTGTTTTGAAGTCTACAAGGTACTTAATTTTGAGCCAAATAAACTGAAAACAAAAATTGAGAATTCCATTTCAAGAACATGAGCAATACTGTTTCAGGAATTACAAACCCCAGGGTCCATATGGACTCACAAGGGTTATGAAAAAACTATTTAAGTGAAGTTAGTTTTCCAATTCATTCGTAGTCCACAAAAGGAAAGTTTGCTGTGAGCAGTTTAGGACCAAAAGTATTTTTTTTAAATGAAGGAATAAAAGATGCACTTTTAAACCCCCCATGTTTTTCTAAAAGGAATTCCCACAGGCAGTAATTAGTTTTGTAGATGAAAAACAAAACCAGCCAGCACAGACCACACTTTAAGGCACTTAGTACAACTAGCCTAAGACAAGATTTGTTTATCAGAAATATGCAGGAGTGAAGAAAATAACATCTTTTCAAAGCTAAATGCCAGAAATATGACAAAATGTTCTCTCCCACAGTTCATTTAAGGCTGGCTGCTTTAAGAATACAATAGTCTTTCTCACAATCAAAATGCAATTTTATAATTCTTCATAAAGTTCTATCAAAATATAGTTAATTGTTATTATCTTCACAAAGGTCACTGCCCTTTCTTAAGGAGAGATTTCATAAGGAAATTGCCTTGGTGAAAAGGATTCCACTTTGATAATTTTTATAGATTTTGAAAAAAATTACAATGTTAGAAATTGCTTTAGTTATTTACTAGTCTCTAAAGCACCAATTAGATTCTAAAAATCTGTAAAGTGTCAAATTATCCTCTAAAATTAGGCTAGAAAACCAGCATAAATCTACAAAAAATGGTACAGATAAATGCAGTTTTTGACAAGTGTTCTAAAGAAAAGGAAACATAAGCTTTGCAAAACTGCATACAGAAGCAACCAAGCATTTATTACAAACAATCTGACAATTTACATACAAATACTAACACCTTAAACTAACAAGAAGAAGGTATTCTTGGCAAACTGTATGTATGTATGTACTCAGTCCAAAGTAAAAATAAGACCTGGATTCAGAAATAGCCGATTTTAAGGCTTATGTGCAGGCAAGTCCTTGAGTAATAGCTTGCTCCTTTCAGCTCCTGGAGAGTAATGTCACAAATGCTGGTATCTCAATGCACAAAACCAGTAAAATAAACATATGTCCAGAGTGTGTGTGGATATCAAGAGGTACTTTTTCAGTTCCCTTCTAACTGGAGTGCTAACTTTATATGTTCTCAAAAAAACCCAGCACAGGGCTCAGGAGGCCAACTAGCATAGCTTTACTGAGAAAAATATCAAGTTGGTCTTAAAAAAAACCTTGTATTTCCACTTCAGTAAGCACCCTACTACCTGAAAAGGCAGTAATGTCCATAAGTGATTAATGGCTAACATGACACTGCAATTTACTAAACTTGCATCTTCTTTCACATACTGATGTTACCCACAAACTACAACGTGTGGAAACTACTACTTACAAAGTACTTGCTGTGTGGAAGCCTGTAGCATGCATACACAGCTGACTGAAAAACTCAGATGGGTTCTTTCCCTCATAACTAGAAATATTTCTGTAACCAGACTGCATAGGAAATAAGTTTTATTTCCAGACTGAAGAATAACTTCAGCACTTTTTGCTCACTGTGGTTGAAACATCTATTTTGTAAACAGCCTCCACAGTTAAAGCTTTAAGCAAGGTAGATGTTAAAATTAACTCAGGGCTTCTCCACGGATCTTTAACTTTGCAAGTGAATTATACTTGGCTATTGGCAGTAAAGAAGGTTAAAAAATGCACATGCACTGTGCTTTGACATTTACTTTTAAAATTAACTGACCTAAAGATCCCTGAAAAAACTGAATCTGCTATGCCAATTTGAGAGAGAAGAGAATTCTTCTGTCTGAATAGAGAGAAGACAGTGCATTTGGAGGTCATCTGCAAGACTTGGAAAACTTACTGGCTACAATCTGAGTAAGAGAGAAGCATTATGTTTCTCAACCACTGCCCTAGGAAAAACTTCATAGATAACACTGTGAGGCACCTCACTACTCAATACAGAAATACAGCTACGTGACCAAGTCTTTATAGAGGCAATTTCTCTATTATTTCCAGTGAATTCATCAGAAGAGAAAAAGGGTATACAGATTCTGAAAATACAGAAACAAACTTTCCCTGGAGTGCTAAAGAAGGGAGTTATCTTATTCTTTAATCACACAGACCATTGTATCCTGTACTGAGATTAAATAGCACTAGTGGTGAAGGAAGTGAAGAACAATATGATTTCCCTTTGTATAAAAGAATCTTCATTGATGCCAGCTAAATCTTTATTTTATAACAAAAGAACCAGTGAAGAATTCCTTTTAATCAGTGAATTTGGAAGTGTCCCTTAAAACACAAAGAAAGTATTACATAGTATGCACATACACCTTAGATAGGCACATAAAGTAACAAGCAAGATAGCATGCTTGTTGAGATAAACAGTATCAGCTATCTGTTAAAGCTGAAAAGACAAAAAAATGAAAACAAGATTTGTAATTGCCTTTAAAGACATGTTTGAAAAAGTTAAATCACTGTCATACCCAGCAAAGAGATACAACTGGGCTGCATTAAGCCTTCAGCTTGTCCCTCTTTCTTCTAAACACATTTCAAATATCAGAATCACAAAATGATTTGGGCTGGGAGCAGAGTGACCTTATACATCCTCTGGTTCCAACCTCCTTGCCATGGGCAGGGACACCTTCCATTAGAGCAGGGTGCTCACAGCTCCACCCAACATGGCCTTGAACACTTCCAGGGATATGGCATCCACAGTCTGGATACCCTGATTCTCTGGGCAACCTGTGACTCACCACCCTCACTATGTCGTATGTACAATCTAAACCATCCTCTTTAAGTTTAAAATTGTTGCACCTTATGCTGTGACTACAGGCCTAAAAAAAAAATCTCTATCTAGCATTTCACAACAGTGGTAAAGATAATGGCATGACAAAGCTGGTGGGAAGAAAAAGATGATGACAGAAGATTAAAAAAGACCAATGTTCGCAGATCAAACAGGTGATCCTAAATCAGAACAATAAAGTTTAATGATGTGGGGCAAGAGAAAGTAGAACTCGAAGACCTGAACTTAGCAAGTTTATCAGCAGTGAGATTCTGGACACTTAAAAACTTTCGTCTCTAGGATCGTTCATAAAAATCAAATCTAAATACAATGCTAAAGGGTTGAAAATATTACTGGATATAGTGGTTAGTACTAATACTACGAATATGATTTTTTAAAACTTCACGTTAGTGAAATACATCAACAACAGTGCTACCTTTGGCTCTTTTTTTTTTTACTATTTCCTACCTGTATTCCACAGCTACAAAAACACAGTGAAGGTGGTTCTCATTGTTAACTGTATTCAATAAATCTGCATGATTGTTCTTGTTCTAGTTGCCTCAGTTTTTGTCTCTGTGTAACCAGATTTCAAGAAGCTGATGCTTGAAATGACTTTGAAAAGCAGTAAGGAACACAACTATAGACTATACCTGGCAATCAAAACTTTATATACTGGATTTTTTGGTGGGTTTTTTTGCTAAACACGAAACACAGTTATGATTCTAACACACTCATGTACCCACACAGGCTTAAATGTACACCGCAAGTGCTTAAATGTACACAGCAAGTGCAAACAGTCACCTCTGTTACCATTTAACAGCCAGAACATACTGCAGCTGGCACTCCAATCGCTTGTGTGTTTCAGCATACCTTCCCTGCTACTGCTTGCATCAATATGCTTGCCCATATCATGCTCCCTTTTAAGCAAACCCATTTCTACTCAGATAAGTGGGCAACTCCAGCTTATGCACTTCACTTTCACAGCAGAAATCAGACCTTGCATGTACATTACAGATAACTGAAAACTACTACAGAATGGAATATTATGAACTAGACTATTCCACAAAGTGAGTTCAGGAGGAGTTAGTGAGCAAGGAGGTTATCAAACACTTAAAATGTCACTTGCAGCACACAGGGAAGTCACACAGACATGTCTGTATATAAGTTCTCTGAAGCACATTTTACAACGTGTAAGAATATAAAGTGCATCTATATACACACGCACATATACACCTCACAACAAAAGACAAGGCAAGGTGACATTACTTCCAGCATACCATTAGTACTGAACAGGGTTAAAATAGAAAAAAAAAACATAGTCCACAAACTATTAGCCAGTCAGTCAACAGCAAGAGAAAAAAATTATTAGAAATGTTTTTAAAGATTTCCTTTTTTTAGATTATATATCAGATTATAACGAAAATTATTAAACAAAGTTTCAATTACAGTCACTTGACTAAATCACATGAGCATTTGAAAAACCAGAATTGCAAAAATAACTTCAGAGATGTACTGCCCACCTTCTACCTGTCTTAACACAACCAGCTGTGGAACAGGAATGGCTGGATGTCACCTGCATTTTGGTCTGAACATGCATATATGCAAATAAAGGACCATTCCTTCCTAGCAGTTTTCAAGTAAACATTTGAGAATGTTGTAGTTGCACAACTGAAACATATTACAACCTACATGGTGATTATCTTATAGAGGCCTCTAACATCGGAAAAATAAACTTAAGGACAAGGTGAAAGATAAAAAGCTAGCCAGTTACATTTTAATGAAGCATTCCTACAGGATGACCTAGGACTGAGTTAATTGAACCTCATCCAGAATATAACTTGTATCAAGGTCTGGTACTGAAAATAATCTAAACTGGCTTTTTACATCAGATAGATAAATTGTCACAAATTTGCACATATGCAAAGAAAAAAAATGTTGACTCTGTAGTTGCTGTTTGTGTACCAGACTGTTTTCTGATTGCATATGAACATGAAAATCAGGCATAAAACGCATATAACCAGGCTTAATGGTAAAGTTGTCTAAAGCATTCCAAACAGATCAGGGCACTACAGTACGAAGTAAGAAGTATCATAGCAAATGACCTCAGGTAAGCAATTCCCATGGAAGCAAAGGCACCAAGCCTGGAAACAATTCAGTGAAACAGCAGGGCTTTTTTTTTCCTTTCCACCTGTACAAAAAACAGTTCTAAAAGCAGCAGAGTTCTGCAGACTGTGAACGTCTGAGAACAAAATCACTTGTGCATTAAGCTTTTGGTATGTCAAATACAGTTGTACAGTTAATACTGAAAAACAACCTGTATTCTATAAATTGATTAAATAAATAAATCTTAACATCACATTACCATAGTTAGAACCCAAACAGCAAACACTGGCACCACAGGCGCGATCTTTTTCACCCTTTATCTGTAACTCCTACAGTGACTAAAGACAACCACAATTTTAAAAAACTTGACTAGAACAGGTGTTTGGGGTCTCTCTTTGGCAATTTCTTACTAACATTTTCATGAGAGCCACTAACAAATACACCATCCATGTAAGGGGAAACAGGTGTCTGTATTCTTCCAATACAGACTTCCTTCCCAGTTTCAAACCACGGGCTCAGAGATGATGCAAAAGCGTACATCCCAAGAAGATGTGGTGATGAAATAAACTGACTCTGAAAATCCAGTATTGTAATAAGTGATTGTTACATAGCAATGAATCTCTAGTTTTCTCAATCATATACAGTTTGCCACTTACACATCAATTTTGTTACTGAGAAGTCTTACAGCTTTTCAGACATGGTTTAGAAAAAATGGAGAACACTTGGCCTTAAACAAAATATATTATTGTTACCCACTACCTTGAATTTTCTTTGCATTTGCTATGGTTTTCTGTCCTGTATGCAAAGGTTACCAGAGGAAGTGAGGAAACTAGCCAAAAATTTTCAGCTTTATATTTAATAAATTAAAATTAGTCAGAAAAGACACAGAAGAAATCTACTAACAATTGAGGATTCTGTCTTAAGAAGCAGAATTGTGCTTTTAGTCTGATTTTTTTCTGATTGCCAGCAAAACCAGTTACCACTGCTACAAAACAGTGGGGCAATGATGTGATGATATAAACACCTGTATCAAAAATAACAAAGCTTTCAGAAGCAGTGTTTTGTGACAGCAAGTCGAATAGCTACTTATAAATTAAAAATGGCTGAAAATATCTCTAAATTAATGGACCCTGTAATCCAGGACACTCAGGACTCTGAAAATTTGCCCCTCAGAAAAATTCTAAGTGGAGGGAAAAAAAGCCCCAAACCAAAAAAACCCTAGATCTAAGAAATACCCAACCTACTCCAGACTCTCTAGGCTAATTCTACCATATTAATAATCAACAGCTTAAGTTTTCCTATTGAACAGTAATTTCAAGTTGTCCAATGGTATAAAAATTGGAGCAGTTATAGATATGTGAGGCCAACTGACCTACACAGTCTCAAGAAGCAGCTGGAATCAATGAAGGCAGGTTTGGTACCACTAAATTAAGTTCCTCTGCCAAGGACAGAAAACAGAAATGGAAAAGATACAAGACAGGAAGAATGATAATCAGCAAGCAGTCCAGCTACACTCATTTAATAAACCAGTTTAATCTTGTTTCATCAGTGTTGTACCCAAACTGTTCTTTCACATAATAGAAGATGGCAGCTACTCCAAAGACTGCAAAGAAAATAGTTCAAAAGAGAAAATTTAACAACAACAATAATAACAACAACATAGTTCTCAGAGCAAGAAAAGTACTTTATAAAATGCACTTACTGCCCCATTTGAAAGCTTTAAAGGTTAGCCATGCTCAGTATTATGTAATGAGTGAAACATCTGCTGCCCTGGAAACATTCTTTGTTAGAGAACTCTTTCTGTAATTGGAAACTCCTTTGGAAAAAAGCCAAATATAGTAGCCTGAAACAAAAACAAAACAGCGAAGAAAAAGTCAAAAGACAAAAAGTCCAGTGGTTAAATTTCTTCTAGGAGTCCAATCTCCTAGATTGCTTTCTGTAGGTATTTTGGTGCCCTTTTTTGGTTGGGGTGAGTGGGGACTATAACCTGGTTTTGAGACGTCAAAGGAGAGAAGAAAGAATGGTGTTTCAAATTCACCCGAGGGGTTGCTCCGAGTAAGCTGTAAGAATCAGAGATATTTTTTTTCTTATTGATCTACTAGGCACTGAAATAGTTAAGTATTAACATTGAAATTATTTTGCCAGCATCTCCACAGACAGAGATATGCCAGATCATAGAATCATGGTTTGAATTGATTTCTCCTAACCATCTACAACACCATCAGCCATATGTCACTTGAAATCATCATCTAAATGCTCTACAAAACCAGAGTGAAAAACCCACTCACTGGTTTTGAAGAACACTATTTTCCTCATTTTATCTTTTGGTAAAATACCACCACTGAAGGAAGACATCTTTCTTCTCTGTAGGTCTCTTCATTGACAGCTCCACCATACCAAACACAGGCTGCTTCATTGATACATTCAGAGCCTCGCAGCCTATCCCCATCCCACTGAACACTTTTTGTGCCTATCAAGGGATGATTCCCATTTCTGGTTGGCCTGTGATACCAGCCTCAAACCACTTGGCTTCATGTCAGCATTTTCATTCTTCCTCAGCTGCTTTTCAAGCTTGGTGGGAGCTTATTAACACTTCAGAAGTCTGTCTTTTAATCCTCTTGCCAACTCCTCATTAAGAAACTCTCGTTTGCCAAGATGTCTTAAAATTAAGTCCAAACCACACACTTGACAGCAGTTAGAATATTCATGCTTTTAGTCTTAAGCTGCAGCAGTATACTACTCATACAGATGTATGTATCAATAAATAGTTCCCTCAAACATGAAAAAAAGCTATCAAGGGTAGCAAGCTTGCAATTCTCTGTCATGAAGTGCTAGCATGTACCAGACATGATAAACGTGAGGTCTGACATTATACCTATTTTTGAGCGTGCTTTTAATATCATCATATGATATTCAAAATACCTATACTGTATTACTTAACACACAGTGGAGTTCTCAGACAAAACAGTTACAGGGAACTTCATTTTCTGGGATAAACTGTACAGACTTTAGGCAGTAAAGGAAGTCAAATCATTGCAAAGAGCACATCATTAATTTCTGTCATAATTTAACACATGCCTTTGTCCCTGTATTTAAAATCTTCTTCATGCATGTTCTTGTGGTTTTTTTACTGTTTTGACACACAATATATTTCTTGATTTAGTAACTGATTTAGTAACGTTTAAAATAAAAAACCCTGGTTTCCTAAAGCAGGCTATGACTATCTTGGATACAATTCACAATTGTTAACATTCCTATTTCCAATTTAACCAATTAGGAATGAATTTATTTGATTCACCCAGAGAACTGATCTCAGACTTTTCCAAATTTTTTTGACATCCCAAGATCTGATCCCACATGACTTACAAAACAGCACAGCCCCCATGCTCATTTGCTGTGGCATGCACAAAATGTTTGAGACACCCTACATTCATTTCTCTGCACAGAGTGAAGTGGAATTCACAATTTCCTCCTTTGCAAAAAAAACCCAAACCAAAACAAAAAACCCAAACAAACCAAAAAAACCCCAAACCCCAAAAAAACAAAACCACCAAAACAAACCCTTCAAGCCCTCCCCCACCAAACAAAAAACAAACAAAAACCAACCACCCAACCAAAACCACCAAAAAACCAGACACCTATCCCAGTCCACACAATATGCTCCCGAGTATACAGCAGTGGAACATCCTCATTTTCCTCCTTTAATTTTAACATACTACTGGCTCTTGGAAGGGACAGGTGGGATGACAGCTGTGGAGTTAGAGGATTTACCTTAGAGGTGGGCTACCATCATTTTAGTCCCTGCTCAAAAGAGAGGGCATAATCCTGTCCTCTATGATAGTTTTAGTCCCTTACATTGTTTTTTTTAAAATTCCTTCTTCCTCTGCCAAGTCTAGGGCAGTACCAATGCTCCATACAGACAATATGAATAGGAATATGAATGGAGTGATACTACTTTTACACTTAGCAACCTGGACAACCCAAATGCAAAGTATTTCAACTCAGACATTCAATCCAGAAAGCATTCTAGTTAATGGTGAGATTTTTAAAAAGGTACAATGGACAATTAGAGGATCAAAGCCGTTTCCCTCCTCAGATCTGTGAATCATCTGGCACTAATATAACTAGAAAAACAGTACAAAATTAGAGGAGTGACTGAGTAAATAAGACCTTTTATTCCTGGCAGAATCAGTTGGATCAAAAAGACTAAGAAGAGGTTTTGAGATGTACAGTGCATATACTGTACATATGAATCTCACAGAAGAAAAAAGCTGTAAATGTCTTTGAACAGGATTTGTTCTGTTTTCTTTAAAATACACTGAAATGTCACATTAGTCATCGCATTCACAGTGAATGAGTCACTGTAACCCAAAAGAACTTCAGGCTTTCACATATAATTATCTTACGGGTAGATTTCTAAAAACAAAGTTCAAAGAAAAAATGCAGCAAAGTATATGTATCAGAGTTTGAAATGACACTGTCTTTTAAGAAAGCAAGGGTTTCTTTTAAGAAAGTTTGTGTACCATGCCTTTTTTCAAAGGTAAACTTGCTAGTTTGTCTACCCAATCCTGAACAACATACTCCTCCCTTTATTATGTGTAAGGTATGTCTGGTTTATTCCTAGAACTGTACATAACCAGAAGTCCACAACAGAATTCTGCTCTTCAAAGTCATATAGGCATTCAAATATAAGCCTCTGTGAAAGTACACCCCCACTAGCAAAACAAATTTTTGGCTTGCAAAATCTGTTCTACTTATGGCTTGAGATTTTCTTATACCAGTACAACTCCAGGTCTACCTACATCATTGATTAGTACTGGAAAACTTTAATGGTAAGTTTATACTTTATTCACAAACAGTCTTGTACAGGGAGAATTACTACTTATTTATTTACTACTAAGACATAACAAAACGTGAAAAGAAAAAAAGCTAAGGAAGGATGTATCCCCAAGGTTAAGCAAGAATTTAAGGCCAGAAAAAATTCAACTCTTTCACTGATGATTCTAACTGCAAGAATTCACTTTGAGTCAAATAAACATTGTACAGGAAACATGTAGACTCGCTTTTTCTGGTTTCAGCAAAACTTTGAGAAAACAGTAACATAAATTATGCAGTTAACAAAGTTTTGTCTTTTATGTCTTGCTGACTTTTTAATATTCAGAACTGAAAACAATCCTGGATGTGACCAATGAGAGGCAAAGTGCAAAGCATTAGCAAACCACATCACAGTGGTTTCATGACTTTGAAACCTTGTAATAAAAGTACTTGTACTCTTCCTCCTCCGGCCAAATCCAAATCTTAAATGTATGTGGCACCTGTTCAGAAAACTAAACCTCGCAGGGTTAGCCTTCCCAGATTCTTTCTACAGGCATTGGAAGAGGAGCTTCAGACACCTGAAGTTAGGCTTTCATTGGGAATTACCCCCTAAAAAGAAGGTGGTGGATAACAGGGGAAGAAGAAAGCTAGCAACAGTCTCCCTAGGCAAAAATTAACTTCTGTCAGTATTGCTCTTCAGTCACAACTTTGGCAGTTTCAGCACCTTAACAGGTACAAGACACATATGTTTTACATACATTAAATATTTCTCAGGTTATCCACCTCCTTGAAAGTATTTCCTCTGGCGAAGACACAGCTTATTTTTTAGGATTTGTTTCAAGGAAGCCTCCAAAAGGTATTATCTATGCCTCAAAAAAAAATCCACCTCAGCATACTTAAACTCCTATTACCTTCAAAAGCAACAATTTCCTGCCACTTGCACCTAGATACCCAGAATTTTACATTCTCACTAGGATCATTAATTACTTAAAATGTTATTATGAGATTTCATGCTCAACAATGAAAGCACAGGTACAAATGACTGTAGTGCAGGCAAACTGCTGGTGCTATTTCCAAGGACAGCTGACTGATCAGCTATTGAGAACTGGCCACACTGGTTTCCATATTTGAAGATTAGAGTAATCAAATGAATAATCTATTGCTGTGACTCAACATTTTACTTTATTTTTCCATTCTGTAATCTTCTCTTTGACCAAGATGGATAATCTGCAGAAGCTTCAGGGCTTAACTATACAACTACAGATGCCTTGAGTTCTTGAATTTCCTGAAACATTAATTAAGTCCTTGAACTCCTTTTTCTTCCTATGCTGCTCCTAGGTAGCTGCTCTCTAGTTGTGTTCTCTTTCTCCCAACTTCAACCATGCTTTTATCCCTTCCTGAAGCAGAAAAATATACACAATTATATAGACATGGCAGGAGGATATTTTAATCACAAGACTTCTACCTATGTCAGGTTTCTTATCTGGGTGAGAGTATAGCTTCTTCCCAAGAGAATAGCAACGAAGGCTAGAGCCATGTTATGTGACACCAGGAATAGCAGCACTGGGTTGCTCAACAGGGAAAAAAAATACCAAAAGTCTTGCTATCAGCAATCAAACAAGTCCTCTACATTGCAAAGACTTGCAAAAGGGAAGAGCAGCACTGAAGAATGCATCAGGATGCAACAGACTTCTGTTTATTCATTACTGATCAAAGGCTGAAATTAATTATAAAGACAAAAGCTATCATTGAAATGAGCTGGTTCAGAGAGAAAGTAAAAACATTGGGTTCTTTGCCTCTTTGGTGAAAAATGATTACATTTTCTGGTATACCTGCCCTTTGTTCACAAAGGGGAAACACTTTCATTTCAAGATGAAGAAACCTTCTACTCCTCCAGAGACTTGTAATTGTAAACTCAGCTTTTGCTGCTAGAACTGAATAAATTGATTTGCAAGTCAATCCTTGATTTACACTATTTTTAATATCTTTTAGGCAGAGAAACACAGGCTCTTGGTTTTTTCTTGAAAAGCACCAAGTCTCTTTAGAGACCTTTTGAGAATAAAGGAAAGGAACTGGTGTCACTAAATGCAAAGATGAAAGCAGAGTAAGGCAGAACTGGCCCGCTGCATTTAACTGAAACAAAGCAAATGGAATGTTTAATGACATGCAAGCCAACACTCAACAAGAAATTGTGGGTACATTTTTATTGTTCTCACTATCAACAACCCTGAGATGCTGTTCAAAAAAAAAAAAAAAAGGAAAAGAAAAAAAGTTTCATGATTAAACAGAGACAATCATTATAATCTTAGTAATTCTGAAAACTGTTTTCAAGTTTCCTGTCTGCCAAAGCAAACAGTAAACATCAGGACCACATTTATACCCTCAAAAAGCCTGTAGGCAGAAAAAAGGGCTACAGCGAGATACTAACCAAGACAAAACTTTCTGCTCTAACAGAGCTTGGAATGCAGAGCACAGTGTAACTGCACTCCTGAAACTTTAGAGTAAGTAAGTCTATACGCCCACATTTGTGACAGATGCACAAGAATTAACTGCACATGAAACAGTAACACTTCACCAGAAACTATGTTCAGAACCCGTCCCGAACTAAGTCACTCTCTTCTAACAACCACTTGCACAGAGATCAGAACTGTGAGCCTTTATCTCCACGAATTTGCAGAATGAAACACTCTCACTATCATTACAGAGGTGTAGCATTTCCAACAACACTACTATTTTATCACATGGGAAAGAAGCAGCATCATGTTTCTGTACAACCATAGGCAACAACTTTAACAGAGGTATCATTTTTTGTAGCAAACCAGAAATTCCAAAGCAGATTAAAAAAACTAAAAAATTCAGCTTACAGTTTGAAGCATTGCAAGAGGAAAACAGATCTCATAATGCATGTGGAGCAAACTGACTTTCATTTTACAGATCTGAATAAGCAGTATGGACAAGTATCTGGCAAGTCACATGGGAAACAACTTAGTAACTATGACCATGATCCGTAAGAACTATTTTACAGCTCAGTTATGCCAAGATTTTCAGTATCTTGAATTCCAGGAAAGCAGCATGCTGAAGGTGGGCAATCCTTGCCTGGGGATGACTAGCAAGCTCAGGAAGAAAAAAACAACTTTCTACAGTGCAGGCTACCCTTATACAAAAAGATGCCTGATTTAGAGGCTAGAGGTGCTTTTTGTTGTTATTTCAGTCAGAAGGCCATGAAACCAGTAAGAAGACCACCAACCATGCCAGCCTTTATGTATACTGCTCTATGCCTACAGCTGCCAATTAAATTTATCTGAAAGCTTAACAGTAAGACGTAACAGTCAAAAGACTACCTTACCTTCTTCTTACAACTTTGTCAATGTATCTTTCCTACCAAATTCTACTGAGACTTTTCTCCTACTGTATTTTTAAGCAAACCCAGATGGTGTGTCAAGATGAACACTTGAACATATTTGTCCTTAAGGCATATAGAGATTGAATTCCAAAATCAATTCTCCACTGGTCAAACACAGACCTAAAAAAGAACCAAGCTTAAAAAGATACCACTTCTAGAACTCTATTTCAACAATATTAGCACTGTCACTCCAAATAAGAATTTAATGTATGTTGAGTCAGAGGGATGTTATACATACCAACATTTAATATTCCGATTTTGCTTGAGTCGGTTGTTTGTTTCTAATGAAAACCATGTAAAGGTTGATGAGAAAGAAATCGCACACACAGTCTTCAAATAAGAAAACAAATATGTAAGACATGGTCCAAGAAGATGTCATTACTTTATTTTGGGCTATGGAGAGACCAATCTTAACCAAAGAATAAACAGCCAAATGTAACATTATACTTCTCCTTATACTTCTCCATAAGTATTTAAGAAAATGCCCATCTTAACTTGTAGGATTTCTTTTTTTAAAAAAGATTAAAGCATTAAGATTTTAGCAGTAATTGGTGTCCAGTTGTGCTAGTAACTGTTTTAACACAGAAGTCAGAACTCACTTAGGCAAGCTAATTTACATTTATGGTTTCTACTAAACTTCCTTGCACTGCTCAAGACAGAAAGGTACTATTAGCATTTCATATCCACTGGAACGGTAAAAAGCAGTCTGTCAGCCAATCCTTTAAAAAAAAAAAAATCTTAAAAGCCACTTACAGTCACATTCATAAGAAAAACATTCACAAACTATCTGACAGTTATGGTTTTTTAGTTATGTCCTTTCTGCAAAGGATTTGAAATACATACGTTAGTATGGTTGGTTAGCAGTCTGGTTAAACACTTAAGTCTGGTCATGACACTTTTCAAAAAAAAATACAAATAAAAATCCTTTCATTTTCCAAACAGATATGAAGTAATTTGCATTCCATCATTATTTTTTTCCACAAGAACAAAACATTTACTGCCTTAACTTCTAACATGCCACCTTAAAAAGAGTGATGTAAAAACTTTTACTAACTTTATGTTTGGTCCACACAAAGAAAGGGCCAACAAAACTAACAGCAAATAATTCTCTTTTTATTAATATGTCCATGTGGAGGTTCAAATTTGCCTAAACTTTAAACCACTATGACGTTTAAAAACTTCAGAACAACCCAAGAAAATATTAGAGAAGTCACATTAACACAACTTCCAGGGAAAAAAAAAAGAAAAAAAGTCAAATGAAATGTCCTGTTTGTTGTTTATCCTGCCCTCATGCAGATATAAAAGCTTAGCCACAGGCATTGTTTGACAGCAGCACAACGGTCCATGTCTACAACCTGTTTGATTTAACAATAGAAGAGGACTTAACAGTATTAAACAGATTGGTACAGAACTGGCATTAACTTTAGAATCAATATAATGTTGTTCAGTTTTTGCATACTTTCTGAGACTGCAGAATCAAAAATTAAGTTGTGCTCCAACATTTTGGAAGACTGTGTTTGGCATTAACAACACAGTTAGTCAGCTTACATCATATTTAAAGCTTCTGACAGCTTCTGTGAATAATTTTTCACTATTTGACACACGAAAGCCCTAGCACATCACCAGACCTTTCCTCTACACAGGCTATCAGGCTGTTAGCAAAGACACGCCAGATACCCTCAGATGACAACACAGATTGATTAAAAGTTATGCATTTAGCTTTTCCTTGTTCTCAAATCTTCAGAACTTTAAGTCTCTCACTGATACGACCAGCTTCCAAAACACCAGCGTGACTTAATCAGGACGATCCCTATTATTCTAACAGCACCTGTCCAACAGCCGGTGACGATCCCCAGCTCGGCACAGACCCCCGCAACGGTTAAATCCGCTGAGGCTAGAGCTCAGGGGAGGAGCCGGGACTTGGAATGGGAGAGGAAAATGGAGAAATTAAGGAGGGAGCTGCCCCGAGACTCACCTGCAGCGCCTGCCACCTGCGCCCGTGGGGCGGCCGCGCCCGAAGTGAGCAGGGGAAGTAACAATTATCATGGCAATAATTATAGTATTGTAAAGCGCCTCCGCCCTCCCGGCCGCGCAGTGCGGGTTAAGGACGAGCCCCGGCGCAGAAGCCCTGCCGGGGCAGGGCAGGGCAGGGCCCCTTCCCAGGGACCGACTCGGCGCCGGGGAACACTCCGAGCCTCCCTGCCTGTCCGGCGCGGAGGGAAGTTTCCTCCGGACTCATTCGAGGGCAAGGAACGAGCCGTGTAGCCGGGGATAGGAGAGGGGTTCCCCCGCGGAGCGCCGCGCCGCGAGGCGGGAGCGGGCGCCGGACCCGCGGCTCGCCCGCCTCCCCCGCTCCCCCGTCAGGCCGCCCCCTCCCCTGCCTCCTGCCGCGGCCCCTCACCTGCCGCGGGCCCGCCGGCCCCTGCCCCTCGAGCGCGCCGCCGGCAGCCGCCCCCGCCCCGCCGCCTCGCGCCCGCCGCCGCCGCCTCAGGAGCCGCCGCACCCGCCGCCGCTCCGGCTTGGGAAGGAAGCCGCCACCATGTTACTTTCTCCCCCTCCAACGCCTACAGGCGGGTCTAGGGCCCGCCCCGAAAGGAGGCGGCGGCGAGGCCGGGGAGCGGCGCTGCGGCGGCCAGGGGGCGCCGGCGGGAGCGGCCGGAGCCCGGGGCTCGGCCGCGGCACGGGCACCTGCGGCGGGCACCCCGAGGAGCCGGCCCGGTGTCCTCTCAGGGTGAGGTTACGGGGGGTGCCCGTGCCCTCGCTGTGGCTTCTGTGAGGTACTGGGTTGTACCAGGAAAAATGTAGTGAGAAAGAACACTTGGCGAATCATAGAATATTCTGAGTTGGAAGAAACCCACCAGGAGTTTCACCTCGTAGCCCTACACAGGACATCCTCGAGAATCACACCGAGAGCATTGTCCAAATGCTTCTTGAACTCTGCCATGCTTGGTGCAGGCTTCCTCCCTGGGGAGCCTGTTCCAGTGCCCAACCACTCTCGGGGTGAAGAACCTTTTCTTAATAGCCTACCTAAACATCCTTTGATACAGCTTCATATCATTCCCTCCCATCCTGTCACTGTCCACCAGAGACAAAAGATCAGTGCCTGCCCCTCCACCTCTTCTCAGGAGGAACCTGTGGACTGTGATGAGGTCTGTCCTCAGTCTCCTCCAGGCTGAACAGACCGAATGACCTCAGCTGATTCTCGTATGGCCATGATCATTTCAGGCGCCTACCCCAATGAGGCTATGCACTTCATAGGTGACTCTCATTAACCAAATAGTGCTTGTCACATTTTCTGAAAGACATAAAAGTGTAGTGGTCTGGACAAGCTCAGAGGAGCTTACCTTGGGTGAAGGGGAGATGGTAGATACAGTTTTTCTGTATTTTAATGAGGCTTTTGGTACTTGCAGCATCCTTCTGAACAAGTTGTCCAGCTATGAGAGGGGCAGGTTCACAGTACATTGGGTGAAGAATTGGCTGAAGGGCAGAGCTCAAAGAGTAGCAGTGAGTGGGGCTATATCTGCCTGGCAGTGGGTCATCAGCGGTGTTCCTCAGGATTCAATTCTAGGGCCAGTCCTATTCAATGCTTTTATTTTTTTGTGATCAGAAGGCAGGAGTTGAAAGCACAATTAGTATGTTTGCTGATGATACTAAATTGGGGGTTGCTGTTGAGTCTCTAGGGGGGCTCTTTGGATGCAAAGCAATCTGGATAGATCAGAGCATTGGAAATAATCAGTGGCATGATGTCTAACAAGAACAAATACTAAATTCAGCACCTGGGCTGGAGGAACACTGGACACAAATACAGACTGGGAGAGGAGTGTGTGGAGAGCAGCCCTGCAGCAAGGGATCTGGGGGTGCTGGTGGGCAGCAGCTCAGTGTGGGTCAGCAGTGTGTGCCCGGGCAGCCAGGAGGGCAAACCCCATCCCGGCTGCATCAGACACGGCAGCACCAGCTGGGATCGGGATCATCCTGCTGGATGCAGCCGTGGTGTAGCCTCACCCTGAGTCCTGTGTGTAGTGCTGGGCCTCACAATTTAAAAAGGATGTGAAGGCCCCTGAATGTGTCCAGAGGATGGGAGAAAAACTGGTGAAACAGCTGGAAGGAGTGTCCTATGAGGAGCAGCTGAGGACTCTGGGTTTGTCTAGTTTGGAGAGAAGGAGGCTGAGGGATGACCTTGTTTCCCTGTACAGCTTCCTGAGGAGGGGATGTGGATAAGGATGTCATCTCTTCTCCCTGGGACCCAGCACCAGGATGTATGAGAATGGCTCAAAGCTGCACTGGGGAAGGTTTAGGCTGAACACTGGGAAGCATTTCTTTACAAAGAGGGTGGTCACACACTGGAACAGACTCCTTAAAGAAGTGGACAATGACCTAAGCCTATCAGTGTCTAAGAAGCTTTTGGATGGTGCCATCAATAAAGGACTCTATGTTTTAGTCAGCCTGGGAGTGGTCAAGCAGTTGGACTAAATGATTGAAGGTCCCTCCCAAGAGGACCTACAATCTCTTGTAGAACCAAGTATTCTATTTGGTTCTACCCTAAGATGTCTTCCTTTCTGGCTGCAGATTTCTATCACCTCTCAGCAGCTCTGGCATCCATCAGATGTTCCACTATGCTGATTTTATTCAATAACTGACTAGGAAGATCAAGGGGTGTTCTAATGTGTTTATTTTTTTCCCTGAAATTTTGACTGAATAAAGTACCCTAAAAACTCACTGAGCAGTAGATCTGCCATAAAAAATGACATGACTATCCTTTTGGTAGCACTTAGTCACTGTATTGCTCATGCCATGCTTAATTCCACCTACCCAAAGGAAAGAATGAGGCCAAGAGAAAGGCAGCTAATTTATGTGCTTTTGAACCGATTTCACCCAGAGAGGTTAGCTCTGATCCTTGCATCTAAAGAGGTAGTGGGGGTTTTTTTCCTGGAATACCATGAGTTTCTTGATCTTTTCTGCTCTTTTTGTCTTTTAACCAAAGCAGATAATCTAAGCATCAATGTTTTTTGTTCAAAAATAATCCTTTGTACCATGCATGTGTCAGGCAGCTTGTTACTGATCCTGAAAACCTATAATTTAAGGATTTTATATTATAGCAAATAATTCTGTTTAATTTGCATCTGAGTAGCAAAAAACCCCCCTCTGTTCAATGTAGTTTCAGATAGTTTTCAAAAATTGTCTTGTCTTTGATTAGTCACCAATTGCCAAATTTACACTCCAGGAAGGCCTGATCCTTTAAAGTCATTGGAGCAAATAATTTGTTTCTTTTGAGTCCTTGGGAATAAAAATACCTTTCCTTTTCAGTTTTCTTACAGAACACTTGAAAATTTCTTCATAACTGCTGGAAGATTTCATTCCTTAATCCTGTAGTTACCTACAGTCATATGAATTGTGGAAATTACATCAGAGACCACTTCATCTTCTCTGTCTTTTGAAATTGACAGATGAAGTAGGAGTTGGGTCCATAAAGGGGATAGTGAAAATGAATAAAGGGACAGTTGCCTGCTGCCTCAGGGAGTTCTGCTGGTCGCAATCTGTTAAAAATTGCTTGAGGTAGTGCTCTCACTGTAATCTGTGGAAGATCTGACCACTGTTTACTTTTGAGCAGATGTGGCTGTGTTCTGCAATTCCATATAAGACAGAAAGCACTGAATCCGTGTGTTTCTTCTTATTGTACAACTGGTTATGGTTTCACAATTTATTTGCTCAGACTGTATGGTATGGGTGGGAGTGGAAGGTTCATAGGCTCCTTCTGGCTTTAATCAGGGACATACAGAGATGGGATGAAAATGAAATCATTGTCATATTTAACTTCAGCTTAAAACATATATCCTGTAATTGGCAACTATTTCAGCAAACCTGCCTATTGGAAAAACACCATTTTGTCTGAAAGTTTCAGGATTTCAATCCAGTATTATAAATTTTTGCTAGTTATCACTGTGTTATGAGATCAAAACCTAAGTTAGGGTATTCTTGGTGGAAAGGTCTTCATAAATACCAGCAGGGGGAATACGGATCTCTATATTAACTATTTTTTAATGAATAATTTATGCTGCTTAAAATACTGCCTAAATTCAAGAATACTTTGAAATCGTTCATTTTAAAAAATCATGTTATCTCGATCTTTTCTACATAAAATGTGGCAGGATTTTTTGAGATGTTTATTTTCCAAAGGCTTTGTCAGTATATTTTTCTGAAAAATATCATGTTTCCTTTCCCTGTAAAAGCTTTCAGTTAGAGACTCTCTGTGTCCAGCTTAGAAGGCAACAGGTCTTAAAATTGTTTTTAAAATGTTTATTATTCCCTCAAGTATTATTTCTTACATGAGTCCTCAGCTGGAAAAAAGAGGTAACTCCTGCTAAAAAGTATTGAGCATGATACCTCTCGGTTTTGGCTGCACATAGAAAAAGGGGGTTTCGGTTAGCACAAGATTGTTACAATCTGCTTTTGCTAGGACTCTCTTTTGTCTGTTTTTTGCTGTTAGATTTGGCTCTGGATTTTTTTAGCAGGTTCCTGGGTTAGCTGTTACACAACAGTCACTTCTCTATACTCCACAGAAGGTTCTGTTGCTTTTGCATGTTGAACCTGGCCAGTTGGCCCATGTGAGCAAAAATGCACAAAAGACAGTAATTTTTTAAGTACACTCAGATTTGTGATTTATGTGATTTTTGATCCACCTGTAATTGCTGAGATAATTGATCCTATCCTAATGGGAATATCTCTGAACATAAATTCTGTTTTAAAATTCAGGTCAGTTTATGCTGACCCACTCTGTCCGTCACTTACCTAACCTGACTTCTTAACTGTAAGTACTTGCTTAGGTCTTAATGGCTGGTTTTAGTAACATAACCTCATTTTTCATTTATTTTCCAAGAGAACTCACTTCTTGGAAGTGAGAAAACTCTTTTTCTTGAGCAAAAACTTGCTCAGTTTATCAAAAGATCTGGGTTGACTTGATTGAAATAAATAAGTACCTTCACAAAGAGTAAATACGAGAGAAGTAAACAAAAAATAGAGACAAGAAACAAAAAATATTGTCTAGAATATGATGCCACACAAACTGCACCTGGGTTGGGGACATCCCTGGTATGATTACAGGCTGGAGGATGAACAGATTGAGAGCAGGTGAAGGAAAGGCTGGACACAACCCAGCAATGTGTGCTCACAGCCCAGAGAGCCAACTGTGTCCTGGGCTATACATCCAAAGCAGGGTGGGCAGCGGGGCCAGGGAGGGGATTCTGCCCCTCTGCTCTGCTCTGGTGAGACCCCACCTGGAACACTGCATCCAGCTCCAGATGCAGGAAGGACATGGACCTGTTGGAGCAAATCTAGGGGAGGGATGGAGCACCTCTCCTAAGAAAACAGGCTGAGAGAATTTGGATTGTACAGCCTGGAGAAGAGGAGGTTTTGGGGTGACCCAATTGTGGCCTTCCAGTACCTGAAGGGAACTTACAAGAAAGATGGAGAGAGACTGTTCACCAGAGCATGTAGTGACAGGACAAGGGGGAACAGCTTCAAATTGAGACTAGATTTAGATTAGATATTAGCAAGAAATTCTTTACTGTGACAATGGTGAGGCACTGGCCCAGGTTTCCCAGAGAAGTTGTGGATGCCCCATCCATAGGAGTGTTCATGGCCCGGCTGGATGAAGCTCGGAGCAACCTGTTCTAGTGGAAGGAGTTGCTGGCCACAGCAGAGGGTTTGGAAATAGATGACCTTTAAGGTCCCTTCCAACCCAAGATATCCTATGATTCTATGAAACTCTGATGTGAAATAAGACATAGTTTCTTACTGTGTACCCACTGAAAAAAGTTAGATATTTAATTTCTAGATGCTTTTTTGGGCACCATTGTTTATTTACGTGTAGTCTAAAGGCAATTCAAGCTAATAATTTTTATTGGTTTCAACATCTGTAATTAAATCCAACTTTTAGCATATTTATTTTAAAAAAATAGAACCTACCCAACTAGTCTTTCGTTGGTCTTCTGAGGACTGACTGGAAACATGTAACACTGAGCCAAATGAATTTGTTGTTTTACCCATGCTTAACAGAAAGGTAGAAGTTAGATATACAAGACAATAGGATGTTCCTTGTTAAATCTCAGAGATACTGCTGGAAATGGGCATGATCCTAGAAAGCTGAACACAAGAGAAAAGGAATTGGAGGCAAGTAAACAAACACATTATCATTCTATTGCCGTTTTCATTTAAGAATTAGGGAAGCAACAATTCTTACAGTGGGAGACTGCAAAATGTTTTCTGGGAAGGGAGTAGGGATGTGACTGGGAATTACTGTTGTGAGGGCCTTTGGCTATGAACCCAGGTGTCTGGGACCTGCATGGCATCAGTTAGCCTCACTAGGAGTATGTGGGGGTGTTTCTTCCTGAGAGTTAACCACAGGTCTCTGTTGCTTGACTGTAGCTTTCTCAATATTTTGTCCTCTGACTTTACCCCTCCTCTAGCAATTTCTTCCCTGCTCACTCCTGTTCTCTAATCTCAGTTACAGCCTTGTGTCCTCAGTCATCCCACTCCATGAGGATACATATGAGGGGGAGAACTCCCTCATATGTAAGGATAAGCAAGATGTCTTAATGCAATCTGAGACTTGTTAACTCAGGTTATGATTCCACAAACACTTCAAGCCCATGGAGGAGGCCACCATCATATCCCAGTGCATAGTTCTTAGTTGTCTTCTTAACCCTTTTGTTCTGACAAGACAGTTCATTTCATGTGGAACGATTAAACCCAGGCAACTGACATTTTAAGAAAACAAGTGAGAAGCATAGGTTTAGCTTTCTTGTGGCTCCACAGATGCACTTCCTAGCAAAACAAAGACATCAGCAAGAGGATCCCTTTCCTAAGCCACTCAGTCTGCTTAAAGTGTGCTTCAGAAAGTACCTCTGAAAAGTGATTGGAGACTCATAGTAGTTCTAGTCACAGTGGAAGCAGGTAAGTACTCTTTGAGGTGTCGGACAGCAGGTAGGGTTGCCTTATCCAGACAGTTCAGGTTTCTATAAAAAAACCTATTTACATTTGGTATAAGTGAACTTAAAAGCTAAGTGGATTTAGTAAAGTCCACTCTTAAGATTTTAATCCTGGAAGCATTTATCTGAGACCCTATCTTAAGGGGAAAAATAATCACTCAGTGTGACTAATGGAGTTTGCTCCCATGCTCCAGAGCATATGTAAATACAGCAAATGGGTGTGTATGCATTTGGTTCTGTTTTTCCCTTTCACAATTCCTTTTTCATTTATTAGGTGCTTTACAGGGAAAAGGATGGGAAGTGATAGACTAAGTACAGAGGCTGGTTTGTATATGGAAATAGAATATTTGATCCTGTTGGCGAGTCCTAGAGTATAGAAGTGATTTTCTTTCAGGACTCTGCAGGTTAAGAGTTAGCTAGATGAATGCTGCCTAGCCCTTTTCTTTCCTGAGCTAATGGTGGTGTCATTTGAACACAAAAGACTGCAGCATTCCCAGAGGTCTCTGTTCAACTTTTCTATCTCCTACTTGAGAAAGGTGGAGGGAATGACCTTGTAACATATTTCTGGCATCAGATGAGTGAGAAATGAGGTAGGGTATCTCCCTACCCAAGGTTTATGTCATTGGCTCAGGAGTGACTCAGCCTTTCATCTTTCCAAACTAAATAAATAGAGTTCTCTGCAGCACACCATGGGTGGTGCTTTCAGTCATGACCTTAGAAGTTTGTGTTCTCTTTGCTCCATTTGTATTTCTCTTCACTCTTTCCAGAAGAGTAACTGCTTATGGTACTTTCTTTTTCCTGAATCTTTGTTACCGTTCTCTACTTCTTTCCTAAATTTGTTACATATCATGTAACAAATTGAAAGCCTAGGTGTATGATCAAATCAGCTCTATTTGATGGTAAAATGTGCAGATATGTTTCAGATGCATGCTACTCATTTATATCTTTTCAGGAAAGAGGAAAATCTAGTAGCCAGAGCATATCACAAATGCACAAGTAATTCACACAGGTCCTGTATTTCTACTTCATCCCCTGGGACTTTTAACTACCTTCTATGAATTCCTTAATCTCTCTATGCTAATCATAATATTACATAAATAATGTTTTCTGTAACATTGTGTTGTAGGTACAAAAATGCTGTTAGCAAGGATTTTCTTGTTATTTTCTAAGTCCGTGAGAGACTTTTCTCTCTCACAGAAGAGGTAGCAGGGAATGTAAACAACCAAGCCACCTGCAACCTTGGAAAGTCTTGTTTATGGTATAGTAGAAAAATATTTTGATAATGGATGTTCTAGGATTTTGGCCAATCACCCCCAAGGGGTGGCTGGTCCTTTGTCCAATTAGACTATGAAGAAAAAAGTCTATAAAAGAGTTTGTAAAATAATTAAATAAATCAATCTTGCTGCACAATTCCTGCCTGCTGGATCTTCTCCTCCTCCTCCTCCCTATGGCTGCGGGACATGGTGATATACCGTAGGAACCAGGCCTGCGGTAATATTGTGTGATATCAGGATAAACATGAAAACTATTGTTACAATTTTTTTTTTTACTATTGATTAACTAGAAAACTAGTACTCAAACAGAAAGATATTTCTCTGCTAGAACAATGTTTTCAGACTTCATTAACTGTTCCCTAGGTTTAACATGAAACATTGCAAAACCTTGTGAAAACTTTGTTTCAATCTGAGATAATCCAAACACATACAAACGATTTTCTTCCAATTATCTGAAAGGAAATGTTATTTTACAAACAGAATAAGTAACAGCAAGAATAAATGTATGGTTAGCACTGGGTGAAAAACACTTACATGAGTTAGTTCCTAAACAGTTGTCTGATAAAGTAGTCAGCCTTGCTAACGTGTTGCCCACGCACAACTCGATGTAACTGAGAGCATGGACTGTTACTCTATGATTTTTGTTATTTTGACTATATTTAAAACGATAGAGTGGTCAATACTTGATATAGAGCTTTATAGGCTCGTAACTGGATACTGTTGTACAGCAGCAGAAGCCGTTCCTCTGGTGTTTTATATTACAAACATATATAGACAGTTCAATACTTGTGTAGTAATATTAATATCAATCAATTTCAGAATAGCTCTGTACTGTAGCATAAAGTCTAAAATCACTTATTCATACACTTAAATACATACATTCCCAAAATAATAAGCTTTCCTATTTGCAGAACGGTAGAAATAGAAGGGTTTCCTTACACTGTTAAAAAAATAAGGTGAAGAAGCTTGACTCTGATTAGAATCTGGATCACTGGATCACAAGGGTCTTAATCAGGAATCAGTATTGTATATTCCATACTTTCATGTATTTCTATTATGAGTTTACTGGGTTTTCATGACACTTTGCAAAGTAGACATTTTTTAAAGCAATTTTATAATAAAATAAAAAATTGATATAACAATAAAAATAATGTTGTTTTCTTAAAGAATGTAATAAAAATTTAGCCGGAGTAGCTATGATTTAGGTACAGCAAGATTTCTTCTCAATTCTGAGCAAACTAAGAATTTTTAATGGCCTATTAAATGTCATTCTGTTAGGACATGTTAATCTACTTTTTTGGGTCTTCTCATTCCTCTTGTCTAATGCCGGTTTTCCTCTCATCTTTGTGGTTATGGTTGGGTTTTTTTTGTTGTTTGGGGTTTTTTTCCTCTTTTTACATAAATTCCCAAGGAATTTCCATTTCAGCTGTATTCTGGTCTTTCAGAGAAAATTTATAACTAAGCCCAAATCTGCCCATATTTGGTGATTTAGTATCTAGAACCAGAGGCACATAGTGTAGTACTAAAAGGTGTTCCATGCAGGTCTACTACCACTGTTGGAGATATTCTGTATGTCTTCGTAAATGTATACACAATTTGGATATTCTATGTCTGACAACATAATTATTTTTTGGAAAAAGGCAAAGTATTTCAAACATTCCTTAGTAATTTATGGTGCTTTGGGAAAATTTTTTGTAGATCACATTACATTGATTATTCAAATTGGATTACTTGCTATAAGAATCCATCTTATCCAAACGTAGGTACCTTCACATTGTTTTTCTCAAAACGTGGAAGAAAGGTGTTTTTCATTATATCACTCGAGTAAATAGAGAATTTTTGCATATCTACATTAAAAAAAAAAAGATCCGCAGGATGTCACTGACTTGGCCTGATGCTCTGTGCTGCAGGTTCATACCTAGTGGAACAAACCCACGCCTGCAAGTACCTAATGAATTAGTACATAGATCTTTGAGTGGAATGTGTGAAGGACTTTGGTTTTATCTAGAGAATGCATGTTACATGAGTAATTGGTACAGTATGTAACAAAGATTCAGCAAACAAAGCATAACATAAGGACCAGATCTTCACCAATATAAGTTCACGTAGTTCGTTCACAGGCTGACAGTCTTCACGCACTAAGGATCTTTCCCATTATGTAATGTACAAACGCAGCAACGCTCAGCACATACTCAGTTCTTTGGAAGCTACCATGGTGCCATTGATGTAGTTCCAAGGATAGCAAAAATCCATTAGCTGTTGAATGTATGAGGTAAAATTGCTGGTGTTTCTTAGTTATTGCTGCAATAAGTCCTACTTATAATGTTACTATGATATAATTATGTTTATTACTTTGACACATCCTATTCAAATGTGTCTTCAAGCATTGATTGTGTAGCAAATAGGAAGCATTACAGAACAACCTTTTCCTTTCTGACCATTAGGTGGAGCAAAAATCTCCCGTATGGGAAAGTTATTTAATTTCTTTCCATCAAGTTGTCCCCACCTCTATTTGGCTTTTTTGTGTTTTAAGTTTCCCCTGACAGAGTGTGGCAGTATTGTATAATCTCCTTTCAGGAAATTTCAGACACTGGAGTTGGTGTTACTTAAAAAGCTGAAAATGTTTTCAAAAGTTCAGCAATAAAATCATCATCATGAAGGCTTCCCTAATTATGGATGTTGCTGAGCTTTTAAGTTAAATGAATGTTTAAGCACTTTACTGGGTTGTATCTTACACATTCCTTATATGTCTGCATTGCTGCACTAAATTATCTGGTGAGATAAGCCTGTTTATCACATGAACCCTAATACCTAATTACCTACCTTTATGATGTCAATTTTTAAAATTGTTAAAACCAGCTAAAATTTATGATCTGAGAGGTCCTGATACTTCAGCACAGTTTGAATATGTTGTGTCCTGCTGGTGTTGCACTGGCTTTGTTTAGGCAGAGTGCTGCTACACGCAGATACAGTTAAAACTGGAGTGCAAATGTCTTAATTTTATTTGTAATTCACAGAGCATGTAACTCTCCTGACCTGAGGGAGGAAGGGGACAACTTGTGATTTACAGGATTTATTCTTCCTTGTAACGAGGGAAGGAAACACAAGAGATTCTAAATATGTTAGGAATAGTGTGATTTTAGTAGGAAGAGAAGGAAAAGTATTCCAAATTATAGCTGCTCCTTCTGAAAGTCTGTAAATATATTTGTGGTTATTATAAATAGACAAAGCTTCTATTTATATTCTATATAAATAATATATATTTATATTTATTATTTATAATAAATATGTAAATATATTTATAATATATTTTATATTTATAATATAATATATATAAAATATATTTTTATATATTATATTCTATATAATAATCTATTCCACTGAGATAATTTGAAGAATTCCTGGATGTTCCCTATCATGGTCCTTCATACTATGTATAGAGTTATGTAAAGATTTTGTAATTTTTTAAAATCATGTGTGCAGTATTCATGGGAAGGTTTTTAAAATTGTGGTTAATTGTCTAAACTTTAATGTCTGCTGTGACACGTTTCTTTCCAAATCTGATATAAAATGCAGAAACCAGTAATCTTTTAATGTGTTCAATTCCTGGTTTTTGTTTTTAGTATTCTGTAAATTGCAAGCCATAAAATAGTGTTGAATTGGCTAAATGATACATGCAAGGCAAAAGCAAATCTTATAAGTGGTTTTATGGAGGAGAAGACACTTTTTTCTAGGATATAAAATGGTATTTCTGTGGTATTTGAGGGACAGAAATCATAACCCATCACTTGCTGCCATAGGGCCTAATACTGTTTCCACTGAGAAGATAATTGCAACCTTTAATGGTTGTCACTGTTTTGGAGACTGATTCGAAGAATATCTTCTCCTGAGTGAAACTGTCCTGGTTAATCATCTCAGTTCATTGAAGGCTCTTATAATCTACAAAATAGTGTCTTCCTGCCTCTTGTCACAGTAAAAAGTAGTGTGTTTGAGGAGTCCTGAAAAGTCAGGAGCAAATTTATGTGGTTTAGGTTGATGTTGCTTGACCTCTAAGAATGGATTTTCACAGTAGCCACATGACTAGGGCTGGCCATCCTTTAGTATTTATTAACAGTGTTTCTTAGATGAAAATGAGTAAATAGTTACCTAGAGAAGGACACAATTTTTTAGAATTAATACGGCATGTTAGTCTTACTACTCAGAAGATCCATATAAACGTAACAAGAATTAAGTTTTCACTTCAATGATTATTTTTGTGCTGAGCTGGGCAGCACTTCTGTCATGCTACTACAGTTAAGGGTTTCTTATATGTCTTACGCAACACAGTATGCATACTTGTGAGTAATTTCTCCTTGAATTATTGTTTCACTCTTGTACAGCTAGTTTATATGTTGATGTATGTGGAATTGCACATCAGATCTCCTACTTTTATGTGAAACTTCAATCAGACTTGTGATAGTGACAGGTTTTATGCTGTGCATCAGTATGGGTTTGCCTGGCAAAGTTTTGGTAGCCAAGGGTCTGCAGGGGTGTCTTCTCTGATAAGCTGCTAGAAGCTTCCTCGATGTCTGGCAGAGCCAATGGCAGATGGCTCTGAGAGGAACCTGCCACTGGACAAGGACGATCCCACCACCAATGGTGGTAACACTTCTATGATAACGTATCAAAGAAGGAAAAAAGGTATTGAGCAGACGTAATTGCAGCCAGAGAAGAGCAGAGAGAGAACATGTGAGAGGAAAAACTCTGCAGACACCAAGGTCAGTGGAGAAGGAGGGGGTGGAGGTGCTCCAGGCCTGAGATTCCCCTGTGGCCCATGGTGCAGACCATGGTGAGGCAGCTTGCAATCATTCTGCCACATAAGTTTTAAGAAGAAGTCTGTGAAATTTGCAGTCGACATGATAAGGACAGTAGAACAGAACAGCATTTGCTCTTATCAAGGACAGTAGAACACAACAGCACAACTTTGGAGAAATAGATAAAGGATGTAACTTAGACAAACAGAAGTCATGCTAAACACAAGCAGGAAATCAGCTCAGCTCTGCAAGGCTGACAGAGTAGAAGTTATGCAAAACAACGATATTGCACTTACTCAAAAGCAGGGGTCAAGGAACAGCCACATAGAAATGACACTGGACATTGAAGACAGACCCCAAAGAATCACATAAGGACTTCTGGTAAGGGGAGTGATTATGTCAAATAAAGTCAAGTAAGCAGGGATAGCGAAAGAATAAGTAATCAGTGTGTACGATAAAAACTCTGTTCACTCGATGCTCAGGGCACTCAAAAGGAGGAAGGGTCCCCCGAGTGACCAGCAAGCTGTAATAAAGGCCTGCTTTTTGATACTCAGAACTGTGTTAGAAAGTTTCTATCTGGCCAATTTCAGTATCAAACATACTAAGGAATTGGAAGAGCTTGGTGTTCCCAAGGATTTTTGTAAATACTTGTTTTTCTGGTCTTCAGAATATTTGTTTGCATCCAGTAATAGAATTAAAAGTTAAATTCTAAATTGCATGATGTTGTAGTGATGAAAGTTACCGGAAGTATAGAGTCTGCTTTAAAACTATAGTCCTCAGAGTACAGATTTCTTCTTTATTCCTGCTTGTTACAGTTGGCAAAGACATCACAAGGGTTTAAGAAACTATAAATTCCACTTAAACTCAGAAAAGATCATCAGTAAATTGTTGAGACAAAATTTATGGCCAACATTTACAGTAATTTCCTATTTTTTCAAAGTAGACATGGAATGCCATCTAATGCCAAAATATATTTTTATTTTTTAAATATTCAGTGTAGGACAATGCTTTCATAAACAATGTGGGATTTATCCAAGAATATGGTAGTAAAGTTTTTGTCTATGAGAAGATACCAAGAATCTTTTTATCAAAAAAATGAATGCTTTGCTCACATCCAACTACGAATTTAGTAAATATATGTATAAAACTAAAATAGCTTACTTATCAACAGCCTTAGATTGTGATAGACCCACTACTTAAACAATTTGGCGAGCAATGGTACTTACAAGAACATTAAATAACTACTAGTGTAGGAAATTCAAGTGAAGTTACAACAGTAAGCAGAATTAAGAGGCCAACTAAATGAGGTTAAACAAAGCCAAGTTCCAGGTCTTTCACTTGGGGCACAACCCCATGTAGCACTACAGGCTGGGGGCAGCATGACTGGAAAGCTGCCCAGTGGTAAAGGACCTGGGGGTGCTGGTGACAGCAGCTGAACATGAGCCAGCTGTGCCCAGATGGCCAGGAAGGCCAGTGGCATCCTGGCCTGGATCAGCAATAGTGTGGCCAGCAGGACCAGGGCAGTGACCATCCCTCTGTACTCTGCACTTACAAGGCCACACCTCAAATCCTGTGTTCAGTTTTGGGCCCGTCACTCACTATGGGAGAGACACTGAGGTGCTGGAGCATGTCCAGAGGAGGGCAACAGAGCTGGGGAAGGGTCTGGAGCACAAATCTTTTGGGGAGCAGCTGAGGAAGCTGGGGTTGTTAAGCCTGGAGAAAAAGAGGTTCAGGGGAAATTTTATCACTGTCTGCCAATAACCTAAGAAAATAGAAACTTTTTTTGTCAGGAAAAGGACTGACATAGAAGAGTGGCCTCCAAATCCTGAGAGATTTATTCAGTGCCTGTTGGAATCTCTGTCTGCTCATTGAGGGATGTTAGACAGATCACATGTATTATAATCCAAAGTTTAGTGATGTTAATAGCAAGTTTCTAATGTATTGTTTAAGTTGGAGAATTAGGACTGTCAGAAGTGGAATGCTTGTTTAATAATAATAGTAGTAATAATAATAATAATAATCAAAATGCTCTTTTGCTCCTAATTAGGTTCTTACACACTTACTAGTTATCGGTGCAAAAAAATTCTGAATATCATTATTATTTAGTGTTATTAGCATAATTTCCATGAGGAGCACCATGGTTTTTTTGCTTTAAATAGTGTATAATACATTTGAGAAGATCATGTGGTTTTGGAAAATTATTATTTTTTCTTTGGAATTACCTTTTAAGATGTCACTGTTAGCAGTTACAAAATTTCAAAGTTCTTATGAAACAATAGCACAGAACTGAGGGGTTTTTTTTCTTTCTTTTTCTTAGTTTCAGTTGCTATAAGAAATATTACATCTGTAAAGGAAGCCATGATGTCTGTTTTTTGTCAGAAGCTCCATAATCTTGCAGTTTTACCAGAAAGAGAGCTTTATAAATAGGCCGCACTGAAGGGATTTAGCAAAAGGTGAGGTACTGACATTAATTATTTAGATGAATAAATTAATGTATTTCTGCTACCTGACTAGTTCTGTCCTTAATATTTGTGTAAATGTAGTTACTGAGCAGACGGATGAGCAAGCAAGAATAATCAGGGAGAAGATAACCTAATTTGTGAATCCATTGTCTTTCCTTATTTTTAAAATCAAGGGTGTTGATTTTGATACTAAAGACTATGAACATACAAAAGGAGAAGAGGGAGGAACTAGGGGAAAGGTCAAAGATGAAGTATTTAGCAATTCTGGTAAATACATATAGCAGTCTGGCAATCTTTGTCTGACACATCCCTCTGCAATACAGAATAGAGGGGCAATAGGAACTGCTGACTTCACTCAGGAAGCTTGTTGTCTGCTGATTCACTGACTCACTATTGCTCACATCCAGAAAAAGTGGTTCCATATGAGAAGACGACTTCACAATTAGCTGAATAGTTCTGAGGAAAGTCAAGGAAAAAACACCAAGGTTTTGAGTGTAAAGGAACAGGTTTTAACTCCTCACAATATGCTTTATTTTAAAAAAGGCAGCCTAGGTAGGACAGAATGCTGACTAACCTAAAAGTGCACCTGCTTATTTCAAATAAAACATGGTTGTGATAAAGTAAGAAAAGTTGAAGAAACACAGACTTTTGGTAGGTATCAGGAAGAAAGATTAGAGATACTTTTATAAGTAAAGCTTAAACTGGGTTCCATTTGCTTAAGGTACTAAAGGGAGATGCCTCCCTTATAGGGAGATGTTTACTGAAGTTCGGAAAAAGGGTTTTCAGAAAGTAGTTCCTCTGGAACCCTCCCACTGCTGGAGTAGGAAGGGCATGGATATTCAAAAGTCTCTTTGCATGCCTTTAGATTCAGTGCCTGCTTCCTGGGTTTGGGTGAAAAATCACTTGTAGAGGTCTCTGGTTGTTCATTCTTATGTGAAGCTAGCAGCAATTTCATGAAATAATTGTTAGTGGCTATCTATCATAGTTCTTATTTGAAAGATCAGTCACAACCTTAGCAGTAATTACTTACTAAGCAGCTAAACTGGGGTGAATTTATAAACCTGTCTTCCTAACATCTCAAAGGAAGAGACATTACTGTTACCTTTTTTTAGCAGGCATGCGGTAACTTAGAGCATTACTTTGTTTTCTCTTTGTATCATCCTTCTTTTAAGCTTAAATATAGAAGCCTAAAGTATCTGGGTAGAAGAAGGAAAAAAGCCAAAGAAGCCTGGAAGGAGCAAGAAGTTGGCTTGACAGGATGTAAGAAGAGCTTTCTGGCCTTGAGTTAGTTTTTTTTTCTCCTCCCAGCAGTTGTTGGTTACTGGAGCTATGAAATACACTTGTTTAAAAAGCTCTGAGACCATCCTTCCTCCTGGGGGTTTGGCTGCCTCAGGGCCAATTTAGTACTGTTGAGGACTGTCTCCTCTCTCTGGTAAGCTTGGAGAGATCTGTCCAAGAGATATCCCTTCCAGACAGCACTGCAGAAAGTCCTTAGCCTCCTGTGGGAACTGACCCAAGGTGCTGCTCCAGTGATTGGATCCTACCTGAGCAGCAGCTGCTACTACACCACAATCCTGTCTGTGCCTGGCCTTTAGCCTACTAATCTGGGTCCAAATCCCAGGCCACAGGATGAGGTCCCATCCTGACCTTGGACCTTACTCATCACTATGGCCCTGTCTGGTGGTCACTTGTTATCCTTACAGGCCCTGATCCTAACTCTGAATTGCTGGCTTGTATTCCTGGCTTTCCCCAACCCTGTCTCAGAACCTCGAACTTGCCTGATGTCCTGGGCTTTGGGCAAGTTTTTGGCATCTCCTTCAGCTCCCTGCAATATGGAGTAGCCAGCCTGTGCAGCATGGTGTCCTCAGACTTTCTTGAACTCACAGGCCTGGCAGCCAACTTTCTGTGAGGAGGGATGCACTTACAGTAGCTACATTTGCATACATTAGTGTGTGAGTTGACACAGGCAGGCAGACGGAACAACCACAAACTTGTGGCTTGAACTCAAAGAGTGAATCAATTTCCACTACCCTGTGAACCAGGGTATCCCCAAAGCAACACCTGAGCAGAGATATACAGGTGGACATGCACGCACTCTTAAACTCAGTCCATGCTAAAGGATCACTGGCCTGCTCTTCACATACTCTTATCAAGAGTTATTCCCAGCTGCAAGGTCACTTGAGCAATTTACAGTCCTCCTCTCCAGTCTTCTGCTTTTTAATCTATTTGCCACAATAATTAGTGTACATACATGTGTAAAAATTTGATCTTTATTTTAGTGTTCGAAGCAGTCATATGGATAGGTATCCTGGGAGAAAATTGTGCTTGTGAACATGTTTAACAGTCAGCACAATGAAAGGTCCAGACCCAGAAAATTCGGAACCAGATTTCAGTCTAGTTATAGAAAACTGTTGACCAAAGAGGGAAACTGCAACAGTCTGCAACTCATACCAAAGGCACATATGCCTTCCAGGAATATCCAAGTTTATCTAAGAAAAGATACCAAAAAAAATCTACCAAAAAATTCATTTGCAGCTTCACCTGGCATTAATACACTCCCCAAAAGAGCCTGATGGCCTTGATCATTCCATGACGTTCTTCCCTTTTGTAGTCACCCTTCTCTGCTCTTTACGTGTTCCCTTGTAGGAATGAAAGATGCAGTTCCAACAAATGATATTGTTCAGTACACAAAATTCAAGTTGGCTTTACCTTAGTCCTGAAACATCTTATGATCACGGTTTCACTGTCTTACTGCAGAGTTTTTCGTGGGCTCAATATCCATTGTTCATTTGGTTACAGGAGCAGGGCTTTACAAAGAGAGTATCAGGGTACTGTGCCAAGCCCTCATTCCCACCGTCTCAAAATTAAATCTTAGGAGACTATTCATGTATGAAATTATACTTTGGTGAGAATGTAATTTTTCCAAGTTCTCTTCTGTGATGATTTTACTGCATGATTACAGTACTGTACAGGGGAGATACAGCTTCTTTTTGTTCACCAATGCTGATGGAACAGATTGTTATCCTCTACTAAGTTACACAAGTTTCAGATCTGGAAGTTAAGATTCTTGTGTAAATTATTCATTCATTAACCCATATGAGGCAATGTGAGATGAGTTAAAAATGTTATTTAAGTTATCTGAAATAACCAGGTTTAATGTGATGTACATTGGCTGGGGAGAATTACACAATTGACTCCTTTGGCAGATCTGAGAAGGTGTTGACATCTCTATCTAGAACAGGAGACACCTGGGAGATGTTAAAGTAGCAATTTCTTTTCCATTTCTTTGTATCCTTCTGTCTTTGCATTTAACCTGCCAGAGCTTTAGAGAAATTAGAATTTAGTGATTTTGTTGACTAAAATGTCTTCCAGTTCCTCTTCAGTGAATTTTGACAGGCTTCATCGTACCCTGAAACAAATGTTGTTGGTCCTCTCCAACAAATGAGAGATTATTATCCATTAATTATTTGCAAACTTGATACAACATTAAGATGGGTAGTTGATGAGCTATCCAAAGTAATTCTGAAGGCTCGTGACTGGTGGAATCCTGCCATGGTGGGCACATGGGAAAGAAGACCAGATTCTTTAAACCTTCAGAATATACTTAACAAAATAAAGTCTAAGTACTGAACTTCTATCACTTTCAGAAATTCAATTAAGTCTATTGAGATACTATTTTTTTATTCTGTTAAAAGTGCTTTTCTTCTCCTTCTGGACTCCATTTCAGTTTCTATTGCAGGTTTGGACCTTTGTGGACTTGCTGATGTCTGTACTTCTGTTGTTTTAAGTGGAAACAGAAGCTGGCAAAGAACAACCTTCAGCGTCTGCCTGTTTTACTAATTTTCCTTGAACTTCAGAGGACAGAACATTGAGAAACATCCTCCCACATCCTCATGCAAGTTGCTTGTTATCTGCCTTGAACCTGTCAAGGCGAGCTTAGCTAGATTTAATCTTGCTGGAAGTAAATTAAGAAACACTCCCAGAAAGTCCTTTGCCAATAAATCTAAGGAAGAAGTGACATACAGCAAAAAGGATACCAAGAGCTTGGGAAAGTAACCTTTTCCACCTTCTCTTAAAAAGAATAGGAAAGAATTTAGATTTGCCTACTGAATGTACAATGTCAATGAAGGTATAGGTTTCACACAGATTTACAGATTAGCTGTCAGGCTTCTTACACTCTCCTACTGATATGAAACCTACAAACATTTTTCTTTCTTTAGGACTTTTAGTTAGTTAGTTCAGATGAAGAATACTATCTTACTCAGATTAAGAAAACTTTTCCCCTCCTGTTGTAAGATAAAGCTGTAAGAGTGCTAGTTTAGATTCAGAGCATATAATTACAGAATCATAGGATAGTTTGGGTTAGAAGGGACCTTAAAGATCATCTAGTTCCAAACCTATGTAGGACTATAGATCAAAACTCTCCCAAAAACTGAAGGTCACTGAGCATCTCATATTTATTTGTTAATAACAAAGTGAACTCATCATTTTAATTTTACAGTTGGGAAAGTTAAAGCACAAAGAGCTAGAACTCAGCTTCTAAGGCAGCCTGATCTTAAATGTCTGAGTCGGACGTGCCTTTCAGAGGCACTGAGTATCTGGAAACTCCAGTTAGAGCTGAGAAAAATTTGCCCTTGTGCAAAGCCGTGTTAGTTACCGGCTCAGGCTTACCAATTTGAAAGAAAACACTACTACATTATAAAGGATAGTAGGATATGAATCTGCAACCAGTTATATTAACATTATTGATTTATTAAGTTGACTTTACTTCTGGTTTTGAGTACTGGGGTGTGTGGCGCTGTTTCTGAATATAAGAATAGCATTCAGAAGTAAACAAGCAACTAAGCAGAAGTAAACAGCAACCCTGTGAAAAATTTTTTGAGATGCTATGGAGAAACAAAGTAACTAGTTGTAAATACTGTAACTTAGTGTAGGTCAACACTGATGAGCTCTGTTTCCACAGACTTATGCTCCAGTCTGACTGGAAGCCATGCTCCCCTGTTAATAAAATCAGGTACCTAAACTCTGCTTCTTACTGGAGCTGGTGAATTTGAAAGGAATGACATGCTAACATAGCAATAAAAGCTTCTGGATCACCAGTTTTGTGTTTAGCAAGTATGGAATCTAGGGGAGACCATGTTACCAGCAGATTTTGAACCTTGATCTGCTGCTTTTCATTCCCCTGCATCACTGACCAGAATACATAATCTTGTGTACACATGGAATAATTCTGGCATCTTATGCATGCATTGCACAGTACAATTAAGCAAGCATCTAATAGCCTGATTTAATAGTAGTATTTGATTTAGCAGACTGGTGAACTCTGAACTGCAATAGAAGATGAGTAATTTCCATTGATTGTGGCAAAACAGTCAAGTGGACCTTAACCAGGGTTTGTGAACATTTCCACGCACGAGCTGTGTATCAGTAGCACATATTCAAAGCAAGTATCTTGTCAAGAGGACAATTTCCAGTGCTACCCCAGCACTCTAAAATGTTTCTAAGAGAAAGACATTTAGCCTTGTTCTAGAAAAAAAGCCACTAAGGTGAGGAGCTTGTGGAAAACTTAGAGTATCAAGAGTATCCTCCACAAATGTGGAAGCCTCTTTGGGTTCCAAAAATGAATGTCTCCCACACTGTCAAATCTGAGACTTGATTCTGTCTCCAAAGGCTTTTGCAGTAAGATCTTTTGCAGCTAAATCAGGATAGAACCCATGAAGTCAGTAATGCCAAAATAATTTCCAGCAGCTGTCTGTCTGGCCCTCTTTTCTCTTTTTGTATCAAGTAAAGGGAAATGTAAGTAGAGAAAGCTTGGATGTTTTGTAGTGCACTCATCTTAGATTTCTATGTAGTATATAAGAATAAACAGACATCTAGTAAGGAACCTTTTGGAACTTATAAAAGGAAACTCTCAGATCCAGATGAAAAAGAAATAATTAGTTGCTTATAAGTGGCTTGTTGCTAAAACATAAAAAAAGAATGTTGTTTAGGTGGAGAATGATGTGAAGTATCTCAGGTTTTGTGGTGGGAAGGTCTTATAGTAGAGCCATTAGAGTTTTAATAGCTATATTTTAACACTTAAATTTTAATTAGTTATTAATAGAAGTGGTTCAAGAACAGGGCCTCGATATTTTTGTCCTGTGTGTTTTGTATCTACCAAAAAAGTCCTCACATGGCTGCATGTCCTGACTGTTAATAAAATACAATTAAACAATTATGGGATTTTGTTAGCGTAAATACAATACTTGGTGTACTGTTTAACTGATGGTACGTAGATAATTGCCAAACACTTTGGACATTTTCTGATGGTAAGTTATTATGAAGTAATTTGTCTTTTAAAATAGACTGCTTTATTGATAACTTCTGTTATGGCCTCATCTAGTGTGTTTGACTATGTAAGGGATGAAAACTAAAGGGGTATGCGTGGGCTGATGTAAGTTATATGTCACATGAGACATGAAGGCCTGCTGTTATGTTTCTGAAGGTGCAGCATGACACTACCACCAGAACAGTTGCTGCCTAGCCTTTTGAGGACATGTGGCAGGGTTACAGACAAACAGTAGCCAAATGAAAAAAAAATTCCTGTACAATATATAAATATGTATAATTGACTCCCTGTCCCTATCAAGCCAGCATGAGTTAGTTCCATTCCTTCTTCTTCTGTCTTAATTAAACATGCCACATCTGTTGTGGGGGTGGGTTTATCATGCCTGTCTGCCTGTGTTTGATGATACTGTTCTTGCTTTTGCCTTTTTTCAAGTATTCTGAGGAGAACTAAGTTTGACCCAGTTAGTCTCTTTTGAATCAGATGTCAGGTTAACTCTGTTACAGCTGAAGAGGTAAGAGCAAATGATCTTTGGAAAGCTAACAAAAGATAAGACACATTGAAAGATAAGTACATTCCAGAGAAAAGGGAGTATGTTATAGAGAAAACCTGCAGATCATGTTACTACTCAGAAACAAAAGGTGGGGGTGTTTTACTTTTCGAAGAGCAGAATAAGGCAGCTATTCTTTCTAAGTACAATTTGTGTGGACTCACAAAAGGAGGATCAGGCCTCACAAATCTGATATCCTCTTCTGGAGACAGGAAAACTGAGTCACAGCAGGAAAACTATTGCCCTGATTAATCAAGACAAGGGGAAAGCTTTTCATACAGGAACATACAAATGACTTAATGTTTATTTGCCCAAAGAGTAAGGCAAATAAGCAGTTTAAGTGAATAAGAAGTTAGTTGCAAGTTCAAAGACAGAATGGTGCAAGACAGGATTACAAAGATTAGAAATGAATTACTGTGAGACTGGAAAGAAAGGGGAACAGTGAGAAAGCTGAGGGAAAACAGCCTTTGACAAATGTGTTATTTCACAATTAACAGTCTCAGGGTGTCGAACACAAGTATGTTGATTACCAGTTCAGTAGAATCACTTGCATCTCACATGATAAAGCAACATCTATACACATGTAAAAGAAAAATGTTCTTTGAATATTAGACATCTTTGAGGTCAGATGAACCTGTGTAATGAATTGAATTGATCATTTATGTTATGGACCCTGAACCATCCATCCTTCACAGCTATAAACATCTTCTTTTCCTCTGTGTCACTACGGCAATCCTGACTGCTGGGAATACTTCAGTGCTGGTGCTACTGGCAAGGACTTGAGACAGAGAAAGCATGTCAGTTTTCTTGTGCTTCTAGCTCCCTACTGAGAGCCTCAAACTGTGGCTGGAGGCAGTCCTTCAAAGCCTGCCAGCTTCCTAAGGCTGTGACTGGACATAATTTGTTAACAACTCCGAAGGGCCACCCTTGTCTGCTCTCTGTTTGCAGGACAAGGGCATGGATAGTTTCTCATAACATGGTTAGGAGTATGACCGCACTTCAGCATTTGAACAGTCATCCTAAAGACAGAGAAAAGGTTATGGCTAGCTATCTCAACATGCAAGCATGACTACTTTTAAATAAAAGTAGCTTCAATCTCTTGGAAGGTCTCTCAGTCCCCCATTTTTTTAATTCCCAAGATATCCCTCCAGCTGTGAGGCCAGGTGAAGGTCCCTGTGTCAGATCAGGTTAGTACACTAGCACTCTAGCTGTCAGTCAGCCTTAAATCTGCATATTAGACTACACCTGTTCCTAAAGGAATATTAGCAGACTACTCAGGTCCCTTAGGACTTAGCACTGCTCTCCCCTTTGCCCTTTCTGTCACTTTGTTAGGGAACAGCTGATATCCTGGTCTCACAAGTGGAAGTACCTGTCACCAGCTGAAATGGTTGGTCAGGGCCTTGATGGCATGGACAGGGCTTACTGTCCTTGCCCAGCCTTCCCTAGAGTCTCCCACATCCTGCCATTTCAGCTTGCCAGGGCTGCCAGCCACTGCCCCAGTGATGCCACAGCAGAGTTGCTCTCTGGCTCCCCTGAGCCCTGCAGGGCCCAGGGGCTGATGTTCCAGCAGCTCCTTCACTTGGCTGTACTAAGATCGTAAGGAAAGCTGAAGGACCCATGTTATTTATTGCTGCTATCTCTGTCAGAGCTGTGTTACAGGGCTAGGAGGCTGAAACCTGAGGTGTTCTATATCATGAAGGATATTATAATGAGCTTAAAAGAGATGCACCAAGGGATAGGTATGTTTATTGTCTGATCCATTATCTCATATCTTTAATTTTTTTTTTGTGCAGTTAAGGATAGGTAGGTGGACTTACATGCTAAAATGTTTAAATGGACTTGGATGGATGAATGTGCTGATGTGTTACTGTGCTACTTCTTGAAAGAATGAAACTTCTTTCATTAGATGCATTAAGTGACTTTAAACATTTGTCCTTACCTCGAGGAAGGGTAGGGTATACTATTACTGCCCACCTCTTTTAGCAATGGCTGGTGTGTCATGCTTTTGTTACTACTGTCTACCATAGTTACTACTGTTACTACTGCTTTTCTTGATGCTGTCCTGCCTTCCTCTTCTTTAGCCTTGACAGAGACCACACCGCTGCTTTCTCTGTTTAATGATATTTGAGGAATTTGGTCCATTCAATGGATGCAATGTCATCCTCTGCCTCCCCCTGCCTTCTCCCCATCTGACTGCCCCTGTAACCAAGGCAATGTTCTCAAGAGGCGAGTTTCTAGATTTTCTAAACTTCAGATAAGCCTCTCCAAGTTTATAAAATACAGAAGGGCACCTAGTTGTGAAGAAAAACATGACCATAATCTACATTCTTAGCCCGCCAAGGACTGTCAAAGGGTTGACACTGTCTCTAGTTACTGCATTCTGGCAGAGTATGTCAGTGGGCTCCGTGAGCCTCAGGTGTTTCTGTACTACAAATAATGGTGCTACTTACTAGTAAAAAAATCCCTGCAACAGTCTAGAATTCTGAGCAGAGATGCCACTGACAAAGGGGGTTAATTAATTTTGTGGTAGCCGTGGGTACGCTGAGTGGTTTACGCTTGAGAAGGCACATGACTGGGAAAAGAAACAGAGAGCCCTCAGATGACCGCAATGTAACGAAGAGTGGAGTGCCTGTAAACGTTTGGTATGCATGCTAGCAGAGGTGTAATAAATCTGTTCAAAGAAGTGAAAAATTCTGGTTTGTTCCATTTTTTCTGCTCTGCGGTCAAGGGAAGTTTAGGTTGGATATCAGGCAAAGGTTCTTCACCCCGAGGGTGGTTGGACATTGAAACAGGCTCCCCAGGGCAGTGGTCACAGCACCAGCCTGACAAGAGTTCAAGAAGCATTTGGACATCGCTCTCAAGCACATGGTGTGACTCTTGGGGATGGTGCTGTGAAGGGCCAGGAATTGGACTCGATGATCCTTGTGCGTCCCTTCCAACTCAGCATATTCTGTGCCTTAGTGAACCGGCCTTCCGCAAGATCAGTTGCACACGAGCTCCGTTTCCTAAGACGTCCACGAGCAGGGCTCTGCCCTCCCGCTGACCGCCGCTGGGGTCAGTATGTGTCCGGCCCCGCCCCGCGGCGGCGGTGACGCGCGGTGGCGGTGACGCCCCATAAATAGCGGGGCGAGGCCGGCGCTCCCCACTCAGCGGTGGCGGTGCCCGTGCCCGCGACCGTGCCCCTGCTCCAGTCGGCGGCGGCTCCGGTTCCTCCTCCCAGGTGAGTACGGCCGGCCCAGTGCCCCGGCGCGGCCCTCGGCGGCCGCAGGAGGGCCGGGCGCCTGCCCGCCCTGCGGGGCTGACTCCGCAATATGGTGGAGTCCGGCGGCGAAGCGGGCGGGGGCTGCGGCCCGGTGTGCGGCACTGGCCGCCGGGCCGCCCCCGCTGCCCCCGCCGCCGCGGGCCCTGCCGCCCGCCGTGTTTCGGTGGGCTGCCCGAGGTTCTCCCGGGACCAGAAAGTCCCGAGAGCCTCGTCGGCCCCCGGGAGCGGCGTTAGAATGCCCCATCCCGGAAGCGGCCCGTGGAGGCACTTGGGAAAGCGGGGCACCTTCCTGCCTTGGGTACCGCGGCGGGGCGGAACGGGCGCCGCGGCTGTTGTGCGTGGTTCATCGCGCTGCTTTCCTTCACTTCTTTCCATAGCGAGGGGGAGAGTAGGAATGAAGTCTGTGACGTAGCCTATGTGCTTTCTTCTTCAGAATCTCTTGCTGTCTTTGAAGTACGCTTGGACTTGGACTCCAGGCGTCTCACTCACCCGCTCCAGAAGATCCGACTTTTGCTAGGGCTGAACCAATTCAAGCGGTCTCTGAAACCGTGCAAGATTCTAGTTATCTTCCTTGTCTTTAAGAGCAGGAGTAGCTTCACAGGCTAGCTGCGCTGGTTTATCGACTAAAATTCAAATGTATGGGCTGTGTGGATGGATCTTATGAGACACACTACGAATATTGAATAATCCTTAAAGTGATGGCCCTTCTTCCATCAGCGGCCAGATTCCGTGCCGTTAGCCTCTTCTCCTGTTCTGTAGGATGCTTTTCAGTTCACAGTGAAATTCAGTAGTACTCCAAGTGATCTGACTTGTAACGCTGTGCGAGAAACATAGTGTGTTCCTGTGGGTATTTAAATTCTTGTTAAATGAAAGGAAAACTTCCTTGTTACCGCTGTAACCCTTGTCTGTTACTTTTCTTGCTTGTGTGCTCCCTGTACAGTGGTTAATCTCATTACAGGCATTACTTTATGGCATGTGTATATTAATATGTGCAAATATGCCTGCAAAATGTTAACAAGATGCCTTTGTTCTTGTTCCCTGTTATGTAATGGGAAAAAGTTTTACTTTGCCTCAGACGGAATATTAACATGTTCCTTTTTTGCTGTCATACATATGAGACAGAAAACTGCTGTTGGCTCTTTGACAAACCCAGCAGAAGGCCTTGTAAACCACCATCCTTTTGATGACAGACTCTCAGTTTACCTTTTGGTTGCCTTCATTTATGCAGATTCTTCTAGAACTTAAGCGTTATGTGAAACCATTAATGGAAAAAGTGCTTCTTGCAGATTTAGTTCAGTCTGTCAGTTCAGTCAGTGCATAGGACTGACAGTGTGCTTCAGTGTGTTCTCCTTATGTGGTACTGCAATACCCTGCTCCTTCTATAGGCTTCATGTGGGGAGAGCTGTTAGTATTTTCTCCGTTTGAATACATGTTGGAATGTATGTTGAGTACTGTACATTTGTTGAATGACCAATGTTTTTGCAACTGGTTTCAGTGGGGAATGTGTAATAATTTAGTCTAAGTTAGCATAAAGGAGATTTATTTTATGCAGTGGGGAAATCCGATGTTCTCTGTGTTACAGGAATGCTAACTTTTTAGCAAGCAGAACAGAGTGAGCCTTAGGTGGGCTCCCTAGAAGATCTAATCTGATTAAAGCTATTGTTGGTGGGTTCTTTGTCTGGCTTGGACATCTTAAACTAGATTTTTGGTGACTTGCAGGCTGGCTTTTGTTTGTCCTGGCTCAACAGATAAGTCCAAGTATGTCTTAACTCTTCTAGAAAAATAAATGAATCCACCATCTGGTTATTCATCAATGAACTGCTTTACTGTAAAGCCTGTCTCATGCATGTGCTGTACCTGCATTGTCTAAACCAAGTTTTTGGTTTGTAAATTGTTACAATAAAATCTAATTCTTTTATGCATGAATGTGAATATCCTGATCCCATTAAGTGGGGTGGATCACAAGAAGATTGTTGGTTTCAAACTTTGGTGCTTAGATGAAACAGATATGATGCCATAACTCAGATATGCTTCTTTCACAGGCTGTGTAAGATTCAAGACCTGAAAAAATGGCATTGGCAGCAATTGATCCACAGCAGGTATGTCTGAGTTAATCCCATAATTTCTTTATCTATATCAGAAAAATAGGAGTCAACTAACGCCTTTCTCTTTTGAACAGAACATTGTATCGAGAGTTGCCAACCTTCCTTTGGTGAGCTCCACCTATGATATGGTATCCACAGCTTATATCACCACAAAGGATAACCATCCTTATCTGAAGTCAGTCTGTGAGATAGCAGAGAAAGGAGTGAAGACAATTACATCGGTAGCCATGACAAGTGCTATGCCCATCATTCAGAAGCTGGAACCACAAAGTAAGGCAAAGATGAAGCTGTTGATAGCTTTAGTTCAACTGATTGTTTTACATATCCAAATGCACATGTGGTTTAACATGGTCATGCTGGTCTGGAATGCTGTTTGGGGTTGCTGACTGAACCTGTTGCCTGGCTTGTTGTGTAACTGATTACAGATTGATAAGACTTAAAAAAAAAAAAAAATCCAGAGTGAAAGCAGATTCTGGCTTTCATAATACTAAATTGATTGATGACTTGATATGTGAGATGATTACACAGTCTCTTGCTCAACATCTTCCTCACCTTTCACCTGGTTTCAAATGCTACTGTTGTATTTTCTTGCACTGAGAACTGGTTAAATTTGGAAGCTGTGTCACAAGGCTGTTGTAACCTGAAACCTGGTTTCAAAGAATGACAGAGGGCCAGGTGTTTTCTGCCAGTTGCTTGTAAATTATTAAATGAATTTTCTCTGCCTAAAAGTGAAGATTTTTTTTCTGGCACTGTAAGTCTGCCTTGTTCTTTGGCTTTGCTGCCTCAAATCTCACTGAGAAGAGAAGGAAACTACTTTAAGGGTGTTGCATGAGTTCTTTTTCTGGAGGAATTTTCAGTTTGAGTTGTTTTACTTGGGGAAAAAAGTAATTAAAACCAACTCTTGTAATTTCTTTTATAGTTGTAGTTGCCAACAACTATGCTTGTATAGGTCTAGACAAAATTGAAGAGAGACTGCCTATACTGAATCAACCCACTGACAAGGTAAGTTTATGTATTTATGTATGCTAAGCAGAAGAACCATACACTCATCTTTTCTATTATCACTAAAACTTCGGAGAGGCAGATTTCAAAAACCTGGGCCTGAAGGATAGCTTGGAAGCAGTGAGAAAGTCAAAGGTGTATCTGTAGAACTGTTTGTTGCCTTTGGGAGACCATTAGGCTTTTTAAAATTATTGTTTTAAAATGCCCACCACTTGACCAACATCTTTCTATGAGTGCAGTTCACTGGTGGGTGTCTTTTAGAACTTGAGTCTTTGTCTCTTTCCTGGTCAGTGTGAAGTGCCTGGATTACATTCACTGAATTTTTTTGAGTTGAAGGCTACATAGCAGTCATAGTCTTTTTTTTCCTCTTGTGCATATTTTTTCAGAGCAAAATTTCTCCTAGATAACCAATCTCATACGAACTTTAGCAGAAATTTATTATTTCCTGGATTATGTAGCTCTCACTAGTTAATATTTTTAGTAAATCCATGTATGTCTTATGGCAGGTTGTTGCCAATGCCAAGGATGCAGTTGTTGGAGCCAGAGAAGCTGTAACAACCACTGTGACTGGTGCCAAGGAAACTGTTGCTCACACGATCACTGGAGTTGTGGGCAAGACTAAAGAAGCAGTGCAAGACAGCGTAGAAATGACCAAGTCAGTTGTCAATGGCAGCATTAACACTGTCCTGGGAAGTCGTGTGGTGCAGATGGTGAGCAGTGGAGTGGACAGTGCTCTCACGAAATCCGAGACCCTCGTAGACCAGTATCTCCCACTTACAGAAGCAGAACTAGGTAAGTTCAAGTTCAACTATTCAAGGTTTGATTTTGTTGGAATGCTTATATTGGAGAGAAGCAAGCAATCGTCCATTTATTGCTTACTCATAGTGGGGAAGGGGGCATGTGCTTTCCAAACTGCCTTTTGCCTTGCTGGTTGTAATAGCAGTGTCTTCACAGGGAAGCAGAATGAAAGTAAGGATTTCTCTGTAAAGTGGTCTATCAGCCTACCCATGGTGCTAAAGGACTACTCAGCAAGCCCAGTATTCAGCTGTTACTAGGAGATAGAATTGTCTCAGACCTCTTAAGTTTTCCTCCAGTGATCAATTTGCTTCCTTTCTAAATACCTAGAGAGGGAAGCTGCAAACATTGAAGGTTTTGAAGTTGGAGTCCAAAAGCCAAGCTACTATGTTAGACTAGGATCCCTGTCTTCGAAGGTCCGCACACGTGCCTACCAACAAGCCTTAAACAAAGTTAGAGATGCTAAACAGAAAAGCCAGGAGACAATCTCTCAGCTCCACTGCACTGTTAGTCTGGTAAGTTTAAGCTTTCACTTGATCTATAAAAAGCATGTGTTGGCCTTGTTTTAGAGTGAAGAAAACAGCCAGAAGAGTCACAGGAAAACTGGGATTGCTCTCTGACTAAATGCATATTTTAAATACAAAGCATTTGCTGTTAAGAGATTTTCATCACAATTCAGGAGAGTTCTAAATCAGGCTAAGCTCTGAACTAATGAGCAATTGCTTGTAACTGCAAGCACTTCAGAAACAGAAGTGACATATTTATTCCTGTTTTGTAGTGCTGGTTTTGACACATACTGCATTCAGTGAAGAAAGTGTCATGCAATTTAGAAACACATCAGTCCTTTAAGTCCTTTTTATTAGTAAAATTTCAAATTCTTTTGGGTTTTGCTCTCTTGCTGCTTCTATCTCTGAGCATTTCTGGTACTTCAACAGTCTTATCCTAGCAACATACTTTTATGTGCATGACAGACTGCACGTAGAGTCATGGCCTTCTATACACTTTCAGTTCCTCCTGTAGGATGCCAGTGGGGGAGGGGGAAATAGTTGAGGCAGAGGGGAACACTACATAACATCTTAAAACTGCTTCCAGTTTTCAATTCTTTGAAGAGACTAAACACACTCTTATACTCCCCAAAGTTGTTTATACTGAATTAATGAAGTATGTTAAAAGGAGGTTATGAAACAGTCAAGGTAGAGTAGCCCTAAGAAACTGTTGGGACTCTTGGCTCTACTTCCTTATTTGGCTGTATTTCAGATCGAGTATGCCAGAAAGAACGTGAATAGTGCCAATAAGAAACTTCTTGGTGCTCAGGAAAAGCTTTATCAATCCTGGGTAGAATGGAAGAAAAATACAGGCCAAAATGATGGTGATGATCTGCGTAGTGCTGAGGTAAATAGATGTACACCAAAAATAAATGGATTGTATCCCATCAAGGTAATGGCAAACTAACAGTCCCTGAAGTGTGCAACAGACAAGCTTATGTGCAAATGTGGAATCTGGATGCTGAAGGTCAGGGCAGCTGGCTTCTGAAAAGTAGGGGACCTGAACTCTTAAATGAGCCTACTTCCTGCAAACACTCTTCAAAGACCCATTCTGGTCTCTTGAGAATGCTCATCCTGTTTAGCATGTGAACCTGTGTTGGGATATCTGTATGTAGATTAGCTAGAAACCATTTATCTGATGTGTCCAGACCAGAAGTAATGATTTGTCAGCAGTCTTAGTCACAAGACTCACTGCGTCCTACATGTAGCTTTTGGGAATGGCTAATTGATTAGAATGTACTTACCTGCTGTGACTTGTTATCCAGAGTTGAAGCAAGAATCTGCTTGACTGTTACTCGGTAGAAGCTATCAATGTTTCTTTTCACAAAGGACTTGAGTGTTGAAGAAATATCAAGTACTTTTATGACTTTGACTTAAAACTTGGTTTATTATCTGCTATAGGTTTGTTTCACTCACATCCCCCTTACTTTGCTTCTTTATGTATCTTGAACAACATAAAGCTGCTGCAGTCATAAAAAGATAGTAATGTGCCATTATGTTTCTTCGTTCTAGCACATTGAGTCAAGAACTCTAGCTATTGCACGGAGCCTCACTCAGCAGCTTCAGACCACCTGCCTCACACTGGTCTCAAGCCTACAGGGGCTGCCACAGAATGTGCAGGATCAGGTTTACAGTGTTGGGTCAGTGGCAGGTGATGTCTACCAGAGCTTTCGGTCAGCATCCTCCTTCCAAGAATTATCAGACGGCTTCATTGCAGCTAGCAAAGGACAGCTGAAGAAAATGAAGGAGTCTCTGGATGATGTGATGGATTATCTTGTTAACAACACACCGCTCAACTGGCTGGTAGGTCCCTTTTACCTACAACTGCCTGGCATTCAGCATGCTGAAAGCAAAGGTGAAGGGGAGGAAAGTCCCAGCCAGAAAGACAAACAGCCTGAACACACTACTGAATAAACTGCATAGCATGCATGTACTCTGCTGACTGACCAAACAAGTGGCCTTACTACGTGCCGCTTTAAAAAATACCCATTTTCACAATTTTTTGGTGAAAAATCCATAAATACAGGAATAGAGGAATCTACAGGCCTGGACACTGTTACACATGGGCTGTATTGTCCTGTGTAGTTAAGCCACTCTTAAAAATTCCAATTAGACTCAAGTGCCTGAGTATTGGCAGCTTACAGTTGTCAAGATGGCCCTGTTTGTCTGTCAAGCACCTCACAATGCTTCAGTGGTATTAATACCACTAGTCTAAATGAAATCCACCTTTGATTTGTTGCTTAATCTTTACCAGAATAATATAAAGGCCTTACATACTATGAAATGCATTAAAAAGCTGTACAGTCTAGCTATGTACACTTAAATGCTATGTTTGCTGCAGATCACACATTTGGTAATTACGAATCTGACTATCAGATTCTATTGCTACACAATTCATGACAAAAGTTCTGTGAGTGCAGAATGCCAAAGCTGAAAGTGGGGTTTCTGAATGAGTCAGCAGGAGTTAAATGCTGTGACAGTGTTAACATTAACTGTATGAGCTTAACTATTGTATAACACAGTAACTTGACCACAGAATCATAGAGTATCTCAAGCTGGAACGGACCCATAAGCATCATCAAGTTCGACTCCTGCTGCTTGCAGGAGTACCTAAAAACTCAACCGTATGACTAAGAGCATCATCTAGATGCTCCACGAACACTGTTCCAGTGACTGACCAAATAATTATCAACAGATTTTTTCATATGCAGTATAAAGGCAAGATTCATGCTGTTTGTACCCAGGTGCCTGCTGTTGTGTGTGTGTGTTTTTGTAGCCATCATTTTGTAACTCATTTTTGTATGTTAGTAATAAATGCTTTAGTAGCCAAAGCCTGTCTCCTTTGTTTTAAAACAATCTAACTTGCTCTTCTGTGACTCCCTCAGACTGGGTCCAGCAGAAAGCAAGCTTGACATGCAAATGAAGTAGATGTGCACTGAAAATGTTTGTGTATGTATTGATAGATAGATAGATAAGATACTGCTGCAGCATTTCCTTCCTTTTGAATTTCTGTGTATCCATCCACTGAGTCTTAGCTTTACTGCTGCTTTTTGTTGATCCTTGCTGTTGTCACCTTTAAAGATGACCTAAGCTGTGAGCTGCTGGATGTTCTAATATTGAAAAGAGACAAAAGAACCCTCTTCTCCTTTCACAGTAGGTGTTGTGTGTCCATGACATGGCCATCTACCTGCTTTGTCTTCTGACTCCCTATAAACAGTATTTACTTCTCAGCTGCATCACCAGTTTTAACTTAACTTTATTCATCCTCTTGAACTTGAGTGACAAATGTACATTAACACTCAACTACTTGGGTGGAGTTGTTCTCAGTAAATCCTGTGAACCCCTCCACTGGAAAAGAATTAGTCACTAAGAAATAAGCTTTCTTGGTTTAGAGCTGTCCAGGTAAGTTGTATCTTTTTTTCTGATGCATGCCCTATACAACTTTGGGTTGCAATCATCTAGTGTAGCAATGCCAGCCACCATTTTCAAAGAGGTCACCAAATGCAGTTCAAAGAAAGCTTATCAAATAACGACACATTGCTACATGGAACAATACCTCCACCTGGCATGATGTAGGCACTAAAGCAAATTACATGTCCAGCCTTCTAATGTGAGAGGTTTAGCTGTTAGGTCAGGGTTGGCCTAGAAGTGTGAGGAAGACTGTTTTAAGCACAGTATTAAATAAAACTATAACAAAACAGGATTACAGATAAAGATTCTGTAACTCCCAGCTTTAAATACTCACTTTCTATAAGGGAGGTGTTTAATATGAAATTAACATGAGGTGGTGAGACTCCTTTTCAGCCAGGGCCTGAGTTAAGACTTTGGGAGACAGAGTGCTTCCAGGAATTAATTTCTTTTTGCATTTAGTTTAACTATTGCAAGGTCAAGCAAGAATATCCTTTTTATCTCCATTCATAATAATGCTTGTAGAGTGCATCCACTGTTGTAGATGTGCTCAGGAACCAAATGGAACTAATTAGGTGTGGGGGCACTGGGCTGTTCAAAGAAGGGAATTCCCATTTTTCTAGATGTGTTTTAAAGTCTAACTGCTCTGGGCCTGCATCCTGAGGTGATCAATCAAATAAGATATTTGAACTTTACAATGTCTTTTAAGGACTGAGAAATAAGCAGCATCATCTGGTATCAGTGCAGGAGCAGTACATTGTGTCTGTTCTGTCTTGTGTTACTGGTTTTACCCTTGCATGGCTGTCCAGCTTTACTAAACCTCAGCAAGCAGCTGAAGTAGAAAGCAAGGAAAACTTGTTACCAGCCTTGACCTTCGAAGCCCTTCTCCCTTACCATGCCCTGTTGGGTGGCTTCTGTTGAAAAGTTACTTGGACTTTGGGCAGTTGACCTATATCTGGTGACTGCAAGCAGAGCAAGGCCTGGTTAAATGCCTTCCTAATGATTGGGCTCCTGTGTCATGCTGTTGTGATAGATACTTGTTTTGTTGGATGCTGCCCACCCTCCAAGTGTTTTTAAGTTTCTATCCATACACACACAACCCCCCAATTCCCCCTCCCCCACCCCGCAATCAATCAGAATTAGGAACCCTGTGGCAGTGGAGGAGAGGGCTGAATAACAGCAAATTGTTATGTTCCTGATTTATTATATAGAATATAATTCTCTGATTAGTATTATTAGACTCTGCTAATAAGGAGAGCACTGAATGTTTAAACTGATTTGCAACTGTACTTGCATGGTAATTTAGGATCTTATTGCAGGTAATTTAACATAGCATATTCCCACACTCCAGTCTTAACTGCAGCTGTACAGACAGAACTTGGTATTTTTTTCTACTGCAGCTAGAGAGAGTGACTATTAATATGTCCACCGGGGGCAAGAATGATGCCTTCCAAAGCCTTGGTTTTTTGCCACTTGTTTTTGACTGAAGCTGAGGTGCTTCCTCACAAAAAAAGAAGGGAAACCTGAGACACTGCCATCTTACCTGTTTAATTGCATGTATTGAAGAGCTCAGCTGCACTGCACGGAAGCTTGTTTCCTCTTAGTCCAAAATCATATTTGAGGGATGTAGCTCGGGCTAGAAAGCTGTGAGGTTTCTCTGGAACCTTTTAAAAAAGGCAAGAGCAGATGTGTTGAAAATTATAGGAAGTAGATTCAACTATTTTCAGCAAGGCAGGTAAACTCGATGAAATGGGAGAATGTCAAAGGCTGCATAGTCACACAAAACCTGGGATGGTAAAGGTTAGAATACTAACATAATCATCACTTGTAAGGTTATTTAGGGTTTATTTAGAATTCAGAAAATTACTTTTTCTCTTTTAGAGATCATGCAAAAAATTTTCATTCTAATTGACACATCCTCTTCCCAGGTGTATTTAACAGAGAACTATTATTGTATCATTGCTAATAATAGTTTTTTATGAAAGCTTTCAATATAAGCATTTGTAAATAGCTCCATATGGTATGCAAGTTTTGCAAACATATTTATAGCATTGGTCAAACCCAAATTACAAGATTTGTATAAGGACTGGAGTTGTAGCTAGTTTGCCTCAATCTAAAGAAAGGTGTAAAGCTTTTGAAATTCAAAATTATATTCAATATTCAAGATTAATATTTTTGCAATAATCTTTTCCAGAATTCAACTTAGGGTAATATTTTATAGCTAGTAAAATAGGTGAAAGGATTTGGGAACAACTGATGAGTTATTTCTCATTATTTAAAAAAAGCAGTAAATACCACCAAAAAACTTTTTTTAAACCTTCTAATTAAAAAGAGGAAACAGAACCAAACTTATTTTTAAGCATGATTGGTTAGTAATTTGCGTGATCAGAGGGTCTTACATGCAGCATCTTGCTGGAGGTATTGTGCACAGTGTTTTGTTAAATTAATTTCTTTTCATTTATTGCCAATTCATGGCAATTGTATTTCTTTTAGATAATACAGTCCCTGATGACTAGAAATAAGCGCTTGTTCTGAAAGTTCAGAAAATGAGAACGTTGTGTCAAAATTCTAGGGGCTGAGTTCTAAAAACTTAGCAAGAAAAAAATGGATTAAAGTTGTTGGTATTGACATTGACATTTGTATATGAAGCCAGCAAAGTGCCAAAGTATTTATTTTCACCATTCTATGTACGGATGTTGCAAGTATTATATCTTTGTAACTGATTTACTGAATCATACAGAGAAATTGTATGAAGAAGAGTTATATCTGGCCCTACTCTTTTATTGCAAGAACTGATAGGAAGTTGAAACAAAGCAATGCATCAACTGTGAAAAGTGATGTGGAAGCAAAGGTCCTGTACATAAGCAGTCCCATAATACCAAGGGCTTTGCATTGTTAGTTAGACTGGTGCAAATGTCAGAATATGTGATTCTAATACAATTTACCACGGTGATTCATTCTGACATCCAGTCTGTTTTACTCATGCTGAGATACACTCCAATTTGAAGTTTTTCATGGCTAGCAAAATCTTACGTTAAAGGAGTTAGATTCTTCTACTGCATGCATTAGGGAGATGAAGAAACCAGAAACTTACATTTTGAGCAATTACTCTGGTGTCACTAAGAACAAAACAGAAAAGACTAATAAAAGCCTCTTAAACATATGATAGAGAAAATTGTCTCTGGTCAGACACACTTACTGAACGTGGTTGTGTCCTGGTCAGTGCAAATAAATTTTAACTATCCATTTGGGTGCATTCTTAAAAACTGCATATGGTCTACTTAGTCGTGTTAGGATACCTGTATTTGTACTGCAGTATGAAATACAGGATTATGTGCTGATAATGGGAAAACTTGTTGCTTTCTCTAAGTGCAGTAGTGAGAGTTTTAGGAAAACTGCCATAAGCAGAAAGATGCAAGATAATTGTTGCTGGTAGAAAGATGTGTTTCCCGCATTCCTAGTGCCTTTTGGTTTTTTGGGAAACAAAAATTACTGATCTTATTTTGATCAAGCTTAAGTTCTCAAAGTGGTCCATGCATTTCATGGTATTTGCAGTAGTGCCTAGTTAGTCACATGCTGCTTAAGTTCTTCTAAAGATCAGTTTTAATTAATAATTAGTATCTCAAAGTTCCCCAGTGTCCAATGACTACCTACTTTGTAGGAAACTAAATTAACATTCAGTGCTTCTGTGCTGTGTACAACCTGGTAGCTGAAGCAGTAGTCTGTTTATTTGATACATTGTCTGCCCTTCTTGCATGTCTTCATAGCAAACAAAGCATAGGTTTTCCTTCCTACTGTCTTTCATTAAAGTAAGTCATAAGGTGTTTTTCAGTTAGGGAGTGGATTAAAAATTAAGCTCAGTCCGTGCTGAGCTTAAGTTACAGAAATGCCTACAATTTGCTGTTGCTTTGAACATGTAGGACCAAAGTCCTGTAAAAATGCAGCAGTAGTTATTTGCTGATATTGTGTCTGGCTCCAAGTATGTCACATCACCAACATTAACCATAAATCAAACTACAGATGTATTTTTCACTTGTAGCAAAAAACTTTTGGTTATGAGCAAATTGCCTAACAATATCCCATTTTTCAGAATTGCCTACCTAAGTAATCTAAGTCCTACTAAGGGGACTTAAGGGTTGGGACTTAAGCTCGTAAGTGTCTTAGCCAACATTTTTAGAAGTCTGTAACATCCATGTATCCACTGATGTCTCTCTGGCAATTCCTGAAGCCTTTTGCTGCTTTGCAGTGCAGAATGCTATACATGCAGTTAAAACAAAGGCCAAAGTGAAATGACAGTTCCAGGTATTTGTTTCCTTAGGAAAGGTTTGATGCTGTAGGCAGGCAGAGCAACACAGCAATCCATAGCAATCTCCTAAGGACAGATTACTTTGTACAGGCCATTGCTTTTGTGAAAAGAAGAAAGGCAAAATTAGTTTACAAACCTCCATTCTTTATTTTCCAGTCACCAGGTTCACTAAATTGTCTACTAAGTTCAGCTTTTTTCGACCTCTGCTATAAAATCCTGCCTTCTAAGCAAGTGTGTAGTATTTGGTCTGTCTTAATGCTTCGTGTTTCCTATATGTCTGAGCAGATTTCACTCTGTAATCAGGATGCTGGGTCTGATTTCTAGAGGTGCTGAGCATCTCTGTGTCCTCAGTGAAGGAGTACTGCACAAATTTGTTCAGTTTTACTTTTAAATTGATTGAAATTTCATTCCTACACAGGTTCCAGATTTCACTATTACAGACCTGTCTTCAGAGTCAGATGATGTTCCAGACATTTTGGATTTGGATGAAGAGGATCAACAGGACTTTTCACGCACAAACGGCCCTTACACTACAGGGCAAAGAGCTGAATAGAGAAGCACAAAAATGTCTTTTTGATACAATGTACCTTTGCCATGTTTAATTTAGATTTCTCCTTTTTAAAGATGAACCTGCCTAGTTTAGGGATTATGGGGATATTTTTTTTTAAAAAGGAGTACTGTTTCACTTAGCTGCATCAAAAATCTGGGTTTTTCAATGTAAGGAATGCACGCTACATTAATCGGTTAGCATGGGTGTCAAGCTCCCATTCTACAAGCCAGGTATAGCCTAACCAGTGTATCCAATTAATCTAATCTTTGTCGATTATTTGTTCTCCTGGGGTAGCAGCCATGAGAACACCCCAGTGCTTTGCATAAAGGGCTGCCAACAAAAGGAGTTGATGAGGATTTGCCCACAAAATTTCCCCTTTCAGTCTACATGAAAAGCAGTGCTGCATCTACCTCTTTGCTGCTGGGAGGGCTAAGAGACTTTGTCTATCTCAGATTTCCTCAGGTTCTTTTGTTAGGCTCTGCACCTACAGAGCTTAGACGCTTAGAGCTTTCCTTTGGCAAGAGTGTTTTAAGCACAAAAGGACTTCCTTTCTCTCCACATGCCTTCTGTGTGCAAATATTTTGGCCGACGCTATGCTATCAATTGTGGCGCCTGAGACTAAAAGGAGGTAAATGCTTCAATATTAAAGTGTTCCGGGAATAAGGAAGCATTTAAAAAACAAAGAGGAAGAGACTGTAAAAAGAAAGGAAAAATAGAGAGTATAAAGACTTCGGACAAAAGAAAATTTGATAAAAAAGAGGTGATTGAATGTAAGGACAGTTGTGGTGACAGTGATTTTAAAAAAAATGTTTAAATAAAATCTTAATCAGTTATTTGCTAAGGGCTGCTGAGTCCGCATTTGCTCGCACACAGTAACTTCTCTAGGAGTTGGAGAGAGTGGGAACAGAACTGGAGGCGGGTTTGTTAACATTTCTTTCCGAGGGCCAGGCTGAGCTGCTGTCGCAGAGGCGTCTCCGTGTCGTCGGTGTGACTGCAGCGGGGTCACGGGGAGCGGCGGCTCAGCGCCGCTCTGCCCCGGCCGCCCCCATCCTGGGACACCTGCCGCTGTGAGGGCCTGGAAGTCTGGTCACTGAAATGCCTTGGAATAAAAGTTTGAACCGCACAGCCTGCTTACCGGTGCAAATTTTTCTTGTTTGGTTTGTTTTTTGGTTTGGTTTATTTCCCCCCCCCGCCTTAAATTCTGCAATCCGATTACAACCCTACTTAAATAGAAGGGCTGGAAGCGTACCAGCGCCTGGACTACACCTCCCGTGAGGCAGCGCGCCCGCCTCGCCTCGTCTTTGGGTATAGTGAGCGGGCTGGAGGTCTCGCGAGAATAGGGGCGTGGCCATTTTGGCGTAGGCCCGCGCGCGGGAGATTTTGGCGGGTTGGGGAAGATGGCGCCGGCGGCCGCTGCCCGGCGGGTGCCGAAAGCTGTCACGGACGCCAAACGCGAGAGCCGTCACCTCTGGCTTTGTTTGCTGGCCTTGGGCTTCGACCCGAAATGCCACCGCGACGTGAGACTAGGAAGGTCAGTGCTAGAGAGAGCCGGGGGAGGGCGGAGGCGGGGGGGTCCGAGCAGGGCCCCGGGTCTCACCGGGGAGCGCGAGGCAGGAGCGTCTCGCCATGGCCGCCGAGGGGCCCGGTGCCCTTGGCGACATGTAGCGCCCGGGAAATGCCCGCAGTGTCGTCGCAGGCCACATCATCTCTGTCGGAAGAAATGAAACCCAGGCATGGTGAGAGTTCCGGCTCCCCCGGTGAGACTTGTGGGGAAGGCGAGGTGAGGGGCTTCCCTAGCGCGTGTTTTGAAGACTTGCCTTGAAAGATAACGCTCTTGCCCGAATTGTTCAGTACCATCGTAGATGGTTAGGGGGTTGGAATAGACCTTAAAACATCCCACAGATCCCATCCCCGCCCCCACCGCTATGGGCGGGGACATCTCCCACTAGACCAAGTTGCTCAAAGCCTTACCCAGCCTGGCCTCGAACACTGCCACGGTCGGAGCATCCACAGCCTCCCGTTCCAGTGCCTCACTACTGTCACAGTAAAGGTTTTTTCCCTAATATCTAACCTAAATTTTCCCTCTTTCAGCTTCTACCCATTACTCCTTGTTCTGTCGCTACAATTCCTGACGAAGAGTCCCTCTCCAGATTTCCTGTAGGCCCCCTTCAGATACTATAAGGTTGCTATGAGGTCTCCATGCAACCTTCTTTTCTGCAGGCTGGACAGCCCCAACTCTCTCAGTCGTTGTAGGGGAGGTGCTCCAGTCTCTTTTTCAACTTCGTGCCCCTTCTGTGGACTTGCTCCAACAGTTCCATGTCCTTATTATGTTGGGGGCACCAGAACTTAATGCAGCACTCTAGGTGGGGCTCTCACAAGAGCAGAGCAGAGGGGCAGAATCACCGGTGGCCTTTGACCTGCTGGCCACACTGCTTTTGTTGTAGCCCTGAATTTCACCTGTGTTAAACAGGATGAAAGGTGCATAGTTTTACACAGGAAATAAAGCATTCAATGAATTACTCTGTGATATAACATTGTTTTGTAGTCTTTAGCAGCCAGTAAAAATGCTGTTAATTTGTCACCATAACTACTTCTGATGTGGCTGTTTATTTCTTTATTAGGGACATGTTTGCTAAACCAAACAACAGAGCTTTTACTGTCATTGCCCAGTTCTTGTTTACCAAGCTGGATAAGCGCCGCGCAAAACTAACTTTCAAGTAAGTATTTGGTGTCTGAGGTTACGGCTATGCCTTCAATTAAGAATACATTTTATACTGCTGCTGGAGGGGAAGGAAGTGGTTTCTTGGGGAATACTGTGGAAGAAGAGCATATGGTCAGAGAATATGTTTCCTTTTGATCATAGCTCAGTCAATCAATTTTGATCAGTCTGAAACCTTGCCTTAATTTATTATCTGTTTCGTGGCAACTTTGATATAAACTGTAATAGCTGATAAATAATCTGCTTGTCCCATTTATCTTGCTGACCAAACAGAGAATAACATTTCCCATTTATGGATTGTTGCCAGGACCTTCAACATGGCAAGAACCCTGTATTCTCTGATGATTTTCTTTGCATAGCAGAGCTATTTTAGCTTACACATTTGAAGATGTGGCAGGAGGGAGACTGCTAATATGAAAATGGTCAGGGTTCTGGCCTTTTTTTTTTTTTTTTTTTTTTTCCTTCCCCTGTCCTGAGTTAGAAAGAGCTGCAGACAAATCTCTGAAATAATCTGTAATTAACTTATGGAAAGAAAACATTGTCATTTAACAAACTTTTATCTGTTCTTGGTCTAAGGTATATGCCCCTCATTTTCTGTCTCAGCATCAATAAGAAATCTGTGTCTTAGTCTTTTTTTTATAATGGTTAATTAGGTATCTGAATATTTGAACATGTTTTGAAATTTCTTTTTATTTTTTTTTTCCTTCTTCTTCTTCATCCACTTTAAATGAAAAGGCACGCTGGATTAAGAAAGCCAGCAAGTCCTAGATTTAGGAAGCAATGCTGTCTGTGGCTTGGAGAAATTGCAGTGAGTATTATGAAGAGTGGAAGTTGATGCTCTACTGGTTTATGTGACCTTACTCTTTTTTTGAGGGCACTGTTTTATATCAGAGTTTTAAATAAGGATTTTTTTAATCAAAGAATTCAGTTTTACCTTGTATATTCTTTCATATAGTTTATCTTGGACTTCTTTGAAGAAAAAATGTTGTCTTTGGGGAATTTAGAAGACAGAGACCTACCTAATTGTGGGTCTTAAAACTGTTGTGGCTTGCTTTTGGGTAACAGTGTGTGATTGAATGGAAGTCTAGAGAGTCCCTTAGCCCTGGGTGAGACTAACTTCCTTCAGCTTGAGGGCTATTTGTTTAAGTTGCCTGGGAAAGCATTTTTTACTGTGAAAGCTGATTCACATGCATGAAAAACTATTAATAGTATTTTCTTGTATATGGGGAAAGGGACTAAAATGTAAGGCAAGCTTTTTAAAGATGAAGCAAAACTGATCACTTCAGGTATCATTGCTTATTATGTTGCTTTCTTATGCTGCCTTTGTTTTAATGATTATTCTAGAAATCTTGTATTTATGTACTGCAATACTTCTGGATTTTAGTAATAGTGGATGAGGTGAAAGCCAATGATGCAATATCTTTAGATATGGTTAAGGTACTCTGATTCTTGACTTCAGTAGAAAATATGAAAGAAAACTTGGAAGTGTTTTCAAAGATAGGGATTATGAATTAGGAATGAGGAAGGCACCAATTTCTAACATTTATGCAGCACTGACTTCAGTCTTTGCATTGAAACTGTCTTGTGTACAGAATTTGGTGGGGTGTTGGGAATATTGAAAAAAGCTTTATTCTCTTCTGACTACAGTAGGTGTCAACTGTGGTGGCAAAATCATTTAGCTTTGCATCAAGCTCGCTAGTGAGTAATTGCAGCATTTTGGTATGCAGCCAAGTCTTTGAAAGCTGTTGTTGATGCTTTACTTCTTAGATTAGTTTTGCGTTTAAAATGACTGTACTTTTCTAGAGTCGAAAGGAAAGAGGTTTTCCACGAATTACTCCTTCCACACTGATTTGTCCTGGTGGTGCTAGATTTATTCACGTGGCATACTGTTTTGCAAGATATGTATTGATTGAGGACATGAAAAAGCTTTCTGTAGGTAAGCTGTATGGGACAATACCAATGCTTCATTTGCAATGTTTGTAAATCTATCATGTCTTTAATGTATGACAGGAGCTTTAAGTCGTTCTTAGTTGGCTGCTCAGGTCAGTCTTTCACAGAGTTCTGTGCACTTGCTTAGAGCTACTGCTGATAGAACAGTGCAGATGGTTTTGCTCTCTATTGTGTGTTATGGGTCTAGTTCCAGGGTTCACCTGGGCAGTGCTCTGCACCATTACCCACATAAGCAATGGTTTGTTCCAAAAGTATTGGACTGCTGTACTATTTTCTTTCTTGGAACTTGAGGAATTCTGAAGGATCAGATCTGTCTATTTCAGGCATCTTGTATTATTGTAACCTAAAGAATATAGAAAGGGAGTGAGAGTGAGGGAATGAAGGTGTATAGAACAGAAAAAAATGGCAAAAGAGGCAGTACACTGCATGTTCTATTTCAGTCCAGGTAGAAATGAGCATCTTGATTTGTGATTCTTGCAGTTTGATCTAGGTAGATTAGGAAGTTATCCATGTGTTAAAAGCAAATAATGTAGTCCAAACACTGACTTCTGTTTAGGCACTGGTATACCTTTTGCTGAAGCTGTAAAGCGGAGACCTAAGGACATGTACATAGCAAGAGCAAGACATAGAGTTGCATACAATAAACTGCTGCAAATTCTTCAAAGGCAAGACTTCGTTATTCAAGAATATGGGAAAAAAGCACGGTAAGTAACGCATTAAAAGAAAGTGACTTTTCATAAAAGCTGACTTATGTGTATGTGTTTTAAAAGGATTTGAGAAGTCTTTATATGCTTTACATCATGCGTTCTGTTGAATTTCTCCCATATTTTCCCCCTTTACCTTCTTTCATTGGCAGTTGTACTGCTTGTAGATCTTCTGTGAAGCGTAGTAGTCTAAAGAAATTAATCATTTAGGAGATGCTGTATGTTGTCTGGGCATTAAAATGGTCAGGGAATTCTACATGTATAGCAGTATGATTTCTTTTGAAGGGTCTTATCCTAAAATATAACATTCTCAGGATGAAACATTTGGTTTTGTTTAGTCACTGTGAGACACATTTTATTTACTTAAACCTTAATTCTTTCACCAAAAGTATGCTATTCTTAGCTCTTGTTTATGGCAAACATTCCCAGCTTGAGAAATATCAAGAGCTGGAACTCTCTCTGCAGGCATAGAGCCATGTATCAGCAGAATTTGCAGAATTTGTGTGGGATAGTTTACATGACTGGAGCACTGTCATGGACAGTTGTGAATTGTTCAGTAAATGGCAGAAAAGGGCGAGGAGTTGCACTGTAAGTAAAAGAGCAGTGTCAGTGCATGTAATGTAGCTCTATACAAGAGGACCGGTCATGTTTCACGCTGTTTGATGTGGGTTTAGCATCCAGGGAGACTTCATGGTGGGTTTCTGCTGGCCCTGATTCTTGTAGAGGACTGCAGCTTTTCCTAGTATTTGCTAGGAACGTAGTTCAGTGGTGCATTAGCAGTGTAGGAAGCGGGAGTACCTAGAGAATGACTTCACAATGTAGTCACTGAGTGTGCTGAATAGAGTGATGCTCTTTTGACCTCACTGTGTAAATAAGAGAAACTTCTCTGGAGATGTTACAGGGCTCTTATGGTCACTGCAGCCAAGACTGTAGAACTTCAAATCCAAAGGAATGTGAGGAAGACAAGAGGAAAACTAATGACGCTGGCCTTTTCATTTGAGTGTATTTCCACTGGCCCAGGCAACTGTAGGAGGTGTCTCGTGGAAAACAGGAAAGCTCAAGAGTGATAGGATACTTTCAGAGATCCATGCTGAAACTCATGTGTGTTCCATCTCCTTAAGTCAAAAAAGAAACAGGTGCAAGAAAGAACCAGCCTGATTAGGACAGTGTAGCAAGATATGTATGGAGTACAGAAAAGGGAACTGACTCCAAGACACAAATACAGAAATATTTCTCAGGTGTGCAGTGATGTAGCTAGGAAGGCCAAAGTTCAGCTAAAGCTCTAAGAGCCTGGTAAGAGCTTGAAAAAAGAATCCCGTAGTGTGTTGTTAGGAAGTGCAAGTACATGGAGGATTTAGATCTGCATCTGAACAAAATGGTAACTTTCAAGTCTCACAGGCTAGAATACCCAGTTTGTACTTTGCCTCAGGCTACATGGGTAAGATCACTGGACCAGTCTCTGTTGCAAGAAGCAGTGGTGAAAGAAGCAAAGGTTTCACTGCTTTCATCCAAGAGTACACAGATACTTACCTGGCATAATTTCAGACTGATATCCTTGGAAATACAGAAGGCTAGTTAAAGGGGTGAGCCCAAAGGGTGATAGTGCCTCAAAGTTGTAACTGGTCTATGAGTGGAGTTCCTCTGGGGTTGATGCTGTGTCCTCACAAGGGATACGGATGACACGCTTGCATACAAACCCACCAAACTTGCAGATGGTGCCAAACTGTGAGTAAGGAAGATACACTGCAATGGGGAAGCATATCAGAGACAGACCATGCTGGGTCTGGGGACTTGTACAGCAAAAATTTAATGGGGTTTAACAAAGACCAGTGTGAGATCTTGCACCTGAGAGAGAATAGTCTCCAACAGCAGCGCAGGTTTGTAGGTAGGGGACTAGCTCTGCTAAGAAGAATTAGAGGTGAGAGTAGTGTGGGGCTGCAAGTTGAGCATGAGTCAGCAGTGTGTCCTGGTAACCAAGACCAGCAGCCTATCATGCTGTATGGAATGAGCGCTGGTCAGGAAATGGTGGGCAATTGTATTATGCATCACTCATTTTTCTTCAGTTTTACTCTTCTCTTTCTCCTTTTCATCTGTGTTAGAATATTTTTATTTCAGCTATTAAACTGTTCTTACCCTGTAAACTTCACAGTTTTTCAGATTCTTCCTATTCTACGGGACCTGGGGAGTGAGTGAGCAGCTGTGTGGTACTTAGTTGCTGGCTGGGGCTGACAATTCTAATGCCACATGTGGAATACTGTGTTCAGTTTTGATCAGCCCACTTGAAGAGAGAGAGTGAAAGATGGGAAAGATACTAGCAGAGAGCTGCAATGGATTAGAGCGTTGCAGAGTGTGAAATGTATGAGTAAAAGCTGGAGAAGTTTGATTTGCTTAGCCTGAAAAAGGCAATGCTAGGGGTTTAATCACAGTTTCAGTGTCTAAAAAGTAGTTGTGGAGAACATGGAGGTACTCTTCACAAGGATGTATTGTGACAGGACAAGGCAGTGGGCCCAAGGTGTTTAGGGGAAACCTCCATCTGGATTTAAAAAAATCTCTTGTGAGAACAATTAAACCGAAAAAGGTTGCCTTCAGAAGTGGAATCTCAGTTCCTGGAAATATTCAAGACTTGGTTTGACCGAGACTAGGAGTAGCATAATTAAAGGCTCTGCTTTCAATGGAAGGCTCAAAAATACAATTTCCAAAGGTCAAAGTCTCCTAAATTTCTCTGATTTCTGTAATTCTGTGTCTCCTATGACCTTGTTTGGGAAATATTACTGCTGTTTACCATTTGAGGGATACCCTTCAAAAGTGTAATTATTTATAGGTTTTTTTTCATTCTTGACAAGACATGGGAGCTCTGAAGATCCTTTTGAATGCAGCATGATTCAGTGTTTCTGAAAATCAGACTACTATGCTTTTACGTGCTGAAAATGTCAATGAAAGCACTTTGACAAAAGAACTTCTGTGGTCCAGCTGCTTGTACTCCTGTTCTCTGGTCTTTTGAAAGTGAAGGATTTGAAAGTGAAGGATTTGAAAGTGAAGTTGCTGAATATGTTCGTAGTTCATGCTGATAATAGACATTTCTAGTAACTTAATTATTATTGCTGGGTATAAGAAACAACTGCCTCAGTATGCAGATTGGGAAAGAATGAGCATGATCGGTTCATGACTGTAAGCAATTCTGATAAGCCTGTTCTAGCTTTTAAATTTTTCCATAGGGTTTTAATTAGAGAAATACAACGGACAAAGTCTGAATATGCAGTCATGCGGAAGCGGTCTCGCAGGTAAGTGTTTTTCCTTGTAACTAGGTTAGGATATATGAAGTAGATTGCATGCTCAGTTTTATGAAATATGAACTATAATTTCACAGTAGTCCGCTTGAACTTTTTTTTGCATATGCATACAGGATGAAACAAAACGACCGAAACAAAAATGACACAACCGACAGAATTCAGAAGGTGAGCATTTTATTCGTGCTGTGGCAGCATGTTGAATTGTAACGTTTCTGCAACACCTACTGTCAGTCAGATACTGTTATTTGCACTTGTCTACCTGTGATTATGCTAGCATTTCATCTGCCTTCATGCTGTTTTGATGCTCTGTCATTATAGATATTATGGCAAATGTTTTAACACAGTGTTTTTGTCCTTTTCTGTTAAGGTCCGCAGTATGTGGACACTTATAGCGGAAATGCTTACGTCTCTGAAAAAGGAAAAGGCAGTTGTGGATTCTGTACTTGAAGACTGTGCTCATCCATGTATTTTAGATGGCACTGATGTAGTTTTGCGTGTTCCACGGTTGTTGACTTACAGAGTTGAAAGTGACATACATGGAGTAAGTGGTTTTTATCCTTCTTGCTAAATTGGTAAGCTGCTTTTATTTAGTCCCCATTAGGATGCAATTAAATACCTTAAAAAATTAAACAAATACATAATGGATTATTAGAGATGATTGCTAAAGGATGCATAAAATATGTCTAATTTACATACAGAAATTTCTTATGCTTATAATGCTGTTTTGTATTTGTTATGTCTAAGACATTAACTTTTTCAGTTCGGTAATTACATTGGTAAGTCTGCCTAATTAGCGCTTTGACTTTTTTGTTGTTTAGACATTAAACCTATTTTGACTTGTTTAACCAGTACTTCAAGTAATTGGCTTTTGTTACCGTTGTGTTGCCTATGGTGTTCAGTTATGACATTGGTGGTGTTTGTGCCGTATCTTTTGGGGCTGTGGTCAAACAGACTACTTCATTGGTTGATGTTGCTTTAACCTAGAATATATTTTTTAAAAAATGAAACAATAATGAACTGAATCTAAGTATAACGTATACCATGTCCTGGTTCTGACTACAGAAGACATAACTGTCTGATATGGGTACTGTTCACTATTTATTTTTTTTCCTTGCTTGCTCTACTTCAAGTTTTGTACAGGAAATTTATATGAAGATGGAAAACTGAATTTCCTGACAGTTATTCAGTTGTTAAATGAAGCCCTGAGAATGTTGAGAGATGAACATTGTCCATGCGAATTAAAAGAACTTCACAGAATTAAAGCCATGGTTACATACTGCAAGAAACTACTACAGGACTTGAACTCAAAGAGGTAATTGTTGGGAAATTTTCTCTGATTGTTTGTTCTTAAATGGTAGGATCATGTCTACTGGAGTCTTTTTTAGAAAAAACATGTTGGTTCAGTGTATTTCTTGTGTCTCTGGGAAAATTAGCATTTGTTTTTAATTACTTATCTAACTTTTTATTGGGATTCTTCTCTAGGTAGCTTCAGCCTTTTGCCTTTGTTTCATTAATATTTTAGTTTTTGTTCTGGGGTACCTAATTTGCTAGCTGATCTGAATTTTGCTTTTTTTTTTTTTTTTTTTTGTCTTGTTGCATTAATAAGTTCTGAGATTTTTAAAACTTTTATCTGTAACTGGTTTAGAGAAATTTAAGGTGTGTATCTCACTTGAGTATATGTTTTAGTGTAGTTCTTCCAATTCTGCTGTAAGAAACATGAAGACTACCTAGCAGCAGCTTTTTTGGTTGTGAATTTCAGTTAGTTTGTAGTGTATGCACAAATGCATGAATAAATTGATATGTGTCAAAGGTCTGTCAGGGTACGTGGGAAACATAATACTTGCCCTCTTTATGTAGAATTGTTACCTCTACTGACAGATGTCTTCATTTTCTATGTTTATATGTTACAGTCTAAGAAATGTGCAACAGTGTTGTGAGCAAAAGCGTCAGTCTATTTCCAGAAAACAGGAGATCTGGGAATCGAAGTGGGAAACTATTCTTGGCCAGTGTCCTTCTAATTTAATCTTTAGAGATTATCTAGTAAGTAGTATTCGTTTTATCTGATTCTGGGGAAAAGGGTGAAGGTGAGAGAGGATTTAGGTCTAAACTGGTGCATTCTGTTGCAACACTTCAGCTTTATTTGTAAGGTTAGGGGACTCCCATAGTGCAGCATATCTGATTATACTTTAAAAAGTAGTCTTTCTTAAAGAGGATACATTTGACTATATGATACCTGATGTATTCACTGAAGATGTGGGATGGAACGATCTTGTAAAGATGGTAGATCAGCATAAGGGTGAGCAGGTTGGTTTTTGTTTTGTCTCTGTCCATCCTCCTGTGGAAGCTGAGGTTTGTTCAGTTAGGAACATTTGCTGATTTCTGTTTTCCCCTTTTAAAGTGATGTACTTGATGAATGAGCAGTAATTTCCATTCTGATGCTCACATTGACGGAGGTTGTACCCATTGTGTAGCTATCCAGCAGAGAGAGGAGAAACTTCTTGTTGCATCTGGTGGCTGGTTTGCAGAAAAGCTGTTTTAAATAACTGTTAATTGCTATTGATAAACTGACTTTTTCTGCCTGCTTGTGTAACTTTTTTTGTCCTTTTGAAAGGAACCTGCTTCGCCACTCCAGTCTTCTAGTTCTTCAGATGAAGATGAAGACACTATCTGTTGTCAATCATTTGCAGGTTGGTGAACAGGAGGAGCTTCTTTTCCTTCTCCCCCAGTGCCACAATTGTTAAAAGTTACATGGAGTCCAAAAGGCTCTCTTCCTGCATTTGCAGATGGTCTTTGATAGTCTGTGATAATTGATTCTGAATGACTCTTGACCAAAACTGCCTTGCATTTTTCAACTTTGTAGTATTGGACATTCTCTGAAGCTTGGCAAAAACCCAGTGCTGAGCTGTTTGATATTTTGTTGTTCTTGCACAAAGGATGTTGAGACAGATGTCCGTGTACAGAGATTCATTCACAGATTCTAGAGAATACATTCAGTCTAACAGTAAAGGTTACTTCGGGTTGGAGGAGTAAAAAAGAGAGAAAGAAGGTAAAACTTCCCATTGACCATCTAGGAAAAGAAGTTGAAGGTGTCCCCCCAGGTAGCTACCTTTCTCTGGTGCATTCTGAAATACTTAATTCCTTAGTAACTGTGCCATTTGATCAGGATCTCACTTGATCTGTGTTCGTTGCATTCAGTCATTAGGTTAATAGTGTTGATCAGAGCTGACTTTGACCAGGCTTGGTTGTTGCACCATGCTAAGTGGCTGATGATCTGATGATATTTTACTGGGTGGTTCTTATTGACTGAGTGCTGAGTGTCACTAGTATAGAGTTCTAAGTTAAAAGCTACAAAGCAAGGGGGAAGACTGCTTCAGTCATGTCATTTGCAGTCCCTTTTAGGAAAAATTGTATAGCAGAGCTGTATTGGAATTTCAAGATTCAAAATGATGGTGAGAAGATCCTTTTGGTTGTAAAGGGGAAAGTACTCAGCAGTCTGAGTGTATGTGCGTATAAGGCTAGAAGCTGCAGAGGAAAGACGCAGAATTGGAAATGAAACATAGTTTGCCTTAAAAATTTGAAAGATTGAAGCACTGTACTATGATGCTGTGAGCTGGTAGTATCAGAAATCTTGAGACAAATTGATATCTGTGACATTCTCTCTACATCGGAGAATCCAGCCACTAAGAAAACTAACTTCTGCCTGGTTATAAGGTCAACTCCAAAAACAAAATATTGACCTCACCTAACTACTGGAAGTGAACCTGGATTTTTGATGTGTTGTTGAGATGAATGTGACAGGAAATGCCATTTGTCCTTGCAGAAGCTGAAATTTAGGATTAGTAGAGATCTACTGAAATTAATGGCTATTTGTTCAAGATGTGCCAAAGTTAGCACAATGTTCTAGACAGTCCGTGATGGAGGTATGTGTACCTCTAGTAATGTTCAAAACATTTACTTCTGTAACGTATGCTTATGCAAAGCTTTACCTTGCTTGGACTGAGGCAGCAAGAGGGATGAGTATATCTAGAGAGATATTTATTGATTAATGCAGTTGAGGTAGAGGTGGGTGGAATTGTGCTTTGTGGAATCAATGTGCCACACAATTGATGTATGTGAAGAGGAGGGGATAATGATGTTGTGGCTAGGACTGTAGTTTGGAGGAAGGTGGAAAGTCTGATTGATATGTGCAGGGCAGCAGATGAATCATGCTTCTTGAACATGTGTTCAGGAACAACAGAAAGTGGTGCTGGCTGCTAGCGGCATCTGTGGCTACAGGTACTGCCTGAGCAAAAGGATTGATAACGCTGTCCTGTTTATGTATTAATTTATTTTTCTTGAAGTGTTCATAAAGTCCATCCAGTGAGTAGACTACAGAAGTAGTGTGAGTCAGCTGTGTCACATGGAAAGCCTAAGTGAAGAAAACAGAAGCAATAATAAAACTTCTGCGTTGCTTTCGCAGATAATTATGACTCTTGTCATGAAGAAAGCCATGGGAAAGATGATGGGGCTTTGGAAACCATGATGGATACAACATTAGTACCTTCAAGATGGTATGCTTAATGAGAAATTGATAAAGAAGCAGTAGAAAAATTAGAAGTTTACATATTGGACTTGAATATTTTTCATGTCTTGAGTCATGGCGGAATATTTCAGTAGCCCACTCCTTATGTAACAACGACGTGATTTAGCAAGATAGTCCTAAAGTAACTGCTGCTTTCTCCAGCTGATGACAGATTGATCTGCTGGTTGCTGCTGAATAGGATAAATATCAGCCAAATTGCAAGGTTTTTTCCTTGATTTTTAACTGTATTCTAAGATTCAAGAGACAGGTGGAGAGAAATTTTTGTTTTTCAGGCTAAACTTTCTCTACAAGACTTTTTTCATTACTCTTCTTTAGAGTTACAGTCACACTGTACTGTAGCTACTCTTCCTTACAGTACCAGCAAAGGACAGAGCACAGAACAATGGTATTCTAGAAAGTTTTTTCCCTTTTGTCATTTGCTTAGTCCAGGAATATTTCATGACCTTGTGAATAATGCTGTCTTTCATAATATGACTCATACAGGTGCTTGAAAGTTGCCTACTAAGAGATCAAGGGAGTTAGCAAAGGAATGCTATCCATTCTTAAGACATCAGTAGATGTAGTTGCGTGTAAATCTCAGAGTCTGTCAAAGTAATGAACAATTCTGGATTTCTTTCAGTGACTTCATGCACCATGGAGATTTGTTTGCTTATGAGGCTACAGACAGGTAACATCAAAAACATTTTTAGGTGCGCTTTCCCTAACAAGTGAGGACCGTGCATTTTTGAGAGCTATGCAGTTAGCACTAAAGTTACCAGAAGTGATAAGGCTAAATTTTTTGGTAGCCAGGTGATTGTTAAATATCAACAAGTTTATATAGGAACAGACCTGTGGATGCCAGAAATGGTTCAGACAAAGACTACATAGAAAAAAGAATGTTGTCAAGTCTGCAGAAGACTTTCCAGTTATCTTTTACTGCAGAATGCAGAACACTTGTTTACAAATATATTGAAAAATCCCTTCTTTTTACCTGTGTGATAATCAGTGGCAGAGTTTATTAATTTATTATTTTTGGGAGGCTGATACACAACTAGGGCTAAATCTGCTCTAATTGTCACATTGTTCTCCCTATAGTAAAATTGCTTTCTGATGACCGGGACGAATTGAGGGAAATCGTAACGGACAGATACGGAGCACACAATATGTAACAGCCTTCTAAAATTTGCATTTCAATTGTTTAATTTGTCTCTAATATTGTTGGTTTTTTTGTTGTCTTGTCTCTTCCTCTCTCCCTCGTTGAGAAGCTCATCAGTGCTGCAGTTGCCAGAAGCATTTGAAAACAGAGACCTGTTAATTGAAAATGTAACTTTCAATCTTTGATATAAATTAAACTTAAAACATGTCCTTTTTATATTGGTTGAAACTCAGACAGTGGGAGAGTGTTGTGGGGCTTCAGCTTGTTTTGTGGGTGGTTTTTTGTTGTTTTTTGAGCAATATTTTTACACATTTGAGTTAGTATGGCAAAATTGTAAAAGCTAACTCTTCAGTGACTTCGTTAAGCTTTAGGAAAGGACAGTAGGAAGTAGGTGCCCTTGTATCTGACTTCGGTATAACATACAGTGTGTGACTGATTCACTGCTTGCTGAAACAGTCTTTGATGTGAGCAGTGGTCAGATTTTGTTTCTTTAAGTTGTATATGGAATTTAAGGGTTAAAATGTGTAAAAGCAGCTTGGATGCACAGTTTTCCATTGCACAGCTGTTCACTGTACTGTGATCAAGGTAGTTGCAAATAAGTCGTCCATGTTGTGTGTAACACCTATCCTAGTCACTACTTAGGTCCTACTTTGAATACAGTTGTAAAAATATTTTGTATTTAGTTAGAATTCAAGACTGAAATATTTTTGTTGACTAAACACTGGGGCTGTTGCAGTTCAGAATTTTTGCAGCAGTTCATGCTAATATCCTTGCTTCATTTTAAAACTACTAATAATTTCTGTGTATTCCTGTAGAACTCGCATACTGAAACTTGTGTGAGAAATAAAAAACCTGTGCCTCCAAAAATCTTAAAACATGGAAAGGAAGAATTTCCCACTTCAGAAATGGAGGAGAATGCAGGTGAAGATGGTATCCAGCCAAAGTCTTCTGTGAAAAAAGAAGACCTTCTTGAGAAAGCCAGAGATGAACTTGCAGAAGAGGTTGGGACATAATTTTTTTGTTTTTAAGTAAATGATCACTAAGTTCAGAGAACAAAACACTAATTATATAAAAAAATGTCTCTTGTAATCCACATACATTGAAAGTTAGCTTTTTCTGCTAGATAGTTTTCAGAATCACGGATTTTTACAGTGGATTCATGAAGTACACACTGAAGGTGTGGAGTTTGTTCAGGTATCATGCTTAAAAATCATGGTAAAGTGAGTAGTATGTTCAGTAGAATCATGTACTTCACTCTGTGAAGTACACTCATATATTCAGAAACAAAAAGAACTGTTGAATTCTGAAGTTATACAGGTTAAGTATTTAACAGGGACTTGGGAATTTTAAGCAGGAATGTAAGTAATTTTTCTTTTAGGTATTTTATTTAAGATTTGACTGACGAATTCCTTCACAGGTATTACTGTCAAATGTGCCACATCTTGTTTTGGAAAGTAAATTGCATTTTTCATTGAAATGATAGTTACTTTTCATCTGCTAAAATTTTTGATTTATATGAATATCTCTCTAGTCTTCATGCTTATGCAGTTCTTGGCTAATATCTTAAATATATTCTATCTGAGGACACTTTCTTATTTGAAAGGTGGATTCATAGATCATGAGTGAACTGAGAATTGAATTCTGATTTCAGTCCCTTACCTTCATTTTGTGTTTGTAGGATACTATGGTCATTATGAACCTAAGCAGTAAATAAGAGAAAAGTTAGGATATTCCAAATTCTCCACATGATTTGGAGAATGAGATTTATTTTGAACCATAACTGACAGAAATGAAGAGGTTATAATTTTGCTTTCTCAGAATTTGCCATTCTCTAACATCCCACAGGTTGCAAAGTCAGTGATGTCTGAGTCACCTGACAGTGGTGAAGAAAAAGGAATATCACTTGAGCGTCTCATTAGCTCACTGTCTTTTAACCCATTTTTAACAAGGAAACAAATACCTCGAACTCCAGAAGTTCTGCGTAAGTTTGAAACTGTTTTTGTAATGCTCGTTGATAAAATAATGTGGTTACTTCATTGGCATGTCACACAAGAAGAAAAAGATAATTATTTCAGTGATGTTGCATGTTTTTTAATGGCTTACTCTGTAACACAACACAGTAGACCTAATAAGATGTGAATATTCTGAATTCTATTTAAGAGATCTTTTTCTTATGTAGAATCCCCTTTGTGTTGAGGAAACATAAATAATATAAACCAGCTATACATATTCCCACTTGGATTGCTTATGTCACTGAGGGGACAGAATAAAACCAGACTGATTTGAAAGTACTAAAATTTTACCTTGGTTTGTTCCATTTAGTTACTGAAATTAGAAGCTCGTGGAGAAAAGCTATTCAGACGGAGGGCTCATTAGACAAAGATCTGTCCCCAACAGAAGTGGTGACAAAAAAATCTTCCATGGATGGTACACCCAGTATGCAGGAGAACTCTACCTTTGTGTTCTCTGAACCTGCATCTCCTGTATCTGACTTTGATCCTCCTGTGTCAGAAAAGAAGTCTCAATTAAGTTTTACAGAATCTCATCCTCACGAGCAGGTAAGCGTAAGTCGTAGATCTGAATCTTCAGATTCAAAACTATCTGGAATTCAAGAAAGTGAGAGAACTGAATCAGAAGAACTAGGTTGTTCTGCTTTGAGTGGAAGTTCTGTAGAAGATCTAAGCCAGACTTTTCACAATGAAGAGAAGAGCATGAATATTCCAGAGAGTTGTTTGAAAAGTGGTAGAAGAACAAATACACTACCTTCAGAGCACTGTCGCAGTTTTCTAATGGATGAGGTGCTGTGCTGGAATGTATCTTCATTAAATTCTGTCAGTCATGAAACTACTGACGTGGGGATACTGGATGAGACACTTCCAGAATGTGATAGCATGGATCTCAGCATATCTTCAAGCTCAAATTCCGTTTCTTATACAATTGACAGCGCAAATATAACAGATGTCTTGGAAAATGATGAGGATATTAAAGAATCAGACCTGGATATACAGTCCCTATCCAACTCACCTGAAGTGCTAAAAAAGACTACATCTGAAAGTGAAGAGGATCTGCATCAAACACATAACAAAGACGAATCTGAAAGATATGCATTTGAACTATCTCCTATACCAGAAGAAGAAGAGGAAAATGGTGATGATCCTTACAGGGATGAAGGATTTACCAAGATGCTATTGCCAAACTCTCCTAATGAAAGCAAATACTCTCTGTCATCTTCGCTGGTATCCTGTCAACAGATGGAGGAGATGCCGTCTTGGGTACATGAAGTCCCATGAGACTTACTACATAAATTGTAGGGTAAGTGTCTGTGTTTTTTATGCATCAAGATTTTGTCCGTTCTGTCACTGGCTATACTACGATGAATAACCTTCTCTGAGGAGTTGAACTCTGCTGTGGAAGTCAAGGGAAACAAATTATTTGTATACTTATTCCTCATAGAAGATGAGACATTAAAAAAAAGGAAACATGCTTTCTTTAGTTCTATACTTCTATCAGCATCTTTCAAATATGAGAAAAGATGTTCATCTGACTTTCTGCCATAATCTACAGCTGTTTAAAAAAAAAAAAAAAAAGCCTTAAGGTGCATTAACTGCAATCTGCAGTTAGATTTTGAATAATCTGGAGTTAGATTTTGAGAATTCACAAAGATAGTTTGAAGTTCTGTGTTTACTCTGAACAAATTTGGCTATTTAGAAATGTGTCATAGGTCATTGGAACTTTTGTTGAGTTCATTAAGCTGTTGCTAGAACTATCCTGCATTCCAGCCTACCTTTCCCCTTACTCCATTTCCAACAGAAGTGTCAATTGTTTAACCAGTAGTGCAGTGTTTAGTTACATGTGAGGTTAAACTACTGAAATGCATTAATAAAAATGAACTAGTAATGGAGGACTTCCATGAAAACAGATAGTATGCAGGGATGTGATGAGGCAGGCCACAGCCCACTTGGAATTGAGTCTGGCAAGGGATATCAGTGATAAGTACATCAGCAGGAAAAGGAAGATTAGGGAAAGTGTGGGGCCACTGTTGGAGCAGACAGGTGTCCTGATGATGGAAGACACAGTGAAGGTGGAATTAGTGAATGCCTTCTTTGCCTTAGTCTTTACTGCAGAGGCCGTTCTTCAGGAATCCCGGACCTCAGAGGTAAGAGAGTAAGGCTGGAGAAAGAAAGATTGGGCCCTGGTTGTAGAGGGTTGAGTTAGAGGTCAGCTAGACAGACTTAACGCCCATAAATCCATGGGCTCCAATGGGATGCATCCACAGGTGCTGAGAGAGCTGGCAGTTACTGTTGCTAAGCCATTCTCCATCATCCTTGAGAAATGGAGAACAGGAGGTGCCTGATGACTGGAGGAAAGCCAACGTTACACCTTCAAAAAGGGCAACATGGAGGACCCAGGAAACTACTGGCCTGTCAGCCTCACCTTCAGCCCTGGAAAGACAATGGAACAGATAGTTCTGGAGGTCATCACCAAGCATACAGAAGAAATATAGGTCATCAGGAGTAGTCAAGATGGATTCACCAAGTAGTCAGGATGGCCACTGGGAGTAGACAGGTGGAAATCATACTTTACCAATAACCTTCTGTGATGACATAGTAGGATGGGTTGGCTAGGGGAGAGCAGTGGATATTGTCTACTGTTAAAAGAAACTTCCCAGTCTGGCCATCCATGAGACTCTGGCAGTGACATTCCCAATGTCAGAGACTTTCACTGCTGGTAGTGAAGCCCCTTCACAGTTGGTGACTCCAGTGAGCTGATGGGTGCCCTGCTTGACTCCTTACACAGCCCACACTCACCTGCAGTCAGACCAGGTTTCCTTACAGGTTTGACCCCAGGTTTCCCATAGCAGTGTCTCAGATGTCTCAGCCCATAAAGCCATTTATTCATGGCACAGTAACACAGAAACAGCTTGAGCTGGTGCCTCTGAGCAGGACCCCAGCAAAGGAACCCCAGATCTTTTACACCCTCAGTGTCCCCACATGGAAGTCTTGCCCTTCCTCCTGAGTCTTCAGCTTCTGTACCCACTTTCTGTATCCATCCACCTAGCTGGTGTCACCAGTCTTCATCTCCTTTGTTATCCAAAAGGCTGGCAATTCCCAGCTCCTGATGTGTCTGTCAGTGTCCATTCAGCTGGCTGCTGTCATCCGTCTTCATGCCCCTTGTTATCCTAAAATTTGGCAGTTCACAACCTCTTGTCTCAGGCTCCCACCCGGAGCTCAGTTTACATCTCAATCTGAAGTTTGCCTGTCCAGCTGCCTGGATCAGATGGTATCAACACTACCTTAATTTCAGCAAGGGTTTTGGCACTGTTTCCCGTAACATCCTTGCAGGTAAGCTCAGGAGATGTGGGTTAGAGGAATGGACAGTGAGGTGAATCAAGAACTGGCTGAATGGCAGAGCTCAGAGGGTTGTCATCAGTGGAGCAGAGTCCAGCTGGAGGCCTGCAGTCAGTGGTGTTCTCCAGGGATCAATACTGGGACCAATCTTACTGAACTTGTTTATCAAAAACCTGGAGGAAGGGAAACTGGGGCAAGTGGCTGACCCACTTGAAGGCTCTGCTGACATTCTGTGGGACCTGGATCAGCTGGAGGGTTGGGCAGAGAGAAACCTGATGAGGCTCAACAAGGGCAAGCGTCAGGTCCTGCACCTGGGGAGGAGCAGCCCCAAGTGCCAGCACAGGCTGGGGCTGACCTCCTACAGAGCAGCCCTGTGGAGAAGGACCTGGGACTCTGGGTGGATCACAAGCTGTCCATGAGCTGGCAGTGCCCTTGTGGCCAGGAGGGCCAATGTCATCCTGGGGTGCATGGGGAAGAGTGTGGCCAGCAGGTTGAGGGAGGTGATCCTCCCCCTCTACTCGGCCCTAGTGAGGCCACACCTGGAGTGCTGTGTGCAGTTCTGGGCTCCTCAGCACAAGAGAGACAAGGAGTTACTGGAGAGGGTCGAGTGGAGGGCCACAAGGATGGTCAGGGGTCTGGAGCATCTCTCTTATGAGGAGAGACTGTGGGAGCAGGGCCTGTTTAGTCTGGAGAAGACTGAGAGGGGATCTCATCAATACATACAAGTATCTCAAAGGTGGGTGTTAGGAGGAGAGTGCCAGACTTCAGTGCTGCCCAAAGAAGAGACAAGAAGCCATGGCCATAAACTAAAGGACAAGAAGTTGCACCATAACATGAGGCAGAACTTCTTCACACTGAGGGTGGCAGAGCACTGGGACAGGGTGCTTGGGGAGGTTGTGGAGTTTTCGCTTTCTGGAGACATTCAAAACCCACCTGGACATGTTTCTGTGTTACCTCCTTTAGGTGACCCTGCCTTGGCAGGGGCGTTGGACTGGATGATCTCCAGAGGTCCTGTCCAATCCTAACTATTCTGTGATTTAATGAAATACTTGGAATTTAATATCAACTAGTCTCAAGTTTATTATAAACTAGTCTTAAGGAGTAGTGAGATTTATATTTGTGCAAGCTTGCTGCAATATAGGTTTCATTTAAAACTAGCTGTATTGGTAGCAATTGATTGGAGCACTTAACAGAATTAGAGTACCATTTCATAGATACTTTATTAATACACGTGAAACAACTTCAGTATTTCTGTCTAATAGTTGAATGTTACAGAGTGCAAACTAGTATGTTTTCTCTTTCAGGTAACAGTTGAGTTAGAAGCTGGGCACAAAGGAACTTTCATCAGGATGGAATTTGTAAAGCAGCAGCATAACCATAACAATGCATTTATGGGTCACTTGGCTGTGTAGCATCTTCTCCAAGCATTGTCTGGATTTGAAAGTTGCACTCCTTTTGGTGGGGACAGTATTCCAGTCTCCTTAAGGAGTATAAGAATGTCAGTTGCCTGCTCTGGCGCTGCCGTTTTCATCTCATCCACAGTGGCCTTCTATGTACAGCCTATCATTTATATACAGAACTATATATATATTTTAAGCATATTTTAAAAAGCATATGTTGAGTAAATGGCATAACCCCAGAAAATGCAAACAATGAAATGTCAAAGGAGAAATAATGAAATCTGTTAATTTGCTCCTAATCTACACCTCATACCCCTCCCCAACCCTTGATCCAACAGATTCAATTTTTACTTGGTGCTCTACATTCCATTGCATTCATCTCTTTCTGGGACTTCTGGTCTGTATTGCCATCAATTCTACCTATTGATAGAGGCTGTTCCTTTTTTCTAAACTTCACTGAAGTGCATATTTCTTTAGCTGTATTACCGAGTAAATGCTTTACACTAAAGATATAAAAATCTATTCCTTGTGGTAGTGGTAATGCTACTTGATTTTAACAACTGACGTGCACTTACTGCGTTGTGATGTAATAGAGCCTGTGATAAGGTGAGAAAGTAAAAGTTGAGATTCCAGGAGGTAAACTACTTGTTATAAAAGTACTGGCTCCTAGCCTAATGTGTTTAAGAGTTGTGAGGAATTGTTAAATAAACTTGTTTTTCTGTTCTGCAGTATCTTTCTCCTTTCTTCCAAAACAGTTGCCTTGGGTTTTAAGAAGAAGCTTCACCTGTATTTGACATCTTCCTTATAAAGCAGAATTTGACAAGCTCTCTGAAAAGGCATGTGGGTGGTTGAGGAAACTGTAATAGGTATAATGTGGCTGTGTATGTTAGTGCTGCTTAATAGCCAGTGTTGGTCAGACTGGTCTGACAGGTCTGAAAATTGGCAGGTGGGTATCTGTTTCGCCCTAAACCGGGCCAAGAGACACTTCCAAGACAAAGTCCAAGAAGCAGGTATTTGCTTTATTCAGCGCGCTGTGTGTGTGAGGATCGCTCCCCCAAACATGCACACAGCAGTTTACAAGTAATAGTTGCAGTTTATGCATATTCAACATTTTCCCTAGAAAAAGTGTGGTTATCCAAACTATTTTTTAGAACTCGTTATTATCATGAGCATATGCGGCGCGCAGGCGCAGTGCTCCCTGGTGGTTGCGCTGAGGAAGGCTTGGTGGTCGTTTGGATGAAGGCTGAATGTCTTCCTTGCTTTGCACTTTCCACCTTTCTTTCCTAGGCATGCACAGTCTCTTGCTAGCTGTTTCAGCATTTTCTTCACTGGATCTAGCAAGCTTTTGTTCCCTATCTTTTGCAGAATTATTCAGCTAGCTTCTACATTGGTTATGACATATCTTATTCTAGCCTCAGGATACCCAAGCACGCCCAAGTACAATGATTTTAACCCTTTCACATGTTTCCCATGTAACAAGGGACAGGAGAGAGGAAATGGCCCCTTTCTCTATGGAAAGGGTTATAAAGTAGTGATACAGGCTGGCGAAGGAACTGGTGAGGTCACCATCCCTGGAAGTGTTGGAAAAAAGTGTGGCTATGGTGCTTGATATGGTTTAATAGTGAACATAGTGGTGATGCTAGGTTGTTTGTTGGACTTGATGATATTAAAGGTCTTTTCCAGCCATAACAATATAAGTTCTGTGATCCTGTTACCACCTTAGCTACTGGCTGCCTGGAGCAGGCCCAGCTGTGTTCTCTCCAGGCCTGGGCTCTAGAGCTTGGCGCTGGTGACTCCACAGATGTTGCCCAGGTAGCTAGATGAGCGTGTAGGCTAGCTACATTTAAGAATGTGGAGTAAGATTGTGGCCTGCCTTAAGAAAAATTAAGCTGCATTTTGTGTTGCTACTGTATCGACAGTTTGGGATTAAAAAGTGGCATCTAAGAATTCTGAGTTTCCTATGAAGACGTGACCTCATATTTTGAGCTATGTATAGAAGCAGAAGTTTTACTCCTTTCAGTTAAGTGTAGTACTATGGTTTGTGTATTATAAGTAGTAGCTCTCCTGTCCACTGGTTTGTGTTGGATACTTAGGTCATTTTTGGTTAGGATTCTATTGGAATGCCATCATAATTAGTTTGAAATTCTACGTAAAATTCTCATTTAGAGCAGTAGTTTACTGATTAGTAAGGGGAAGTTGAGAACAGCAGGGTATTATGAGCAGCCAGAAATACAGCTCTGTATTTCTGTGACTTCTTTAAACCTAGGTATTTTCTGAAGATGAATAAGAGTATTCCTAGTGTACAGTGTTAAATATCTTAAGATACCTGTCATGATATACCATTCAGAAATTCTTGTCCATTAAGCATGGGGAAATTTAAGTTTCTCATGAACTTCCTAATCAAAAGATTCCTTTGTTCAACTTCCTAAAAGTATGTAATTTGGACTTCTGAAATTAAGTGCACTGTATTATCATTAGCTGAAATACACAGTGCAAGATACAGTACCTTGCTTTCCTCTCCAAAGGAGAATATACCATAATTTTGTGCAGCGCTGCAGAGCAGCCAGTATTTCACACTTAAGATTCACCTGTTATTACCAGGTAAGCTCCAAAAGGACAGGTTTATGAACTTCTGTATTCCTTCGTCTCTTTATTTTTTTCTTTTGTTTTTTTTTTTTTTACTTTGGAAGATTATACTAAGGTTTTCTTGCCAAAGCTTGTATGCATTGCTCAACAAAGGTTTGATGAAGTGTCTGGAATATCTTTCCTCCAAGTATTATTTATTGTATCATGAGCAACATGATATGCAGAGAGAGTTGGGCCTGTTCAGTCTGGAGGAGTCAGCTTAGAAGGGACCTCATCAGTGTCTGTATCTAAGGGAAGGATGTCAGTGGATGGATCCAGGCTCTGCTCGGTGGTGCTGAGCAATAGCACAGGAGTCAGTGGGCAGAAGCTGATGTAGAGGTAGTTCCACCTGAACATGAGGAGGAACTGCTTTAATGTGCAGTGACAGAGCACTGGAAAAGATTGCCCAGAGAGGCAGTGGAATCTCCCTCACTGGAAGTACTCAAGACCCATCTAGATGTGTTCCTGTGCAATGTGCTCTGGGATGACCCTGCCTCAGCAGGGAGGTTGGACCAGATGACCCACTGTCATCCTTTCCAGCCTGACCCATTGTGTGCTAGTATCAAGTGCTACAATGTCTGGTAGTAGCATATCCAATTTGTAGCTGTGACAAAACATAAATTGCTCTAGAGTTGTATACAGGATAACATGTAACTTTGCAGTCTGTGCTTTGTATGTTCTGTCTGTACAGAGCATACATCAGTCTATTTTTACTGAAAAGTAAAGCTGAAAGAGCATTTGAATGTCACTAAGTCACTGAGATTGAAAAATTCAAGTACAATCCTGTCAGTGGATTTTTGCAAGTAATGGGAGAGAATCAAAAGGGTCAAGACTAGAAAATTAGTGGTTTGAGCCCCATACTAGCCACTGTGAAATAAACTCTACCCCAGCCAAAACAGACTGGGGGAAGATGGGATGAATAGGGACTTAAAATATAAGTACTTAGATTTTAAGTTCAGCCAGAGTGTCTTTTAGCAAGCCTGAATTACATTCATGGCTTGATAGTTCTGGTTCAGTCTTCTGTGTTGCATCATTTGGAGAAACTTTGGTGGAAATTACTCTACTGGTAGCTATGGCAGAACACTGTAGGAGAGCTCTGTCTTATCCCCTGCAGTGCTTAACTTCAGCTGGGCTAACTGCAGTGGGGCACTGTTTGGAGTAGCTCTTCTATATGAGAACGCTTTCAGACCATCCTCCCTGGGGATACATACCTGCACTCCAGTCGATGTGAAGCTCTTCAGTTGTGTCTACAGATTGTGCATGGGCTTACTGATGCCTGAGATGGCCACCTAAAAACAGAGACTAGACAAGAATAAGGGAATAAAGGTAGGTATTTATTTGAAGGGCCTTCAAGGTACACCCTGAGCAGGCCAAAGGCTGCACCCAAGATGGACCCCGAGTCACGACTTCTTCACACTTTTATAAGTTTGGTTCATTTGCATATCAGGGTTAATTCTCCAATTAAAGCTTCAGTTAATGATGTAATTTCTCCAAGTTTGCCCCCCTTAAGATGTTAGTTTACACATTTTGGGCCTAGGACAATCTGGGTGTCCTTGGAGAACAAGCTTGGAGAGGCTTTGATACGTCTACCTAGCATGAGAGAACAGCAGTTAACAGGCTACAAGAAATGTCAGAGTTACACAATAGGCAGTACAGGATTTGAAAAATATAAAAGTTAAAACCTAAGGCATAATTCAGCTGGGGAATTCTGTGTATAAGTGGCAAAAAGCACAACTGCAGAGAGTTTGAGTACCTTTTCCTCTCTTCTGGGCATTTTATCACTTCTAAATAAGATCTAACATTGAATGGTGTTTTTCTGTGGCACAAACACCGCTTTCTGATTCATTTATGGGTAGGCAGTCATCCCAAGGTATGGATCTAATCCATAGTTGATCATTTATGTATTTCTGGCAGTCTGTCTCTTACAGCTGTAAGCATTTTACTACTTTGCATATAGAAATACCAGTCAGAGAAAGCTGCAAGAAAGTCTCAGGTTTATCATAAAGTACTCCGGGAGCCAGGGACACAATAATTTCACTGGTGTTTGGACATTATTTATTGTTTAGAGAGTTTATTTATATGCCTTTTTTTTTTTGTTTTAAAGGAGTTGAGTCATGACACAAGTAGGAACAGTCGTTGTGCCAAGAGGCTTTTAGACTAAAATCTAGTGAAGAATCCTGTTGACCTGTTTATTCATCCTCTTGAGATTCCTCTTAATGGCAGCACACACAATGAGTGTATCAATGGCTTCTCCCAGTTTTGTATCATTTGCAAACTGCCTGGAGGTGCCATCTCTCCCATTATACATGTAATTTATAAAGATACATAATGTTTTTTACCTCATTTGTCAGTCATCGGGATCATAGCTGGTGATGGTCTTCTGGCTGGACTTTGTGCCACTGATCCCACCCTTTGAGTCCAGCAGTTGGGAACATTATTTAATTTGCCTCATGGTCCACTTACCTGGCCCATATTTCCATCAGTTTGTTGATGAGGTTGTTGGGGGTGACAGTGTCAAAAACCTTGCCAAAGTCAAGATATGTAGTATCTACTGTGCTGTCCTTCATCTTGTAGAAGGTCTTCTTGCAGAAGGTTTTCAGTTTGGCTTAAGCATGATTTTTCTCTTCATGCTGACCACTCCAAATGATCTCTTCCAGCTGACTTGACAGCCAGCGTGTGGAACTGATTTTCCAGGATTATTTACTCAGCCATCTTCACAAGGATTGAGGTTGAGATCCTTCTTGCCTTTCTTGAAGACAGGGGTGATGTTTACTTTCTCCCAGACATAAGGAACCTCTCCTGGTTGTCATGACCTTTTAATGATAGAGATAATCGCCTCAAAATTACATGGACCAACTCCTGTACTGCTTGTGGGTACTCCATGGACCTGAGCATGCCATTTGCTTAAGTGCTTCCTAACCTTTTACTCTTCCTTGACCCAGACTGCTGAATGCTAGTCATACCAGTAAAGACCAAGGCTCAGACTGAGATTCAGAGGTCACACCTCACTCTTCAATGTAGGTTTAGGTGCTCAGGGATCATGAACAGCCAGTTCTTGCAAATCAAAGTTGTTGACCTTGAAAAATGATAAAAGCATTGATGTTATAGCCAAGAATGATTTCTTGGGAGTTGACCAGCTGTGCTGGCTTTCTTTTTAGGCAGATTTTCTGCAGTAGGAGGAACAATCTGTGTGTTAATGCTGGTCTGGCAGGTAAGCTTTTTACTCACCATTTGTCTCTAAGGCCCCTCCCTGCTGCTTAGCAGGTTTAGATTTGGAAGCCTGTATTAGTCATCAGTTAATATTTCTTGGAACCATTGTTTTTCAGTTAGTGGGAAGTGCTAGTGGTTAGAAAATCCTGACTTTATCAAGGACTTAACAGTTTAATGCTCTGGCAGTAATTTTTTAACTTATTGCATAAATAGGAGGGCTAAATTAGTATTTTTTTACATGTTATTTCAAAATAAAAATTTTGAAAATATTTACTGAATAGAAAAAGAAAAACTTACTGGATTGTAATGCAAGTACATTAAGAAGGGATGCTGAAGACACCTTGTCCTTCTGACAGTCCAAGTTATTGCATGTATAGTAAAGGGTCACTTAAAGGGGATTTATGAAAAGGATCCTTAATCCATGTGAGATCACTAACCTTTTTGTTTCTCTCTAAGTAATTACTCCACAAGTAATATCACATTGTCTTCCTGTGGGATAAAAGTCCAAGATAATGGGAACAATTGTATTTGCCGTTGTTTAATGTCCTGAACTTTTCACCACAAGATGGCAGCAGGCTGATGTTAGTCACAAACATTACCACTGCTTACGGTTGGGTAAACGTGGAGATACTGTGCTAAGTACTTGGAACTGAATAGCTTATTAGAGCTGACAAAAAGAAACCCCGCATGGCAAAGTGTTGCATGTCGAGCCTTTTTTTGGGTTTCTAACTCTGTCTGGCTGGTGGCCTGTGAGTGCTCTGCAACTCCTGGCCCTTGTTCAGTGATGTCCTTTCACTTGACAGTTTTCCAAAAACATTCATTTTGGAAGAAAAGTCAAAGCAGGTAGAACTAACTATTGCTTAAATAAGTTTGAATTATTCCATACTGCATTTCAGTTCTAGAAAATATTTCATTCTGTTCCTAGAATTAATTTTCCTGGCAATAAACTTCAGTTAAATGTGAATACATGTTTTCTGTGACAGAAACAGCAAAAGTGGGGAAAGGACTGGAGCTGATATTGGATGGTGCAGAAAGAAGTCTTGTTTTCAATGAAAAGCCTATGTAAATAATGATAACATGTGGAATTCAGCAGCTCTTGCAGATGTTTTTTGGTATCTTTAACAGAAAATAAGCTAGGTTAACCAGAGAAACAAAGATGGGTTTTAGCCTCTAGCCATAAATTAATCTTTGCCATAGTATATGTTTAATATAGCCAGAATGTCAGAGTTAGATACAATTATGAATATTCTATTTTCAGTGCATTCAAATATTGCAGAATAACTTCACCGTTGGCAAACCCATACTGTTAAAGAATGTAAGGAGAGGAAAAAGTGGGCTTTTTTCCTAGAGTAGGAGTAAACCAGCAACTCCAACCAGTGTGATCCATTCCACCATGGGTTGTTGAAACTTACTGTCAAACCTTTGTATTTCCCTGTGTGCTGAAGGCTGAGTTACATTAACAAGTTCAGCATGGGCTGACATGTAAGAAAAGGTAACCAGCCTAAGGTAACTTGCTCTTTCCCAGACCCACTTGTCCACTAACAAACTACAGATTGAGTACAAGATGCTGCAGTCTAAATGTTGCATGCTGTTGCCATTTATTACTACTTGCTGATTCCTAATCCACATCCAAACCAGTGATGTGCCTGCAGCTGTCTTTAATTACCTATTTACAGCAAAACATGGTAGCAGTTCCAAAATAACCCAAGAAAAGTAAAGGATCCAAGTGCTTTTAAACTGTGGCTCTCAAGTGAGTCTTCATCTGCGGAAAAGTTGGTGTTTGTTGTTTAAATTAAATTCTACCATAATCCATATTTGACAGTGGGTCTGGACTGATCTGCTACAGACAATCTTAATTTCAGTATTTCTTGCTTCTAAAGCCGACATTTCACACCTTTGGTTCCATATTATAAGGTCTACGTATTATGTATAGTGCTTATTTAGAATATTACATATGAAAACTTCAAGTTTCATTAAATAAGAACAGCCTTTCCAAGCATATTTACGAAAAAGTAATGACAATGTCATTATCAAAATAGTTCTTTGAATATGCAAGATGTCATTCATTTGTGACATCTGGTTAGGCTTAAGATATGAACATGCATTCCCAGTAAAGCCCCTGATGAGGCTTTCAGGCCTGTCTGATGACCAACTTTGTGTAAGCTGAAAAGCAGGAATGAAGAACGTCAGATTTCAAATGTTCATGTATATTTTTATTAAAAATATTTTCATGCACACTACTGAGCATTAAAAGGCTTCACACAGATGTACTTCCAGTAGGTTATATTTGATTTTTAAAGGGGGTAAGTACCTCTGGCTAGTAAGCTATCGTGAATTCATGCACCTGCAAGTAAGTGCAGTACTATAAGGGTGCTTTAACAGGCCAAAGACACGCTGTGTATTTTCCCAGATTTTTCTAGAGTTAATGCCAGCTGCCTAGTTATATAATCAACTTGGTCACTCAAAGCAAAATCCAGGTTTCCCAAATGATTCTTGCTAGTATTTTGATGCCACTTTTCCCTTCTCACACACTTCGTCCTCCCTCCTTAAGTCCTGGATTGTCACTGCTGTCTGCAGGGACGGCGAGAAAAATGACACAGAATCCAAGTCTAAGATAAATGGGATTATTTAATTAATTACAAACTCATTTATGTAGCCTTGTTCACAAGAGATTTATAACATTATTGGGTTCTTGACCATACACCTCCCAGAGTGATTGGCTGAATGCTATGACACCCATTTCAAAATATTTTTCCCAGTGTGGCAAACAAGACTGTGCATAACAAGTTTGCACCTGTGAGATAGTCTTGGTTTACAAAACCCTCTACACTGTTTTCAGTTAGCTTGCGTGAGAAAGGAGACTTTCACAAGTGGCTGTAAAAATGGGAAAATTTCTCTGCCAGCTTTTTTAGCATCTACACTGGATGGTTGTTTACCTCTTGGGGCTTTCCATAGTCCCCTCCAATCTGTTCATATCCTTTTACTTTGTCTGTCCTCTCGTGTAAGGACAGACAGTGCCTTCAATGTCTTTCAGCATGGGTTCTCCCCAGCCTCCCTCTAAGCATATTTGCTCCTTCTACTTTCAGGAGTTCCTCTTTCCTGCTTACAGCTCCCAGCATCTTTCTTACATCTCTTTATACATCTGAGAGTATCTGTTCTCACCTTGCAGCTTTTTTCCCTCCACACACCTGATTCCTGTAGAGACTTTTCTGATGGCAAACCTCTGGGAACTGTGTTTTCAAAGTGAATGAACAAGGTGTAGTTTCTGAGACCCTAGTTGTCTGTCAAAAGGGCTGGAGGAGGTTCTATCCAGGCTCGCAAATTATTTTAGTGCTTACAGCCTGCTTCTTCAAAGCAGAAAAATCCTAGAGAAAAGCCCCTTCATATTTTCTAGTGTTTCCAGAAATGTCTTTGAAAATATCCATGTGGTTTGTTAATCACAGTGTATATCAACACTTTGTATAAAGCACCGTGCCAGTGAGAGATAATATTCTGCACTCTGGAGTCAGCCTAGGGATTTGATCAGAAATGCATGTATACTGCACTAAAACAGCAGTGACTGTGTAAGACTTTCTGAATATAAATTTCCAGAATAAATTGAATTTTTCTGCCTAGAAATGACTGCATGGAAAGCAATTGTACAGATTAGGGAAAATGAAAATTGAACAATTAGAATTCCCATCTATAGTGTACGCCAGAAATTTGGGAAGTTTTACAGATGCACGTAGGAATAAGAAGGTATGCAAAACTGTATGACCATATTAACACAAAGGGCAGGGAGAGTGGCTCCACCTATATAGGCACAATACAGCTGACTCACCAGTTTTATATAAAAAACGTTGGTAATTTCTGCTAAAGGCAGCTGTAATGGAAGAAGTGGATAGGTTGGCTGCCAGGACAGAACCACACTGCTCAATGACAAAATCTAAGACTTCATTACCATGCAGGATAAATGTGGATACAGGGAACAGTTCAACAGGAAATATGAGTTCTTCCTAATGTGTAACTTATTTCATTTGATGTTTTTTATTATCAAAAGGGGTTTTTATACCTTAAGAACCTCTGTCCTTCTAAAGTAAAGTGACTGTACTGTACTCTAAAGTCTTTAAACAGTTACCCAAATTTTGCTCTCAATTCTCTAAGCTACATGATTCATAGAGCAGCTTATAATCTTTCCATGATGTTTATATTGTCAGACTGCATAGCCATGTTGCAAACTGGACTTTTCCGTAGTGGTTTTCCATGACAGTAAATTTGGACAATTAAGCAATCATGAAGTTCCTTCTTTAGGCACTCATGAGCACTATACATCCACAGATACCTTTTTCTTTTGCTAACCTTTTGTCCAAAATTGCAGTGAAGACTGTATGCATGTAAATGTGTCAAAGCCTGCTCTCAACAGTTACTTATTAATTTGGAGGTGACTACTGAACCATCTATTCTAACATGTGGTGAATGTATGTGTTGGTGAAAAAAAGTGAAGTCTGGCATCCAGACTTCAGCCTTCTGATATGACACAAAGAAAGAAGTTTCTGAGTTGCATGGGAATTACAGATAGCCTTCCAAATGTTTCAGGTTAATATGCTTTTGTATTGTTATGATCACAAGGGCTTCAAACTTCTCTCAGGGAAGATCTTTCTTTTATTGTACATTTGCTATTTGTTTCAAACACATTCACCATCTAAAAGCAGAACATTTTACTTTTCATGTGCCCCTTCCTGATACTTTTTACCATATTCAATATTTGTATGTGATTTACTTTGATACTTTGCGCATGGATGATCTTCTTCCCTTTGCCGGCATCTAATCTGTCATCTATTCTTCTGTAACTCAGGTAGCTGGGCCTCTAACGGTATCTCCATGGCTTGGAAGAGAATATATTTACAAAAATAAAGACTCATCTTCAGTGATTTTCTTTGCAGCCTTACTGTGGGCAATCAATTCTTGTTATTAGAGCCTGCCCCAATTCTTTACCATGTCTTTTTACATCCCTGTCTTGTTTTGCACAGCATCATCATGCCATCTACACAAGAGATTTCTATGCTGTTGTTTCAATCTGGCCATTCACAGAAATTAGAGGTGGTACAAGAAGTAGATTATGTGGTTAAGGAGATGTTGCTTTTCCCTGTGAGAGTTCCTTTTAACAAGGGAGAACTAAATTCTCCTGAATGACAGTTCAGCCATTTATAAGCTGCAGTTTTTTTCTCTAAAGCAGTAACACTATGGCATCCATGACCTCTGTGGACAGTAATTATCAGTAGCAAGCCACATAGCAAATATTTCGAATTCTGCTCCTGAGCTGTTACTCCAGGGTGTACTCCTTGGTTTAAACAAGTATTTAATGTTAGCTGAGAAATTATTCATTAATTTCATCTCAGCTTCTGTTTAGATAAATGAAGAACACCTGTATTCTTTTTACCCTCAAAGGGTCTGCTATTCTTCCACAATTCTTAGTAAGCCCCCCCCATCCTTACGTGCTTACTTGTTTTATTTTGTTAGTAGTATTGGCCAGGCTAACTTGATAGACCTCTGTCAAGAAAAGCATAATTTTGAAAATGAGAAGAAAGTGAAAATCAGAAGAATTAACAAAAAAAAAAAATCCCAACCCTATATCTAAGCAGACAAGCATAGCAGATGTCAAAATTTAGGTATCATCAGTTTTTAGAAAAAAGGGGACAATTTGACAACTACAATATCAAAATGTTTATACAGGAATTTTAACTGTTTAGTGCTGACATTAATGTGCTGACTTGCTGCAGTCACAATACAGTGACTTCAGTCCTGAAGAATCATGTAGTTATTTTATAAATACTTATCGTGCCAGAAGGAGTAGTAAAGTGTAGCAAACCTCTAAGTCTAGCATTGTTCCACTCCTTGTTGTTAAGAGTCTTGCTCTGTTTTTCACATTATTGTCCAGTAAGAAATAATTTCAGGAATGTCGGTGAGTGCAGGAATAAATCTTTTATACTGTCATATGTTAATGGTGAATTATCACTGATGATCCTCTGATGCTTGTTGTCTAAAATACAGTGAGTATTGCTGTAAAATCTGAAGGCATACATCATAATTTAGGGCAAATTCAACAAAATTCACTCTGAAATTCACTGAAAGCAGAATTATGTACAAGAGGAAAGGGGGAATACTCGAGGTGTAAAACCAATTGTGCTGCCAGATCATGCTGAAAACCTAATCACTGGGCAAAGAGCATGGCATCCTGGGGCTACTGCCATCTGCAGGCAGTCCTAGCCTTTTTTCCATCCTGGGCTGTTGAGAAGTTCCCCAGCATTCACAATGCCAGGAACGTCTGCAAGGGGAAAAATGTAGGTTCTGCCAGCTGTTCCCTGCCTGCTCCTGTGGGGTGTTCAGAGAGGTACGTGCGTGGTACACCCTTGTCCCGCTGATCTGCAGGACCCCTCCCCTTCCCATTGCCAAGTGCTAATGAGCAGGTGCAGGATGCTGCCTTGCAAACGTCCATCAGGACGCAGGAAAATGTATCTGCAGAGTGACAAATGCCAGCGCCTTAATTGTACCTCCCCTGATGGGGGAGACTTTTTAGAGTCTGCCAGGGGTCCGAGGGACGGACGGGACTTCTGTATTTTCTCAGTCTTCAGGTTGTTTATTATATAAGTTCACATGCCGACAGCAGAGCATGAAGCAGAGCAAAATACAAAAGGCAAATGCTGGAAAGCTCAAGGCTTTTTAAAGGTAAACTAACCAGTTGTCACTAAAAGCGTACATTATTTTTACTTTTCTGCCAATTATCTATTCATGCAGTCAGTCATTCCAAACTACTTCTACTGCAGAATATGGAGTAGTAGAAGAAGAAGATGGTCTGGAGAACAACAACAGTCCTCCATTTTGATGTTTTTTGCTTTTATCTACTTTCTGTATTAATAAACCCAAAAAATTTTAAGTTTTTCACCCTGTGACAATCTTACATAGTATTCTATCACCTAGTTCACACCAGTGTAGACTCTAATTCTTCCCAGAGGGTAGGCAATTTTCTCCATGGACGATGGTCAAAACCAGTGTTGTCCAAGGGGGTAGAACCCTTCAAAACAAGCAGAGAAGTATTCTCTGCATTCTGGGTTCCCACAGCAGAGGAGAGCCTGCCTGGTACTGCAGGAAGCTGCACAAGGCCTCTGTTTCGGACCATTTGGGAAACCCAGTGTCACAACCAAGTCCCTCCAAACTGTATGCATGCAGCCAAGTTGTAATGGCATACTAATGGAGATATCAGTGAAGCGCCATTAATTTGCTCCTCATCAGCCATTTCTTTTTTGCAGAATGCTACTGCTGGCCCCTGACTGCACCACATGCAGGTCCGTGATAAACTAGGTAGCACAGCTATTTTCCCCACTTAGCTCTGAGTGCAGCTGTACCATAAAAACTGACATAAGGGCCTCGTCAACACACTCCAGAGCCAAGCCGAAGACTGGCCTGCTGTATCATGGACCTTAGGAAAGCAGGGGGACTAAAGTCATGTGTAACCAGCAGGTTTGGGGTGGAAAGAATAGGCAGATCATTTTCCCTTGGAGAAGGATGAATAATTCCAAAGAATGCTGGAAGACCACAAGTGTGGCCAGAAAGTGTCAGTGCTGTGTTGAAAGGTTTTTGTAAAAAAATCCATTCCAAAAATATCGCCTGGACTAGCAAGAGTGAGCACATTAATTGTTTTTACATCTTCCTGTTTGTCTCTTCTTCAGTTACATGAAAGTGGGAATTTTATAAAATTCTTAAGGTCTTTTTTCCCCCTGAGATTTGCACTCTGCAGTGTTTTCTTCTAATATTTTAATTGTCAGGGATTATCTGTGTTCTGTCTTGTTCTCTGTAAGGATTTCCTTTTTCAAGTCCTAACTCAAAACTCCTTTAAGACAAAAATGAATCCACAGGACTCCTCTTAATTTATGATTTCACAGAAGGAACTTTGATGCCAGTGAGAAACCGGCTCCTCAAAAAGATGGTGAGTTTATTTGAGCCCTCACGGCCCTTCTTCCCCTGTAGTGCTGCTTTGGAAAAAAGATTCAGTATATGGAGATGTACCCTTGAATCTAGACCACAGATCATCTGTACAAATGTAGGCAGTCACCTTCTGACCCTAAATTGCCTACTTTTGTACATTGAATTTAATAGGGACTGTGTTAAGTATAGAAGTCCTTTCAAATGACTGATTCATATCTAACTAAACATCATACTGGAAGACATATATCCATTAGGGAATACTGACTTTGCCAGGAATGATGTATGAGACATAAAACCAGAGGTCTCCTCCTCCTCTCACTGTAATTCCTGTGGGCTGGTTCCTGAAGTCCTTAATCAGAAACTCACATTCACTTCAGTGTTTGACTCAAACCAGAAAGGAACATAAACTGTTATGGCTCTGGGAAGAAACCTGAGGTTGGGATCCCAAGCCTCTTTTTGACAGGATGAGTATTGCCCACCCTGTTCTAGCCTGGTCCCAGAGTGGAAAGAAGGAAGTCACCAATGATAGACAATTCATGGTGGCATTTTAGTTTCAGTTAGTATGGAGATTACTCAAAAAATCAGTTTGTTCCCACTGTCCTCATTTTTGCAGATATAATTGAGATGTCTTGTAGTACTCAGAGTGAGCTGCTTTCAGAAAGAGACATCACAGAATCATAGAATGACTTGGGTTGGAAGGCAACTTAAGGATCATTTAGTTCCAGCTCCAATGTCATGGGCAGGGATGCATTTCACTAGATCAGATTGCTCAGAGCTCCATCCAACCTGGCCTTGAACATTCCTGTGGATGGGATATCCACACCTTCTTTGGGAAACTTGTGCCAATGGTTTAACACTCTCACAGTGAAGAATTTCTTCCTAATACCTAACCTAAATCTACCCTCTTTCAGTTTGAAGCCATTCCCCCATGTCCTGTTACTACATGTCCTGTAAAAATGTACATACTCCTGTAAAAAGTCTCTTTCCATCTTTCTTCCGGGCTCCCTTCAGGTACTGGAAGGTCACAAGAAAGTCACTCCAAAGACTTCTCTTCTGCAGGCTGTACAATCCCATTTCTCTCAGCCTTTCCTCACAGGAGAGCTGCTCCATCCCTCTGATCATCTTATTGACCCTCCTCTGGACTCTCTCCACAGGTCCATGGCCCCCTGTGCTGGGACCCCAGAGCTGGATGCAGCACTGCAGGTGGGGTCTCACCAGAGCAGAGCAGAGGGGCAGAATCCCCTCCCTGGCCCTGCTGCCCACCCTGCTTTGGATGCAGCCCAGGATAATTGGCTTTCAGGTCCAGCCTCTCATCCACCAGCACTCCCAAGTCCTTCTGGGCAGGGCTGCTGTTGATCTCTTCATCCCCCAGCCTGGGTTGATGCCAGGGGTTGCCCTGATCCATATGCAGCACCTTGCACTTGCTCTTGGTAAAAATCATGAGGTTCCCACCTGCCCACTTCTTGAGCTTCTTCAGGTCCCTCTGGATGGCATCCTGTCCTTCAGGTGTGTCAGCCACATCACTCAGATCGGTATCACTTGCAAATTTGCTGAGAGTGAACTTGATCCCTTTGACTACGTCATCAGTGATGGTATTAAATAACACCATTCCCAGTACAGGGCCCTGAGGAACACTACCTGTCACTGTTGACCACTACCCTCTGGATGTCACCATCCAATCAATTACTTATGTACCTTCATGATGGTTATGAACCCTATCTTTGCTTACAACGGGAAGCACTTTGCTTCCCCCGTCTCCATCCACCTGTCCATCCACTTGAGAGGTGTGGGAAAAGAGGTTGCCATTGAAGAATGAGGCAAAAAAGAGGTCTCAGCTTTCTTCTATTCTTCTTTCATCTATTATTACCAGTTTACTAGAGTTGTTTATTGGGTGGGGCACTTCCTGAAGGTTGAGATGTCATCTAATCAGAGAAAAAGGAGCCATAGAAGCACAGTCAAAGTCCTGGCTTTTTTGGGAAGGTTTCTGGTAAACCAGAAGGAATGTTGTCTGGGGAAGTATTGAGGATATTGGAGGAATATTTTCCTTTTGTTCTGTGTTTTGTATGGTACTTTGTATACTGTAACATTAGTGCCTGGTTTCCAGGAAAGTCTGGGTGTTGTAGATCTTGATGGCCGGAAAGGAGGTGTGGCTGTTTTCCTCAAGGCAGTCACTGTGGATTGCTGGGCTGTTTATTTCTCTCAGCTATGTTATTCCTTAGTCTTGATATTTAGAAGGAGTCCTCATACTTTCACTGGGCCCATTTCCCTGATGGAATTTATTTCTGAGGCATTTCCCTGCTCCTGGGATATTGATGTTCCAACTACTTGTCCACAGAAGGAGCTCATGAAGAGTAGGAATCTGATCCTTTAAAATGGATCTGAGAGCTCCCCTTTCCTCAAAAGGTGGCTGTTGCATGGTCTTGATGTTTAAGTCCTTTGTCATCATAGGCACAATCTTGATAAGATATTATCTTAAACTCTTGCCTTTGCTAAATCCTAGAAGAGACCTAAGAAGTGACAGTGGCTATTGAAGTCTTACCAGCTAACACCACCCATTTGTCCTCAGAGAATTGTTTAGGTTGGAAAAAACCTAGGATCATTAAGTCCAGCCATTAACTTAGCTAATCTACCAGCCAACTGTGTTCCTAAGTGCCATATCTACATGGCTTTTAAATACACCTCCAGGAGTGTGGATTCAGCCATGTCCCTGGGCAGCATGTTGCAATCTTTGACAACCCTTTCCACAAAGAGCTTTTTCTTAATATCCATTCTAAACCTCCACTGGTGCAATTTGAAGACATTTCTTGTCATCTTATCAAGGAGAAAAGACTGAACCCCACTGGCTACAGCCTCCCTTCAGGTAGAGAGTGATAGGGTAACCCCTGAGCCTGCTTTTCTCTGGGCTAAACAACCCCACCTCCCTCAGCCACTCCTCATAGCACTCATGCTGCAGACCTTTCACCAGCTCAGTTATCCTCCTCTGGACATGCTCCTGCACCTCAGTGTGTTTCCTGCAGTGAGTGAGGACCCCAAAACAATACAGTGTGGCCTCACAAGTAATGAGTACAGGGGGATGATCCCCGCCCTGGTCCTGCTGGCCACACTATTGCTGGTATAAGCTAGGATGCCACCGGCCTTCTTGTCCACCTGGGCACACGCTGGCTGATGTTCAGCTAGTGTCAGCCAGCATCCTCAGGTTCATTGCATCGAGCGCAGTCACTCCGCCCCCAGCCTGCAGCACTGCCTGGGGTTGTTGGGACATGTCGGGTCCCTAGAGGGCAGTCATGCACCGCCTGTGCCGAGGCAGCCACTGTTCGGGACACTCGTGGGCTGAATTACGGCAAAACAACGCCAAATGATTAATTAAGAAGCTTTATTTATAGTAGGAACGATTTAAATCTTATGATAGGTTGAAAGGTCTGTGGTGGCAATGATTTAAACTTTTCTGGACAGCACATGACAATAGTGATCTTTGAACAGCCTGTAGCAGCAGTGATTCAAACTTTAAAGCAGAGGAAGGAAGGAGGAAGGTAAGATAGGAAAATACAAGTAGAGAAAACAGATCTGTGTCACCACCCATGGCTCCAGTAGTGCCTCTGTTTTCTTGGATGGCAGGTGCACGGATCATGGGTGCATACCCTCGCCCCCTCTCTGTTGAGCTATTTATAGACTAGTCCTTGCGTGTGTGTTTTGTTATTCTAGAACTTTTCAGAAGGGTGTCGGAGGGTCTCATTGATTCAAACTTGTTTTTAAAACTAAAGTTACCCAAGATAAGGAAGCTTATCCCAGAGAAGCATTATGCTGCCTCTGCAAGACCCTCTTTTCTAACCACATCTTATCTAATTGGCATGGCAACATTCCTTTTCCCTTCTGTGAAATGTTTGAGACATTAGCTGTTTCAGGTTTACATTAACTCTTTCAGGTTTTCAGTCTCTCATATGATTGAAGGACAGAACCTGGCACTTGGCCTTGTTGAACCTCTTCTCATCAGCCTCAGCCCATTGATCCAGCCTGTCCAGACCCCTCTGCAGAGCCTTCTGACCCTCTGGCAGATCAACACTCCTGCCCCACTTGGTGTCATCTGCAAACTGCACTCAATCCCCACGTTCAGGTCTGATAAAGATACTAAACGGGCTGACCCCAATACTGAGCCGTGGTGACTGGCCCCCAGATGGATCTAACTCCAGTCACCAACACTCTTGGGACCCAGCCATCCAAGCAGTTCTTTACCCAGGAGAGAGTGCACCTGTCCAAGTGAGGAGCATCCAGTTTCTCCAGGAGAAGGCTTTGGGAGATGGCATCAAAGGCTTTACTAAAGTCCAGGTAGACACATCCACAGCCTTTCCTTCAACCACGAACCAGGTCACCTTGTCCTAGAAAACAATCAGGTTGGTCAAGGACCTGGGACCTGCCTTTCACAAAGCCATGCTGACTGGGCTTTATCTCCTGGTTGTCTCCCACTTGCCTTATCACGACACTCCAGATGATCTGCTTCATGACCTCCCCTGACACCGAAGTCAGGCTAGCAGGCCCATAGTTCCCTGGATCCTCCTTCTAGCCTGTCTTGTAGATGGGGGTCATATTTGCTGACCTCCAGTCTTTTGGGATCTCCTTGGTTAGCAAGATGGCTGGTAAATGATGGAGAGTGGCTCAGTGAGGACTTCTTCCAGCTCTTGCAGTACCCATCCTGACATGGAACTCTATCAACTCTTTCCTCTACTTATACCTTTTTATTGTTGATTTAAATAACAAATGTGGCTGATTAAGTCTGAAATGCTCAACCTACTCACATTTTGGATGTCTCTGTTTACAGGAAAGTTTTTCAGAACGAAACGAAAGGATCTGAGCATATCAAAAATCAGCCTGCAGTTCTACATACGCCTTCCATTTCCAGCACGAGCCAAAGCAGCCAGACATCTTTGTGTCTGCCTAGAACTAAATTGTGGACTCACTGGTGTCTTCTTAAGGCAGGCAAGGAGGGGCAGTTGTCATGCAGGGTCTGTCAAGGAATCCTTAGGAATTTCCAATTCAAACAACAAAACTATTCTTGCTCAGACAAGGCTAGTGATTTCCGCAGTAACTCTTAACCCTGGATTTTGTACAACTTCTGAAAAAACCCCAGACTAGTAAGAAAGCACAGAAAATACTTATATTTGTTTCTTCAGAGTTTGAACACTGCGAAATACATAAACCTTGCCTACCATTGTAAGAATCAAAAACACAGAGCAGGAACTCTTAGCCACTGAAAGGATTGAAAGTCTTGCTGTCCTCTGGGCAGCACTGGTAAGAAAACACACCCAGCATGTTAAGTACCAAGGCCTAACGAAAAAAATGCCCCCAACCTGTCAGAGGGCTGCTAAAAACTCTGGATCTGTGTGGCTAAACACAGAGAGAATTAATTGATGGATTCTATGAGAATAAATGCAGGGACTGTGAGACTGGCAAACACTGATTTGTCACCAACCTTCTCTAGTAACATTTTGCTAAGTAACATTTTGCTGAATATTGTGACTTCAAGACCCCTGGATAAAATCTGGGAGTTTGCAGGCAGGTTGCACCATTTTTAATGATGTCCTAGATACAGGTTCCCACTGATTTATCAGCAGATCAATCTCTCTTCTGTAATCTCTGCTGCACGTTCTGTCATATTGCAATTGTCAGAACAGTAAATGTTCTCCCACTGCCAGAAAACACTTTATCATGCTCATAAAGTATTGCCTACCTGTGATCTGTTACTTGGTTCTGGCATGTATTGACTGTTTCAAACACGGGACTGTGCAGTGACTGGCTTGGAAAACACCCTCTCTGTTACTGGCTTCTCCCTGCTGCTAGGATGCTGAGTGTCTGTTGTGTTCCAGCTCAACTTTTCTTGATGCCTCTTAAAAAATACATTGGTTTTGAGTTGCTGAGAAAAGTATGCTAAGGAGGTGGAACACGTGTGACATCTACATAAGCACCGCTTGATGTTCTTGCTTTTTTTTTTTACTTCTGCACTTCTGTTTCTAGCACTATACCTAATACTTTGCAATGCGAATTCTCTTTTCTTCTGCTCTACACAGACTTTTGAGAACCTTGTATATTTTGCTAAAATATGTAGCTAATACAGTGTATTCAGAGGCTCAGGCTCTTGCCCACTCAGCATCACTCCAGAAGCAAAGAGCAATATTAATACTAGAATTACTCCTGCAGTGTCTGTTTCTCCTGGCTGGCTGCCAATGGCCCAAACAGATCTGCACACCAGTGGAGAAGTACTTCTGATGTAAGAGACTGAATTTGCTTGTGCCAGGCAGCAAACTCTCTGCCCCATACCAAAGCATCTGGGCAGTGAAATAGGTTCAGGCTGTTGAATGTTGGATAGTAAAGTTGTTTTCTTCTCCATCTTCTTGTGGCTCTGCAATGTTGTCCTAGAGTTAAGTAATACTACCCCAGTATCTTAGGTAGCTCTTTTAAAGCAGTAGCTGAGAAAAAGCTGTCTGTCTGACCATGCTGATGTTTCTTTGGCCAACAGGCGCTTTGCTGTAAAACTGTTCTAATGTTATCTCCCCAGCCTGGGCTGAGCTGGTGTCCAGCGTGTTGTCTGGGAAGGCTGTTGTTGCCTCTCTCATATGTGTCCCACAATGCTGTAATTATTGCCCTTTAAAAGGAGTTATGCCTTCTGGTGTAACTCCACTGTAGGACAGAGATAGCTTTATGTAAAGCCATTACCCTTGCTGGGTGGAAAGATGGGGAAATCTGGCCTGACTGGGGTTATCAAGAGCTGCCTCTGTCCCTTTTGCAGAGCCCATGTTTTCAAATGCAAAACGTTTGTGTGTTTCACTAACTGCTCATATCATATCCCAACTTTCTTAGCTTGTGGAGATAAGGGGAAGTATAATTTCTTTGTGTGTCCAGAAAAAGGAACATATTTTTTTCTGGAAGAAAAAAGTAATAAAATTATTCTTCACAGGAGAGATTATGTAGCTCATGAAGTGTTGCCACAGAAACCTAAACCATCTGAAAAGCATATAAAGAAATGTGAGAATATGGATTTGACCTCCACTTGCAGACATGATCATAACTCCTACACTATGTCTCAATTATCCCATGCCTCTCCTGAAGGATGAAGAGACATATTCCCAGCACCAAGATGGATATAAAAACCACTTACAAAGGTAGACTGCCCTTGCAGCTTTGTTCAGGACTTCACAGGTAACTTCATTTTTTAAGAAAACAGATCAAAACAGTGTGCATTTTCTATTCCTTCTGTATATGTATGCTAACAAACTGTGCAGGAACCATACAGACAGAAATAGGTAGTTGGTAATACAGCCCTGCATTAATGGTAGCATTGGGATTTCCCTGAATTCACTTCCTTTCCCTATCTAACAGGAATCCTAGGTAGAAGCAGGGCCATGGGAATTCCTGTATGTTGATCCAACAGCAGATGTACTGAACATATTCCTAGTATACTGCATAGCTGCAGTGGATGAGACACATCTAAAATAGAATTTGCTAGGTCTGAGCTGTTCATGAACGATGAGACTCAAAGAAGTGAGGGCTTCGGTGGATCGATGCTGCGTTTGTCCCTAGTGGGTCCCTCGTGCACCGCTCAGGCGGCTCTGCCAGCACCCACGCGTGCCCCCGATCTCACCTTCGCAGGTGCTTGTGAACAGCCGCTCACACACACAGGCTGTGCACGAACCGGAGACAAAGAGGCGAGAGGGGCTCTCTGCCTGCAGTTCTGAGGTGTTCAATGGCAACACCCCCAAGGGAACACAGGCAAGAACACCAAACTGAAAGCCCATGCCCGTTTTGTCCCAAAAACTCCCCCAAGGGCAGGCAGAGCATCCAAAACCAATGGTCTGAGAGCTAAGGGGCAGAGGCAAGGTTGAATGGCATAACAGTGTGAAAAGGGATGGGAGGGGAGAGAGGGCCAGTGACCAGCAGAATCTAGACAAAGGGAGAACTTTCTAGCACAGTGTTGTAAGGAGAGACCACTTTTAGGGCAACTTGGGGGGTGTAAAGTGGACTTAGCCACCACAACAGAGATTCTTTCTCTGTTTGCTGCAGAGTTATTTCGTGAATATACAAGAGATGTGTACAGGAAATACGGACACACAATGCACTCCAGTTCTCCTGCTGGTGAAACAGGTGAACTGTGCATCTGTGTCCTTGTCCCTCAGCTGCAGTAACTTGGTGGCTTGTCTTTGTGGGAGCTTTGTTCTTTGTCAGCAGCAAAAATTCTCTTCTATGAGCACCGGGAGGAAACTTTCCCTTGCACGGTTAAGACAATCCTGTCAGTTTTGGTAGTAAGTCATAAGTAGAAAGTCAGAGGATTTTACCTCCCCTTTGCTCACCTTTCAGCTAGCTAACGTGGATAGGCAGATAGTTTTTGTGTATTTCTGTATTTTATTTCATTATGCTGGGCAAACGTAACAGTTTATGACTGCTGCTTATTATTACAGATTTGTCCCAATGTACACAGACAATTTTTTTCTTGGAAGTCAAAATGATAAAAGAAGTTGGGAAATAAAAGGCATGTGAATGCATCATTAAAATTACCTGGCCGAAATGACTGAAAGTTATACTTTATTCTAACTGCTGCATGTTTGCAGCTGCATGTTTGCAACAGCATAAACTGCAGTTTTAACATCAAACACATAGGAAATTCTGTCCATTTAGAATGACTTGAGTTGTGAAGACTATGAGCCAGAGGTGCAAAATGTCCATATCTACACAATTTTGAACACTTTTTTTGCATAGGAAATGTCACCAGATGGCATTCATTGGCATAACTTCAGTAACACCAATAAAAAAAGGCTGCTATGTGGAAGTGGAGGATCTGTCCTTCTGTGTGTAGATATCCTTAACTTCTCTGTATCTGGAACATATGTGTATTAACTCCAGAACTCTAATAAAAGGTGTCACAGCCACATTTGTTTATAATTTACAGTATTTTTCCAAACACTGCAAATGGAAATCATTGTCCAAGCCACCTCAAAGATCGAGTTGCTGAATGAATACCGAATGAATTTTCTTAAAGGCCCAGGTTCAACAAAAATTACAACTTTTAATTGCGCTATTCTCTAAGCATTGCTACTTTCACTGATCCCTACTGTCGTGGTTTCACCCCAGCCAGCAGCCAAGCCTCACGCAGCCGCTTGCTCACTCCCCCACCAGCAGGATCAGGGAGAGAATCAGAAGGGTAAAAGCTGGAAAATCCATGGGTTGAGATAAAGACAGTTTAACAGGGAAAGCAAAAGCCGTGCGCACAAGCTAGGCAAAATAAGGAATTAATTCACTGCTTCTCATGGGCAGGCAGGTGTTCAGCCATCTCCAGGACAGCAGGGTCCCATCACAGGAAAGGGTGACTTGGGAAGACAAACACTCTCACTCCAAATGCCTGTCCACATCCTCCTTCCCCCTCACTTTATGTACTGATCATGATGCCATGTGGTCTGGAATGCTCCTTTGATGAGTTTGGGTCACCTGTCCTGGCTGCATCACCCCCCAGCCTGCCAAGCACCCCCAGCTTCCTCACCAGACTGGAGCACAAAGAGCAGAAAAGGCCTTGGCTCTGTGTAAGCCCTTCCAGCAATAACAAAAATATATCTGTATTATCAGCTCTGTGCTCAGGAAAAATCCAATACACAGCCCTACACCAGCCACTGTGAAGAAGGTTAACTCCACCTCAACCAAAACCAGCACACCTACTCAAGTGTGAAATTTTGGAACATTGTATTGAATTAATTATCATAACTGGAATACTGGAACAGCATATAAAATAGTGCTGCATTGGTATTAAGTTACCTTTCCTACTGTATTGTTGTATTCTTTCCCACTGAACACACCATATCCCAAATGACACTGTAGGGTTAAATTGATGCTACTGCTTGTCACAGTTCATGTCAGATGACTTTGCAACTTAAAGTTTCAAAATTCTCATCTCCTCCAGGCTACACATGTAGTTGTTTCTGTCTATCTCCAGACACGTGACCTAATTTCAATTCAGTTTTGCTTGGTTATAGGGAGATGTGCCTAACCCTCCAACAACATATGGTTCATATCCTGCATTCCCTCCTAATGTTTTCAAGATTGTGCTACATGGGAAACTATTAATATCTATGGTTAAGAATTAGAGTTACAATAAAACTGTAACATATTTTGAAGGAATAGTAGCACTGCTGGCTTACACTAAGTAAAATAAATTCATAATGCCTATGAGGTCTCCAAACGTGTACAGCTTATAAATTTTAAAAATTGAAGACAGATGGACTTGCTTATCATATTTTGAATATTTTACAAGAGCTATGGTTACATCCAAAATGCATAGACTGTTCTCCAGCAAAGATGATGGGAGAACCTGAAAAGTTTTTTGGTAACTTTTGGTTGGTGGCTGAAATGTGATATCTCTGAACAAACCTTTTCTTAGAGGTGGTCTGAATCTCATTAGCTTCTCACTTTTGAACACTTTATTAATGCATTTCCTGTAAAAACACATCTGTATATGTTCATGGTTCACCCTCTTGTACTGTTTTTCAAGGAGAATGATGTACCCTAGGCATGGGCACAAGGTCAGCATCTCACCAGTGCAGTGGTGCCTGGACATCTCCTGCTTGCCAAGGGAAAGAGAAGTGCCAAACTCTGATTGAATTGAAGAGTTCAAATATCCTAATACAAATATCCTAATTGCATCATTTACTCTATAGTACTTTGACAGAGTCAGCTGGAAGCTGATTTGCCTCATGACTCTTAGTGTGGTTTGAAAGGAGGGTAAATTAAAAAAAGAAAACAAAAAACACCCCTTGGATTAGCTCCAAGACGGTTTCATTTCAACTTCCTACCAGTAACCATAATGGTGTCTAGGGAAAGTTGCTCAAAATTACTAGTAAGGGGAAAAAAACTGTGGTCTTCTGGCTGCAGCACTGGTCAGAGGGTTAGGCAGATTTGCAGTGAATTCCTAGTATGACAGCACAAATCTTCAGATTACAGGGCCTCATTTATTTCCCTGATATCCTGTCAAGAAAGGAACATATGAATGTTCCTAAAATACCATCTAAAATGTTTTCTTAGTCATAGATTTGGGTAGCAAGATTTCTGGAATACCAACCATTTCTGCAATATAATTCAATGCTTCACATTAGTGCAGACTTGTTCTGCAAATCCCAGCACAATTTTTCTAGTAAGGAAGAATTGGGATAGAGTTGCAAGTTCTGTCTCAGTTTTTGCTTGTTCTGACAGCAGGAGTACCATGGAGAGCAAAGCCAAGGGCCAAGGAGATGCCACACAGCACAACTTGCTAACATCAAGATGAGCTGCAAGCCTCTGAAAGTGGCAAACCCTAGGCAGCATCACAGCTATGCGGCTGAGGAATCAGGTCAGTCACCAGGCCAAGTGAGAAGGTAGAAAGAGGAAGGGCAGCACTGCAGCTTAGCCTTTAGAGTGGAATAGTGGACGTCTGGTTCTCCTTGTCCTAGAGATGCTGTGTAAGACACCTGAACAGCCTTCTGCACACATAGGCACACTCTGTGCTTGGAGCCAGCCACAGCCCAGCAGCAGGAAAGTGTTTGAAGTAGGTCAAAGTCACTGCCTTGATGCTACACTTCCATGATTCCTAGCTGACTGAGCACCCGCTCAGTTACCTGCAGAAAATGTCTCTGCAAGACTGAGAATATTATTTAATCTTTCCTCATGGTGTTTCACCATCTCTGTAGGTATGAGTGGGTACAGGCCTGTTTGATTCAATTTTCTGTGTAGATGCAGGGCATTTCCAGGGCTTAACACACTAGTCTATAATATATTCTACAGCTGTTCTTCGAATAAGATTTGTCAAACATTACATCATAAACAACTATTTTTCAAAGTAGAAAATGTAATAGTATGATATATGGCTAAACTCATCAAAGAATTTCAGTTGAGAATTTCAGTATGATTCCTCTTTCATTTCAGATGACTGTGTGTTACAGAATGAACCAAAGACAGAGCAGATCAGACCAAACATTAGGTTTCACCCATCAAAAGAAAAATTTTACCACAGAACCTTTGTCCAGAATGACTCTTTCTACAGGGGACTGGTTGCCACTCAAAGCTGAAAACCTCTGAATCTGGTCCAGAAAAGCAAGGCTCCCTTTGAGAACATAAGCAATTACAAAGTGAATTACGTGCCACCTCCTCTGGCGGAACATTATGTCCATAAAATTCAGAAATACCAGGTCAATGATGTCTCATTTGATGGCCTCACTACACACAAATTTTCTTACCAGGGGTGGGCTGGTCAGCCAACCAAGCTGGCAACACCATACCAGACAAAGCTGGTCCCTGTCTTCCTTTTCTCTACTACAACTGAATTTCAGGAAAAATACAAAGCAGCCTCCTGTATTCACCAGAAAACCTGATATATATCTTCCTCCTCTGGAGAAAATGGACCTTCAAACCACTACCTGGACACATTGGAAGCACCCAAATGGCAAGCCAGCCAAGATGTCTCAATCTTTGGCCCCTCTTAATAAAATCACTGAGCCATTTAATAGCTATAAGACTATAAGCCTTGGCTATGCAATAGACTAAAACCTATCACTCATGCTGCAGACTTTCCCAGCAAAACCAATAGATTTCTTGACTATGTTTCCAGCCCATTATGTGCCTCATTCACTCACAGTTATGAAAACATATAAACCTGTCTGGTCAGGCCCAAAGCATCACACTCTCCTGGATGCTAAAACAACCTACACTGCAGCTACACACCAAAGGGCATTTTTAGATGCCAGGCCCCTTACAAAGACCCACCCCGGTTACACCTTCGAGAAAACTGATGCTGACAGCTTGATTTTGTTTGTACCCTTCTTTTAAACCAGTTGCTGGTTTCATATTTGGAGAACTCTTAAAATAAATTCCCTGGCACTGACTTTTTCTGGTTAATTTGAACAAATGAAAAACATAAAATCCAGGGGAAAGACATACTGATCTTTGTTTCTCTGTATTTTTTTAGTTTTTCCCACCTAACTCTTGCTTACTAATTGAGAGTTTCCTTCTCCTGAGACAGTAATAGAGAGATCTCTTAGTAATAAATGTTGTTATTGGTGTAAAGGGGGTTCAGCCGTGTCCATGCCTGTAAAAACAGAGGTAGAACAGGTGAATTACATGATGTGAAGTCATGTTTAAAAGTCATTGCTGGATAACAAAGTCTGAGATCCAGCCTTTTCCAGTATTCCTATCAAAGACACATACAAAACCTACAATTACTGGATAAATATTATTGAATATTTCACCTTTGTAAATTGTGTCACTGTGCTGCCCAGAACTAGGCTATCAGATGGGAGGTTTTTGTGCCAAAGGTACCACCCTAGGCTGACACCTTGCAAGAGAAGTTTTTCAGTAAATGGTCTTCACTTCAGGGTTCTGGATAGGTATCAGCAACATCAAAGAGTTGAAATTGTCACATGTTGCTACAGTTCAGCCAGCAGCTAGAGTTGTATCATCTTTTGAATAAGGCCAGCGTTAAGCTTGACCAGAACTGTTCATTTCTTTGTCCGAAGTGCTTTCTGTAGGCTTGTGAGCGTTCTGTCAGCACTATGAACCCTTCTGACTTCTTAAGCCCATTCTACTTTCCTAAATCCTCCTCTCCATTACTGCTGGCAGGTCTGGCTGTTTCCTGAGTATTTAGCTCAAGTGCTAGCTAAAGATGTTGCAGGCTTGATGATTCTTGCGCGTCCCTTCCAACTCAGGGTATTGTATTTATATTTAATTCTATTATTCTGTGAAAGGCTTGTGTCTGACCATCAAAGCAGCATTTAAAGAGGAAGACAATTTTTTGTATAAATGTATCTTAAAACTTCCGAAAAGCTTTGAAACCTGTTGGGATAGAAATTTTTCCTAAGTGCTTACAAGTTAAAGCCAAACACATTCCATCTGAAAACATGAATGCTTAACCCTGAGGGTGGGAAGCCACTGGAACAATACCCTAGGGGCACAGTGGTTCTGCTTCAGTTGAAGTCCTTGAATCTGTCCTAGAGGCCTTTTCTAAACACATTGTCCTAGTTCAATGAAAAATTATGTTCCTTGCAGAGGGAACAACTAGGCAAATCTCTACAGATCCCAGTGTACAAAAAGGCCAAATTGTGCAGTCATTGATGACTTCACACAGACTTCAGAAATTCAACAGTCTGTAAAATATTCCCTCACCTGTGGTGAGGTATTGACCTAGAGTATATTTAGAATTTTGTTTACGTCTCCTCCTATTTTATCAGCCAGCCTTCTTGAATCTTCATTTCTTAAATATTGAATTTCTACAGGAAAATACTTTTTCTTCCCCATCTCTTTTTATCCAGTTGTTTTCCTGGTTTTATTTATCAACCTGTAATTCTGCTAATTCTGAAATAGAATTTATTTGAAAAAAACAGCTGAGGCTTGTGACTGCAGAAAAGATTGTTCTTTTATGCATAAGAGCTCTCTTATGCTTAAAAAAAGAGTGTTCCTTCAACTCTTTGATATGAGACTGGCAGGGAATGTAGAGCAAGGAAAGTCTAGTGTGTAAATTTATCTTTATCACAGGTTTGTGTGGATCTGTTTTGCTGGGTAGAAGTTAGTCTTATCAAGCTCAATAGCAATGTAATATGCCAGTTAGCACTAGTAATTGCTGGGTTTTGAACATTGCCAACAGGAATCTTGATTTTCTATGCAGTGGACCCGCTCACACCAGCATCAAGCAGACATGACTGGTTTAAATCCAACACTCTCAGAGCATGAGACACGGGCTTGTTTTTTTTTCTTTTCTGTCTCTGTGTGTTAAAAACTTATTAAAACCAATATATGATAGCACCAAAGTGAGTTCCCTTTTGTGACTGAAGCTGTGGTTCCACAGTAATTAAGGCTGATGAAAGCTTGGGCTGCTGTAGTTTGACATTTTCTCCTCCTACAGCTGCATGTTTTCCCATTGTCCCTCTTTTTGGTAATAACATTAATGCTGTCTGACTGAGATCTTGACCCTGTTTGCCAAGAAGGCCAGTGGTGTCCTGGGGTGCATTAGGAAGAGCATTGACAGCAGGACAAGGGAGGTGATGCTGCCCCTGTACTCAGCCCTGGTGAGGCACATCTGCAGTGCTGTGTCCAGTTCTGGGCTCCTCAGGACCAGAGAGACATGGAGATGCTGGAGCAGGCCCAGCAGAGAGTGACAAAGATGATGAAGGGGCTGGAGCATCTCTCTTAGGAGAAAAGGCCGTGGGAGCTGGGCCTGTTCAGCTTTGAGCAGAGATGGCTGAGAGGGGACCTCATGAGTGTCTGTGGTTGTCTGAAGGGAGGGTGAAGTGGATGGATCCAGGCTCTGCTCGGTGGTGCTGAGCAATAGCATGAAAGGCCATGGGCACAAACTGATGCACAGGAAGTTCCACCTGAACATGAGGAGGAAATTCTTTACTGTGCAGCTGACCAAGCACTGGAACAGAGAGGTTGTAGAGCCTCCCTCACTGGGAGAACTTCAAGAACTATCTGGACACAATCCTGTGCCATGTGCTCTGGGATGAACCTGCTTGAGCAGGGAGGTTGGACCAGATGACCCCCCGTGGTCCCTTCCAACCTGACCCATTCTGTGATTCTGTGATTCTGTGACCTTGCATTCATGATGCAGCACAAGACAACACCTCTCACTCAGTGAACAAATGGGTGGAAAGGAGGAAATAGCTGTAATCAACATCCAACTTCTTAAGAATGGATAATGGCATCAATACCTAAAAGTTGGCTGAAGTACAAAGGCTACTATCAAAAAGTGTTTCAAAAACCAAAATGAAAGGATGAAACAAAGAGACTTTATCCTTTGCAGAGTTGAGAAAGGCATCCAGGGTAGTTGTACTGTGAAGCATGCAAAAAAGAACAAGGAGGATTTTGCTAAGCAATAATGGATGAAGAAGTCACTGTCAAAGCCTGTAACTACACTGGTACTGACCACTGTGACCATTGCCAATGACAAATGTCACTTGTGCACAGAACAGTCTGATGCATGTACACTGCAGAGGCTGTTTGGAGGGATAGCATCTACCTGTATCCCTGAAAACACATGAGAGGTGTACTCACCAGCACTACCGATCTCCAGGAAAAGCACAATCTGTTTAGCAAGTCTTAAGCACAAAAGCTGAATTAAGGAGACATATGCAAACTAAATTTTAGAAGGGTAGCAGCTTAATAGAAGGTTATGAATGTTTTATTAGCAGGAGTAAGGCAGTACTGCAGTTCCTCACTGGAAAAAGGATGAGCAAAATTGCTTAATTTGTCTCTTCTCAGTGGGAAACAAAACCAATCAACCCCAGAAGAAAGTTACCTGTAATGGGGGAGATAACTAATCAGTTCAGTTTTGACTTGTATTATATCAGCCTTTCAACCACCTGTATCTGCAAGGACTGCCAACCCCACTGCCTTACATCTGCAGGAGGCATTTCATCTGGAGAAGGTTTGCAGTTGGCAATAGGGGAGAGGTCAAAAAATCGGTAAATTATATGCTTATGGCCTAGAAATATGAACCAGCAGCAAATTAGGGAGAACTTTGCCATCACAAATTCTAAAAACGGCTTCACCCAACACTATAGATTACTAAGGAGAGGAAATTGTCAGCACCTCAAGTGTTTGAGGACTATGAAGGAAGTGTTGAAAGATAAGTGGTATGTTTCAGCAAAACTGAGTGTGTTCATATCACGGAGGGAAGCAATATAGATCCTGGGCATGGTATTCAGGAGACAGAAAGCAGCTGAATTTAATGTGTGAAAAAGCAAACTTCTTCTTTGGAAGACAGAAAAAGGTCTTTCCTGAGGCACAGATAGGATCTCCCTGAGGGATCTGTATTATTTCAGTTGGAAAGAGGCGTTTGGGCAGAGAACTGAGTTCACTGGGATGGGAAACTTCCATAATGAATTTTCTGAACAGAGTTTACTTTTGTCTCACCCCTCTATAAACCACTCTTCTCCCTTCTGTAGAAGTGTCTCTCTGACTTCTTCCCACTTTGGAAGCAGTGGTTTGATGACCTGTGCCCCTCTGCTTGTGTTTTGGGGAAATACTGTTTTGTGGCAATCTGACTTTCACTTTATCTGCAGTCTGTCCCACAGAGGTTTTTGGCTGCATTCACAAGAGAAGGAATAGAGTAGCTCTAATAAAGGCAGTGCTATGTTCATCTCTGTGTTCCCTGTTTCCACAAGCACACTAGATCTGTGCTTGCTGGTGTGAACTGTCCCCAGACTGGTGAGAGGGCTCACGTGGCACTGCCAAACACCATCACACAGGCTCAAGCATACTACTTCGCTGGGCTAGCAGGCAAAGCTCTGCTTTGCTCGCTGCTTAAAAAAAAAAAAAAAAAAAAAAGCCTGTGAGATCCTCCCTGCACAGCTGGATTTGATTTTCTGTTGTTTGTATGTTGTGGGTTAACAGTGAAATTTTTCTTTTTTTGGTAATAAAATCACTAGGTTGTATGCTATTACTTGAAAACTGACTCCATGAGTGTTTTGGAAGGTGAAGTGCTTTAACAAGCATTCACCAACATTATTGGCCTTTTATTCAAACCAATAATTTATGCTTAAAAAACCCAACCCAACCAGCATGTAAAAAAGGGGGGGGCGGGGTGGGGTGTAAGTCTGCATATAGCCCAAAATAAACTATTCCTCAGTCCAACCATTAAGCACTTCCCTAAGAGAAGAGAAACCCATCCTGGCTCCTCACTTGGAGGGCAAGCTGTTCATGGCCTGCCTGGTGTGATCCTTCTGGTTCATTATTGTGCTTTCCCACTGCCCCTAGGGAGTTCGTATACAAGCCATGCAAGATCTTGAAGCAGAAGACTACTTTGTAATACTAAAGAGTGTACCAGTAGCAGTAGTAGTAGTAGTAGTAGTAGTAGTAGTAGTAGTAGTAGTAGTAGTGAATGGTTTCTCATGCCCATGTAATCCTAAGCATGTATGGATAACTACATGCTTACTATGGAATTGTTCACATCCTGCCAAAAAAGAGTATTTATATGCAACCAGAGTGCAATCCTCTGGTGTCCCTTTCCCTTTTGGCTGCATAAACCAGCATTCTTTTATTTACAGCTACACAAATATAAAAACTTTCTTTGCAGAAGCTTTAAAGGCCTAGAAAACATTCTTGTTTTTCCCTTTTTTTCCTCTCCTGAGAGGTAAACAGTGTGTTAGCAGGAAGACTAGAGAAGTGCAGCCCAACCTTGCTCTGCTTGCAGAGAGGAGTCTCCTGCTCAGGCTCTGTTCAGCAGAGGCCTCAGCTGATGCAGTCCTGTCTGCTGCGCTGCAGCCCTCCTAAAGTCTCAGGGATGTAGCCAAAATTAGCCTGGTCTGCTGGCTGATACCCCGGGTATTTTTGTGTCTGGCTAAGTGTGGAGGCATTCTGTGAGACAAGAATGATGCCTCTGGTGAGGGATGAGCATTTTGTGGTACCAGGGATGCCTTTTGTTGTGTGAGCTTAAGGATGATGCTGTAGTGGCTTCACCCACAACCTGTGCAGAGCAATCTGGCCTTTAGAAACACGGTGTTCGTCTTGCTCAAGAGCTGCTGCTCTTGCTGAGAGAGGAGTTGTTTTGAAGGGAATGTGGAAGGAACATGGTAGGCTGGAGCCTCTTCTTGGAAAGAAATCATTAAAAGCTTAGTATTTAAATTTAGTGATTAAACCAGCTCAAGGTCAAAGACCTGCAGAGATCTGTAGAGTTACATAGGCAAGAGAGGTGGGGAGGAGTTGCTCTGGGCTTTTATCACTGGGACAGTGAGGTGTCAAGGGGAATTCAGTGTGATGCTGTGCTGGATCAGTCCTTCCCAGCTGCCACACTTTATGTACAATCGGCATGTGGGATTCAGAGCAGCCTGAGGCAGTGTAACTTGCACAGGCAACACACTGGTACAGGCTCAGAGAGGGGCACTGAAGGCACTCCCATGCAGTCCCCTGTTCCTGTGTGCTTGAAGCATGTGCAAGAATGAGCACTCACAAGTCACAGTGCCCAAGGTGGGCACCAGCGTAAAGCTGGCATGCATGAAGGGCCAAGCATGTCCAGTGAAATCCCTCCATTGAAAACAAAACAAAAAGCACGGGCAAGATCTTTGTGGGAATGAATCACATCAGATTGGGGTTACAGATGGTGATATTGGCAGCATATACTTGAACTTTCACACTCTCATTTACTACTTTTATGCTGTCAGCTACTTTCCATGTCAGTGACAGGGTATGTGCTTTGCCCTCTAGCAATAGTATTTACAGATTAATTTTATTTGATCTTATTTTTTTTTAATTGTTTTTTTACTGTTCAGAAGCAATTTAGTTTTCTGTGATAACCTTGTATCTCCCTGCAAGAAGCCTTCCCTATATGTACATGAACTGGTGTGCAAATTCAAATCATTGAGGAAACGCCATTGAATCTGTTTTATATACATTTCATGAGGTACTTTGTGCTGTTTTGTCAGTTTGTTGGGGTTTTTTTAAACCAAAAAAACCTCTACTAGATAGATCCTGCCATGGTACGTGAAGGCACTTGCATACTTTCATCTTTGCTGCCTCAAACACCACAATGTGCATTTGAATGGGTCAGTAGAGGATGTTCAAGGCTTTGTAACCATTCTGGCAAAAATGAAGGGCTGGAGTCTGTGCTTTCATGCACTTTCTAGTCTCAGTCTTCATCAGTGACAATGGAAGCAAAGATGAGACCGAGCACTGTATTTACTTTTCTAAGGGACAGATGGAGAATAAAACATATTGATGGGCTCATATCTTCACACATGAAATTGAGAATGGGAAAAAGTATTGTACTTCAGTGAAAAAGCAGGTGAGAATAGAAATACGTATTTCAATTGGAAAAGGATGTGCTGGTCTTTTCCCTTTATAAATCAGGATAATTTGGGTTGCAATTACTGAAATGCCTTAGTGAAAAATTTATATTAAAAAATATTAAAATGACTATATATATGGCCAGAGTTTAGATTTGATTCTGACTGACTGGAGAGCACATGTAGGCTGGAGATGATAAAAACTAATGTAGGTGAAATAACGATCAACTGATATGCTTTTGGTGTGAGAAATGTGTAAGATCAGTAGAGGAAGGAGATCTCATTTTCCCCTCCTTCAATTTTGTGCTGGCTCAAGTATTTAACAGGTTTTTTGGTTTACTTTCCACAAAACTGGACAGTTAATACATAACACTATTGATAAATACATATATATACCTTTAAAGAAGAGGATGAAGGGAAGGGTTAAATCGATGATCCCCAAGCTGTGGTCTGTAGCTAATACATACAGCCATAGGTAGCATTAGCATCTGCATACACTGCTGGGTTGGAGAAAATCTGACATTAAAAAGACTTGACGTTGAAAGCATCTCTGTCAAAAGTTAGGTAACTGAATGAATGAAGATTATTTACTCAACTACTAGCTGAAATAATCAGACACTCACTGAAAGCTGCCATTAAAAACTTTCGAGGAATTTTATGGTCCTGAAAAGTTGGAAAAGAGTAAGCTTTTGGGTTCACCTTCTACAAATAGAGGTAGCAGGTGATGCTGATCTAGAATAACCAAATTTATTTATGATCAATGTTTGAGCACCAAACAGATAGTAAGGCCTTTTGTTTGATAAGGTAGTTTGCAAGAAGAATCCTAACTTAAAAACTAAAAAAAGCTCCAATTGCAGTCCATATAACTGCAGCTAGAGAGCAGGAAAAAGATTTCTAGCTAAAGGTTACTTTGGAAAACTCTGGCTATGGCTTCTGTTTCTTTGAGATCATGCATCTGGACACAGATGCCTGGAGTAGTTCACTTGTGCTTACCTTGTCACCAAAGAGGGGCTGGGAGTAGATCTTCTGTGGGGAACATTTCAGCACTGTATTCTTATGCTTCTTCCAGAACAGTTTTTCCTTTGTGAGGAAAATTAGTCAGGAGAACCAAACTGGAAGCTTGCTTTGAAGGTTTAGAAGGCTTTTTGACTTGAGTAGCAACTCAAGCCATAGGCCTAAGAGAGAATAATTATTCTCTTGTGAACCTAAGCAAACCTGTTGTTCATTTTACATACACAACAGCTTCTACACTTGTTTTACTGAAAATGAATGATGAAATTCCCATTGCCTTCTGTACTGTTGCTTGGAAGTCTTAGGTCTGGTCTTTGACTTGCTTGTCTGTGTGAGTTGTCTAAAAAACATCTGCAGGAATATCATACAAGGGAAACTGTCAATAAATCAGAGAAAAATTGCTGTTCCCTTTTAGCAGGGACATACTGTTTGTTTGAGAAGGGCAGCAACAACAACCAGCTTAGTTTTCAAAACTTGATTTTTTTCTTTGTTAAGAAAAAATGCTTTTGCTTTATAAATTTTTTTCTTCTTTACTCTCAAAATTCAGATCATTACCACAATTCCTTCTGCAAAAACACCTGCTGCTTCAGGTAGCTGGCAGCTCCATTACTGAAGGCAGCAGCAACCTGTAAGGAAAGACTGAATTAACAGATGTTTCTTCAAGCCATAGATTGCTGAGGAAAGTTATGTCTTGAAGCATTGCCTCTTAGAAAAAAAAGAAGCATACTTTTATTGATTTCCATGGTCCTTGGACCAGCAGTGATGGCTTTATACTTCTGCAAGAGCAATAGGGGCAAGACATTAGAAAAAAAGAATAAAGCAAGGCAAATGAAGAATTAAAACATATCTCCAAGACAGGGTGCAGAATCTTAGTGGCTGGAGACTTTTAGAAAGGAATTAAGACATCCTCTTCCCCTGAGGTACATCATGTGTACTTTGTGTAACAGGTGTGTGCTGCTATCATAATACAGAATAAGGACAGAGAACTCCAACAGCTTTGCTACTTTGACTCTTGTTTTTAAGATTAAAAAAACCACGTCAGACAGTAGTAGGTAAATAGGCAACCTGCATTACTTGTACAAAAAGTTATATATATACAAGTTTGCTGTTTTGTTTTCTCTTTAGAGAAGGAAAGCACCCTTTCATAAAATAACCAGTAACCCTTATCTTACTGAGATGCTGCCAAGTCACAATTCAGAAGACAGACATGTGAAATTAAATCCACACTGTGCAGAGACAACACAGTGGCCCCTCCAGATCAGATCCTTTGTGTACATCCTGTGCACAGTTACACAGACACAATGAAACATGTGATAGCTTGAACATATTTTGCTTTCACACAAAAGAAAATACTTCCCCATGCTGCATTTTGTTAACTAATGTATCAAAAATATTCATCACATCGTCATCGTCATCATTGTTATTATGTTATTAAGGAATTGTCCTTCATTCCATGCATAACTATCATTTCACAAGTTAAAAATGTTCTCCCTCCCTCATGTCATAGTCTATAAAGCACTCTGTGCACAGTGAAGCAGATCCCCAATTAAATGCAAGTGCTATTAAAATTAAAAGAAGTATGCTATTACTGTTGATTTTAGAGGAACAGAATTATGGGGAGATTGAAAAAAACCCAAAATAGTTTTATCTGGACAAAATAATGTACAATTATTAATATTGCACTTTTTATACAAGAAATCCTAATAAATATACAGAAAAGATATACATTTACATACACAGAAAGTCATTATTCTTTTTTTTAAATAAAAAGTTACACTGACGCTTATTTCTTGACCCATTTCTACCAAGAGCATTCACTGCCAGATGTGTTTTGAAGTAAGCCAATTTGAATCAGTTTAATGTCATGAACCTCAGTAGTGGACCTCCATTTTTACTGAAAAATCCACGTCATGAAAGCTGTAGCATAGCAGAACTTGAACAGCATTTCATTAATATACCACGAGGCACTAGCCCCAACAGGGGTTACAGGAGAGGCACAACCAAGCCCTTCATTTAGAAAAGGTCTTGAACCAAAACCTGAGATCAGGTAGTTCTCCTTTGAAGCTCCACAATTCTCAAACTCTCTTCTTTGCAGATTTCCTCTAATTTTAATTTTTTTCTGAGCAGAGCAGAGAATGCCCAGGAACCAAAATCATGCAGCACTTCACTGGCTGAGTATCTACTGCAGCTGGCCAGGAGGCAAGACTCACAGCCTGCATGCAAAATCATGCTGTGGGTGTGATGTTTGAGTTTCGTTTTTTAGACTGTACCTTCGGGGGGTTATACATGGACTTAAAGATCTGCTGCTCTAGAACACCTATTTTGTTGTGGAGAGGAACAAGTTTGTTACAAATTACTTGCATTAGTCCTATGGGACTGATGCTAAAGCCATTCTTTTCCTACTGAGTAGTAACAATCATGAAAAATCAGAATAAAGCTCTTTTCTACTACTTGTCCAAAAAGCTTGGCTGTCAGGAAAGAGGAATTTCATGCTAGCAAAATAGAAAAACCCACTTCCTCAAGTTCTTTTCCAAACCCCAGGTCTGAAAGTACCAGAACTTTGGGAAGTAATACCTCTTTTTTCTAAATAAATGCTAGTAGGATGCAGTATGCAAAGTGTCTCCCATGTACCACATACAATTTCTATCTTTTCTGCCTATGGTCTCTAGGGAACAGTGTTTGCAGGTTCGTACTAAAGTGTGTCAAGCAGATCACACTTGTTCTGCTTTTGCTGGATAATAACTAATGTCACCACCTCACCTCTGTGCTGAGGGCAACCCTTCAATCCTCAATCCTCCCTCACAAGCTCAAACTGGAAACATTTTCAGGTGTATTTTAGATCCACTTATGCTATGGACCATTGTTCAACTCTGCCAGGTGCCAGATCCTCAAAGATCACAAGGATGTTCCTTGCCTGGTGTGGGAAGGAGAGAGGGGTTTAGAAACTAAAAAGGCTTCCAGTATGGGACATAACAAATAAGTTTGTAAAGCAAAATCCTGTGCTTGTGTTCTCAAGGTAGTCTAAGAGAGATGAGAGCTGCTCAGCAGAAAGAGACCTGAGGGTGCTGATCAATACCTGGCTGAACATGAGCCAGCTGTGCCCAGGTGGCCAGTGGCATCTTGGCCTGTCTCAGCAATAGTGTGGTCAGCAGGAAGAGGGTGATTCTCCACCTGTAGTTGGCTCTGGTGAGGCCACACCGCAAATCCTGTGCTCAATTTTGGGCCCCTCACTACAGGAATGACATTGAGGTGCTGGAGCGTGTCCAGAGAAGGGCTACAAAAGTGGTGAAAAGTCTAGAAGACACATCCTGTAAGGAACAACTGGGGCAGCTGGGGTTGTTTAGCTGAGAGGAGACTCGGGTGACATCATTGCTCTCTACAACTGCCTGAAAGGAGGTTGTTGTGAGGTGAGGGTGAGTCTCTTCTGCCATGTTTCAAACAAAAGGATGAGAAAAATGGCCTCAAGCTGTGCCAGGGGAGGCTCGGATTAGATACTAGAAGAAAAAACTTCACTAAAAAAGTGGCTAGGCATTGGATTAGGTTGCCCAGGGAGGTGGTGGAGTCACCATCTCTGGAAGACGGTGTTCAAGAAGAGTCTGGATGTGGCACCCAGAGATATCCTTTAGGGGTGGATATCCTTTAGTGCTATTAATGGTTGGACTAAATAACCCTGAAGATCTCTTTTGACCTTGATGATTCTGTGATTCTGTAATATGATGCTAGGTTTTTACTCTGGTCCTCTTCCTCACCCATTTCTTGGTGTATCCCCCAGGCATGTACACAGATTAAGGGGAAGCCTCACTCCTCTCATACCCATTTCTGGTGTCATGGGTCTCTCTGACTCTTTGTGGTCTACCCTCGTGACCATGTTTTTCTGCATTCTGTCTCCCAGATTGATAGAAGGGAAAACTTGTCAAGTCCCTTTACAACAATTATTTGGTAAAAGGTGTTCTTTTTTTATAAAGAAAAGGGAAATAAATAAATAAAATGAGAAAGATCATTCCATTCCATCTGTATTTTCTGCAAAAGCCTTTGCCTCAGTGAAGAAAAGGCTGTGATCCCCTTGTTCCTCCATTTTCATTTCGTCTGTCTTCAAGATTTTCCACAAGTCCCACAGCAACGTGACTTAAATTGGGTGAGCTGGCAGAGTTTGAGCTGCTTCACTTTCTCACAGTACCTTGTGGTGTCTCTGCACTCCACTGCCAAAGGGGAAACAAGAATAAGAAATGGTGATGAAACTATGAACAAAGGATTTCTTACCTGAGAACACCTTGGCCTTGGGTGGCCAAGAGGAGAACCTTTGTGTTGGGAGGTCTTACAGCACAGGTCCTGCTTGATACCTGTAATCTCCCTCATCACTTCAGCTTCCATTAGGGCCCCCCAAACTTATGAATTTGGACCTATGTAGTCCACTTTGTCTCTGCTGAGAGGGAGCATCAGAGCTGGTGTGAATACAGGCAAGCACACGTGGACTCTGCTGCTGCATCTGCAATGAATGCAAAGCAACTGGCTTGCAAGATATAGGATGAGAGCATAATTTCCAAATAGGCACATCATCTGTTCTCTTTTGTTAATTCAATTTGTTTTTTTTTTTAATTAGTAACTTTTCTAGTCCCCTGGAAGGCCCAATTTGTTGCTTGTAATCTGAAAGAAAGCAGTCTTTCCTGCGGGATTTCCCATCATCCACCTACCAACTGGATTTGGACTACCATCATAAGTCTGGTTTTGATTTGTGTTTTTCTCTCTGTCTGTACCATTAGCTGAAAGTTAATAATAGAATCATAGAATGGTTTGGGTTGGAAGGGGACCTTGAAGATCTAGTTCCAACCCCCCTGCTGTGGACAGGGATGCCTTTCACTGGACCAGGTTGCTCACAGTCCTATCCAACCTGGTACTGGAAACCTCCAGGGATGGGGCATCCACAGCTTCTCTAGGAAACCTGTGCCAGTGTTTCACCACCCTCACAGTAAAGAATTTACTCCTAATATCTAATCTAAAACTACTCTGTTTCAATTTGAACCCATTCCCCCTTGTTCTGCCACTACATGGACTTGTAAATAGTCTTGCTCCATCTCTCTTGTAAGTTCCCTTCGGGTACTAGAAGGCCACAAGTAGGTGACCCCAAAGCTGGGCTGTACAATCCCATTTCCCTTGGCCTTTCCTCACATGACAGGTGCTCCTTCCCTCTGATCAACTTGGTGGTCTACTCTGGACTTGTTCCAGAAGACTGCATGAATTATTTCTCATGCTGTTAGAAAGGGGACACAATCCGAGCACTAACACCTTTGCCAAAAAACCCCACAACAGGCAGCATTCCTCTCTGGGATGCTGAGCTTTAGACACTGGATTTTGCAGATGTCTGGGCTGGAGGTTTTCTCAGGATGCCCAGCTGCAAGGTCCAGTGCTGCATTTCTGAGAGACAACTCTGCCTTCTTTCCTACTCCTGCACCTCTCTGCCTCTCCCCCTCCCAGCAAAGTACCATTTTCACAGGGTGTGATGTTGCAGCGCTGCCAGTTTGCTGGTCGTGGTCTCCAGGAGCAGTGGTGCTCCATCACGGGCTTGTTGGTGCGGATGTGCACGCAGTCCACACGCCGGGACTGGAAGCCGTAGTTTCCACATGTAGCCGTGCAGACGGTCCATAGGCTGACCCGCCAGTGCACACCACAGACATCAGTCCAGCAGTTCTGGGTGCCCAGTGGCCTGTGGGCAGGAGGGAGAGAAGGAGGAAAGGACAGCAAACATTACATATCCCAAAGGTAATTCACTCAGAGCACTGTATGGGTGAGATCTTCAAAGGCTGCCAAGTGAGGCCAGCAGTTTTGAACTGCTCTCAAGGACCAGACCCTCAGGGGGTGTACACTGGTGTACCAACACCAGGCTAAATGATCATTTGAACCATTTGAGGATTTGGCTGAAATGCCCTCTGCATGAAGGGCCAAACCAGAGATCTGCTGAAAGGTGAAATGACTGGAGACCAATGTGGTCCAGCAGGACTTTGTAACTTTTTAATGGCTTTACAGCCAGTGAGAACAGAACCAATTCTCTGAAATCCTCCTTTTCCTTTCAAGACACTCTCACAGAAGATGTAGAGGCACACTTGGTTCATATTTGTCACACAGAGAGTGAAAAAGCATGAGTAGGTGCCAACAAGCCAATTACATTAATTTTCAGTCATGATCGGTCATGATTTACATACCCTGTCTCATGTAAAGTAAATGTCTTTACAATGTTGACAGTGGAATTTATCTGCAGGAAAACAAAACCTGTGGAGATCCTTTTTTTTCTTTTAGAGTTTGTGTTTAAATAAGTGAGAAGACTGGCACCTTAAGAAGATATAACACAACCTTGCAGTCAGGATTTGGCATACATAGAAGATTTTCCAGTTGTTGGCCAACTGGCCTGAAGCTCCTAGGAACAAATAGGGAAGTCTGGGGTTAAGCCTGGTAAGATTTGTTACACATAACTGTACAGGTTGCAGTATGACCTCTTTGTTACATAAGGGAAACTCCTAAGTTTTCAGTTAAGTCACTAATCCATTCAATATCTCTGGAAAGGGTTGTGGGTTTAGACATAAGACATTTCTGTCCTACCTTGGTAAGGAACTGCATTGATCAGATGACACAGAAGTCCCATCTTTGGTCTGGCAAAATATGTGTCGGTGCTGTACAGCCAGTCGTGATCCAATGCAAGGCCCATTACACTGTGAACACAGAAGATTCACTTAGGGGAGGTAAAAGACAGGGCATGTTCCATTCTTATAAAACTGCTAGTGAAACAAAGCACATACTGCCATTCAGAGACTGTTGAGATTTCAACCACTTTCTGCACCTCTGCAGGCTTTGAAGGCTGACTGTGCAGTCATCTTCTCTACCTCAATCTTCTTTCAGCAGCATTTAAACTACATTTCTGTATCTGCTCTGTAGATTCATTACCTCTTCTCTTCAATAATTTAGCCTTAAATACATCTGTTAGGGGAAATTAAATGCTCTCATGCCATTAGCCAAGAGCCTGTGATCCATACAGGAAATCTCAATACATCACTTTTACTGCGCATTTTGCAGCTTGTACTATCACAACTTATGGCCAAATAACTAAGAATGCATTGAACCAAGAACGTATTTCACTCCATTTAATATAATTTAAAATACTTTAAAAGCATTGAAGGACAATAAACAAAATCAGCAAGCATGACAAGCACAACAGATATGCAAGCTTGCTCCAAAATTGAGGCTATTCTAACATATTCAAGCTTAACAATCACATTTCAGTTTAACTCTCCCAATCCTCTCCTTTGATTAAAATGTAACTTGCTATAGGTATGAAGCATGTATTTGTGCTCTTTTAAAATTGTATCAGCTATTAGGAAATTGTTTTTCTAAGTATCTGGAAATTATATTCAAGAACAAACTGAGGGTTGAATAAGGGGTCATTAGTGTGAAGAAGGAATTTTTGCCAGGGGATGGCTGCTGACCGATCCCTCTGCCACTTCCACTCCCTCATCAGTAGGAGCCCTGTTTCACACTACCACACACTCCTCAAATAATACTCCCTTCCTCCTTCTGTTTCTTCCCTCCCTGACAACTGGGAGAGAGAAGCAGCGACTGCCAGGCTTTCAGCTGCTTCCAGTCAACTGTCTTGTTGGAAATGTCATTCACTGGAGTATGTGGAGCATTTCTGCGATATCTGCAGGGGCTAGCAGTCCTCATCACCAGCAAGCCCGAGTCACTAGTTTAAAAACACCATGGGATTACACAGCTGAGCTCAAAATGCCAGGAACATTAAATGAAGGAAAGGAACTAATTCTAGAGATGGGGGTAGTGCTGTTTATTTTCTTTCTTTCTTTGTGAACTGGGAAAGTTGATCACTACACCTGTGCAATGCAGACCTGATACCCCGTGATACTACCACGCAGGTCATTGATCCACCGAGCCAGTGAAACGTTACTAACTGTGTAACAGTCTTCTGGCTTGGAGACTGAGCAGTATGCAACCAGGTGGAACTTGATGTTGTTTTTTTTTGTAAGCTAGGTAGAAGAAATACTATATGATAATGCACAGAGATTAGGTCTAAGAAATTAATTCTGAACTATCTGATTGTCTCAGCTGACCATGATGTCACGGCAAACAATACAGACCATAATGGATTTTGCGAAGATGATCCAGTCGTTTCCTGGAATTCTATAGGGAATAAAAATTTTTTTTCTTTGATATAAAGTGATAATTTGAAGCTTTACTTGTAATACAATAACTCGGTCACCTTTCCAGATTTAAATGAAGACATTTTCAAGTAGTGAACAATAACAGATCTAGTAGCTGAAGGCACTTTTTACTACCAACATTATAAAAAAACCTGATGCAACGCAATCTGCTAAGAGAGAATTTAAAGACCTGCAAAGCAGCATGAAGTAGTCTGAAAATGCTTTTAGCCCTCCATTCTGCCTTTCACCATGAAGCAAATCAAGAAAGCTCACACTTTTTGGTATTCTCATCAGCAACTTTGTAAAACTGAATTATTGTACAATACCCCTGCCTTGAACCTATCACCATCATCAATCCTGACTCCAGCCAGCCAAGACTGAAGCACTCTCACTGGCTAGCAAGGGGAACTAAGACTTGAAGAAGGCTACTTCCCAGATGTGTCACTTATCACTGTAACAAGGAACTGCAGACCTTTCCACTGGAGGACACAGGGGTCTGCAGTAAAAGTGCTGTTCATAAGCAGCACTTTTAGGGATTGTGGGAAGCTACAGATATCCAAGCAGGCAGTGCATCATATACAGAAAGAAAGAGCTGAGCAAATTAGTGGCCTCCTCAAAAGCCTGCAAACTATACTAAAGATATTAGGTTGAAAAATCACTCTCCTCATTTTCTGTCACCTTCTTCTAGCTCACACTAAGGGGCTGTCCTTGGAATGCTGCCTTGTTCCTTACCTGGCCCCAGGAGGAGGCTGCCCACTCAACACAGGGCTGCCTGTTGCAGTTCTGTGTGTCCACAGGACGCTTGGACACCTGGGCACAAGCCTCGTTTGACATTGGGACAGAGCTGCCTTTTGCTGTGAGGCGCTGGCATGTCACTCGCCGCATCTGTATGCCTCCACCACAGCTCTGCGTGCAAGGAGACCAGGATGTCACCATCCATCTGTGAGAGAAAGGAGAATAGGTCAGGGAGCAGACGCGTGCCACTGTCTGTGCGATCCCTGGCATCAACAGGTCTTATCTGTTGGACCAAAGACAGTGGCTTGGCTCATTTAGCGTGCAGTCCTGGAAGGCTGAGTGTCTCAGCCTCCCACAGTCATCACTGAAAACGGCTCAGAGGATAAAAGCTGAGAAAAGAGCACATTTTTCATTAATTTATCTTTCTCAAGGCTCTTTGGGCCCAGAATTACTTTTCTAGCCCTTAAAGCTGTTTTTAGAGGCTTAGTAAATACTTGTAGCCCTGGCATGGGGGTTGGGCAAGTCTGCTCTCACACCATGGTGCCACAGAGGCCTTGGTCACAGGCTACAGTCACCATGCTAGGACTAGCCCAGTAGCACCCCTTAGTAGGGAAAACTATCTCTGTGTAATTGCTGAGCAGATCACAGGCCACTTCAAACTTGCTGCGAAAGAATACTCAAAAGCCTGCTGAGTCCTGCTGATGCTGGCCTCCTTTGTTGTATCCCTGACAGCTGGGATAATCCAGAAAAGCCTGAACATAACTCAGGAATTGTTAGCCCAGGGAAGGAAGGACACTGTTCTTCTTTCCTCTTGAGCCCAGACCATGCATTCACCAGCTGAGGCTGAGGCTCTGAACCCCTGTGCACTGGCATTTAAAAAAATCCAGTCTAACTAGCTAAAAGGCTGCAATAACAGAAAGTAATAGTCTACATACATTTTGTCACTGTAAGGATCATTAGGTGAAACACTCATACAGTGAGGTTTGGGAAAGTGTTAGGTAGGAATAGGAAGAATGCAAGGGATTGCTAGTTTTCTGAACAGTTTTATGGTCAAGTCAGCAGTTTGCTTCATTAAGTTTCTGGATACCCAGCAGGATTTGTGTGGTTTTGGGAGTAAAATACTGGCTATCACATCCCTCACAGCAGTGTTTATGACTACTTTACAAAATAGGCAATAGGCATTTTCCAGTCCCATGGAGAAACATCCGTTTCTATTTCCCTGTCTTCTGCAGGTGATTAACTCCAGTGGTCACAGAATCAAGTATAAACAAACATATTCCCAACCTGGAAAACAACACTGGTACTTTTTCATGCAGTTGGGTGAGGTTGAACCCGCAATTTCCGCACTGCTCATAACGCTCTGGTCTGTATGTCAGTCAGCTTTTATTTCCAAGCTTACATCTCAGCAGTTTCTCAGGAGTTGAGGGAGGATTTGGGGTTGTGTTACAATTCAGGGAAGGTATAAAAAGACATAAACCATTCCCATGGAATTTACTGTCAACACCAAGGAAAACTGCTGCTAATGAGCATGTTTCATATTTCATCAAATCTCTTTTGTTTTTTTCTTATGACTCCACTGGCAACTCAGAAAACATTTGCCTGCAGAGAAGGGTAGGAATATATTTTAAAAGGTAATTAAACAGAAACTTGCAATATGCCCAAGACACAGCAACAGTGGTGAATCTGGCCACTTCTCATCAGGTTGCTTAGCACTTCTCCTTGCCTCAGCTTAGATTGCCTTTTTGTAATACGACTCCCAAATCACTGTTGAATGAGGGAAGTTGTACTAAATTTCTCTTGAGATGCTCACTACTTTTAAGCGCTTGTATACTGAAACATACCATACCTACATTGGAAATAAGGGAGAGGAGGGAGTAACACCATGAAAAGTATGGAAAAACATGTTTATGCATCTCAGCTAAGGAGATACTGAATTGCAGAAGCAGGACATTTTTAATATGGAGGGAGCATAACACTACACTGACTCTCTGGATAAGCTCTTGGGATGTACACTTCTTTGCACCCAAGGGTATCAAAGAAAAACAGACTTTGTATGGGGTGAAGCCAGATAATTGTTTAGGTTGGAAATGACCTTTAGTATTATCAAGTCCAATCATTAACCCAGCAATGCCAAGTCCACCATTAAACCATGCCCCTAAGCACAACATCTACACATCTTTTAAATATGTCCAAGGATGATGACTCAATCTCTTCCCTGGGCTGATTGTTCCAATGCTTGACAACCCTTTCCATGATGAATTTTTCCCTAATAGCCAACATAAACCTCTCCTGGTGCAGCTTGAGGCTGATTCCTTTTGTCTTGTCACTTGTCACTTGGAAGAAGAGGCTGACCCCCACCTTACTACAGCCTCCTTTCAAGGCAGCTGTAGAGAGTGACAAGGTCTCCTGAGCTCCCTTTTCTCCAAGGTAAACAATCTCACCTCCCTCAGGCCACTTCTCATGGGACTTGTGCTCCAGACCCTTCACTAGCTTTTCTGTCTTTCTTCTTTCTTGTAGTGAGGGGCCCAAAATTGAACACAGTACTTGAGGTGTGGCAGAGGACCTAAGTGTAGCCAGAAGACTTTCAAGCTGTCCTGGCTCTTTTGTGTTTAGCAGTAAGTGAAAACTAGGGGATTACAAGGGCAGAGAGTTACAATTCCAAGGCAACCACAAGCTAGCAAACTCCGAAAAGAGGCAGAACTTACTCTGAACCCCCTTCATGCCTGCCAGATCTGATGGGATGTGTCCATTTTACAAAAGATATTTCCACCCTGCTAAGGGAATTCTTTGCAGCTGCAGATACGGCAACAGTCCTGCTCATATTGATGTTCAGGCAACAAAGGAAATCAGAATAAAATCACAAAATAGCTGCTAATCTTAGCTTCTTGTCTATTATATTGTTGGGGCAAACTGCTATGAAGCCATGTTTAACACAAAAAAATGATCCTACAGTTCTTTGGTGACAAAATTTCCATGTGTGCAGTGCTCAGAACAGGCAAGATACTTATATCCAACATAGAGTGTGGCTGGAATCACCCAAGACAAGGAAAGCTGTGAACTCTCTTTCTACCTTGTACTGTCAAAGCTTTCCACAAATATTATCCTGGCTGTCTGGGTTAAGCACTTGTAAATTCCCTTTCAGCCATGACTTCTCCAAACAGGCACTGGAGAGGCTGCAGCAGTATGATGTCCTGTACAAAGAACTCTTCCAGCACATCTTAAATGCATGTAAGCTATTTTTACATGAGATGGACGAACCGTGAAGGGCAGTCTCTTCTGTTGCATGCGATGGGCTGCAGAGATGGCTTGGGTGTCTCTCTGCAGTAGGATGCGTTGACTTCAGCCCCATCCAGTAAGCACCTCAGCTGGGGCAGCTGCACCCCTCTGTGGCCGCAGGAAGCCGAACAAGCTGTCAGTTTGTCCACAGACCACTGGTATTCTGCCAGGAAGTGTGGGAGAAGCATGTTAACACTGAAAAACTGACAGCAGGAGTTCAGTTAGAAAGGAGAGAGTTGAAGATGTTCTCCAGGACAAAATACAGGGATTCAGTCAAGAGGAGCTACCTACCCCTGCAAGGCACACAATTCAAACCCCTGACTGCCTTTGGTGTAACAAACCCAGTTTTTTGATGCTTAGAAGCATCAGGCATGGAAAGTGAATAACATGGTATGGCAGTTAAGTGAAGCCAGATGCCAGTGAGCAGGACTATACTTTTAGAGGTGTGTAATTTAATGAAGATGTGGTTAGCTGTAGTTCCCAGACTCTATGATCTTGAAACACTGTGTCTCTTACCAGACAGTTCGCACAGACGATCTGTCCTGAAGATATATGTGGGAGTTGCAACACCCTCAAAATTTTATAGCAAAATTGAAGGAAAAGTTAAATTCTTCGCCTCTCCATCACTGACAGTTGGGGCAATGAAAGCTGCATATTCTGTTCCAGCCCAGCTGCACCACAGTGTTCTCTGGCTTTATTGCCTTTGTCTTATTTCTGGGAGATCTCTAACAGTAACAGTTCCAGAACTTTTACAAGTGAAGGGTTTTCAAGGAAGAGCAGACTGTGAGACACTGACCTTTGTGTATTAACAGAGGGGCTTCTGTTTTAAGGGGTCTTAAACTCTGCCACCTCTGTCTTGAATTTCTGGACAAGAAAATTGTCCAGGCTCAGCGTAAGTACAGCTTGAATCACTAAGGTGTGTTTTATGCTCAGCAGGGCAGAAATATCTGGTGTCATTTAGTAAAGTAAAACCTAAGACACTGTAAGGTACTCAGTAGTCCTGCAAATCTATATTCATGGCAATAAATCATTAAGACATCTTTTTCCTGATATGCATGGTGATGGCTTCAGAGGGGAAAAATTCAGGATGAGAAAGGCAGTGCAGGGAAGTCCATGGCAAGAGCTTTCCAGGGTGAAAGGACTAAAACTGAAGAGTTACCTTGTATAGCCAGGGACATTATTTGTGTGAGCGAGCCAGCCTCATTCTGAGCAAGGCAGCTGAATTCACCATCAGTGAAATCACTGACATTGAGTATTTGAAGAATCCGTCCTGCCGCCAGGAGTTGATGTTGCAGACTGAGAGGCTCACCACAGTAAAGCCAGGTGATGTTTGGGGTTGGATGCCCATCGACAGCACAACCTAAAAAACAGGTACATGAGAAAAACCTGTTGAGTACTGAACTTGGTACATGCTTTGATGTGGTCAAAATTAGGGGAAATAGTCAATTCCATCCCATTTTCTCCTCATTTGCTCATAATGATAATTCTGTAGCAAGTAATACGTTGTCATCATCCAGAAAAAAAGTATAAAATCTAAAAGACAGATAATCTGCAATATGGAACATCTCTGATCAGTCTGGAATTACTTGTATCAGTTTCCCACTATGTCTGATCATCTTCATTTTGGTATTGAAGAAAGTGGGATAGAGAGGTTATAAACCTGGCAAAAACTCAAAGATCACGTGTGAACAAGCAACACAAACACAACTCGGTCTCCAAATTTCATATGTAAGCCACACGACACCTTCCTCTCTTTTTTTTTTTTTTTTTTTTTTAATAATGTAACTTATTGCTTGTTTTATATTAAAAGTCAGAAATTTTTGTTACACAAAAAAACCTGCTGAAAAACCAAAGAGAGAAAATTGAGCCTTTAGAGGTTTGGTTGGTTTTGCTGCTGTTGGGATTTTTTTTTGTTTGTTTGTTTTGTTGTTGTTTGTTTGTTTGCTTGCTTTTCATCACAGCAAAGGGCAATTCTCTAAGCAATAACCAACCAAAACCAGCAACTGAAAAAATCCTGATGTTCTAAAGCATTGTGTGAAGTCTATGGACCACCAGCACAGATGATGAGATTTAAGTTCTCAGTGAGTTCTTTGCACGGTGACCTGAAGGAAGTGTATCTATGAGACACTTTTTACTGTGGTTCTCATATCACCTAAACACTTTGCCAGTTTCATGATGAATTGCAGGAAATTTCTAAGACTGGTGTAACTTGCGAAAGACAGCTAAGCTTCCTTGCCTATTTCCCGGGAAAAAAATTAAGAACTAGGTAATTTCCACAGTGTAATCCATCCACACCGAGTGCGGGCGTGGGGAGCCAGAAATGCCACATGTGAAGGGTGGCATATATCACTAGGACTGCTTGTGGCTTAGGCTTGTCCTGGACTGCTATGCATGTCACTGACACATAAAAGGTCTCTAAGTTTCTGTGAACGCAATCTATTCTGACGGTTAGTTTGTTATGCTGAAGCTTTATATTGTTTTGTTTATATTAGTATGTATGTGCATGAATGACTATATTGTAGACAAAATCCCTTCTGACAGAACTGTCCTATATAAACAAACATAACATATATACATCAACTTTCACACAGGCACTGTTCAAAAGGAATGGGATAAAAAAAGGAAGAGTACAAATTTAAAATACTAAAAATGGAAGACTCTTCTAAGATGAGGGAATAATCCATCAGCTGATATTTCTTCATCGCCACCTCCATGTAATTTGATTTCTATTTATTATCCACAGATACAAATAAAGATGTGAGTATGAAGTCTTCTGTACACAATTAACAGATGCTGCAATGTAACATTTTTGTTACTGCTCTTCCTTCCATTCTTGTTTGTCCACCTGAGGAGAACCCTAACTAACATACACTGGGCAGGTACAGCTCCAAGAAAATACCATTGTCATTAATCTACTCAGGAAGGTTGAAGAGTTTGATTTCCAACCATCATGACCAAATCCTTGAGACTTAAGGAACTCGTCACTTTGTTTAGGAACCCTTGCTACCCTTTTGAATTTGGTTATACCTCTAAACTAACACGAGGGGACTTGGCTACTGTAGTCTTTACTTGTGTACCTTTTGCCATTAATCATACCTCCAACTACGCTATTCCTATGACAGAAGATACTGTCTTGCCCAGCAAAATTAAATTCTCCTGCTTGTAAAGCAGAAGACCTCACACAAGATGGAAAATGCCTGGTGGTGGCCTGTGGTATGCCCCAGCCACTTTCAAGCTGAGGGGTAGATCCAGGCACTGGGGAGAAACCATCTGCCACTCAGGAGGATAAATACTGGGGCTCTCACTGGTGCAGTGGCTACACGAGTCTTTGCTAGTCCCCTGTTGCTGTCACACCCTGCCTGTATCCACAGCGGGGAAGGGTGTGGGCTGGATACTGCTGCTCTTTGGGACTCACTCACTCGGTGAAACTGGTATTTCAGAGAGCAAGGGCTCCCTGGCAAAAGACTGACACACACAGTAGACTCTGCTGTCACAATGACAAAGATGCACTGGAAAAGAACTAGTAAATGCAGATAAAATGTTTAAAAATATGGAAAAAGGGGGGGGAGGGGAAAGGCAGAATCACAGAGTGCAAACTGTCCCCAGTGGTTTCACCTCTTTTACCTCTTTCACCCTTTTAAAACTTTTATTTATAAGGGTGAAGAGTGTGCTATTTGTTTTAATTTCTTTGGCAAGGTCTAATGCAGTTTTATCCTTGGCAGTTATCTCTATGCAGCACTCACTTCTTGACAACAAAACCACAGCATTCTTTGCTCAGTCTCTGTTCCTAATTTTGTAAGCTCTCTATTTAATCCTGTTTCATTTTTTTCCCCACTCTTGTGCTGAAAAATAACTCATTCAGTTTCCAAGATACTTATTCGCAAGTAAATGAGAGACACGAAAGGTTTTAGCCTTATAGTTTTAAGACTGCCTAAGTTAAAAATAATGGAAAACAAAGGAATTTACAGGAAATAGGCAAACTTAACAATAAATGGCTCTATGGCTTTTGCCTAGATTATTCTAATTTTTCATAGTTTACTTGTCTTTTAAGATAAGTGTAGTGATTTCCAAAGGTCAGCATATAGCCATGACAACTGAAAAAGATGCACTGTGAGCCCAGTTTTATTGTTTGCATTTGCAAGCAGTCTGCAGAGGGTAAATGCAGAAAGCAGAAAGGTCAGCTTGATGCTACACACAGAGGAACTGAACCTGAATTCAGCATGCAGATGGTCCTAGTTCATGATGTTTTTCTTTTAAAAAAATATTGTCAGGAAAAACAATATCATCTTCTTAGTGCTATTTTAGTAGTCTTATGTAACATTTCTTCTTCCAAAATGTGCATATAAAATATTAGCTAAAGGAAGAGCCAGTAATCAGTAATATGGGGGAAAACCCCCAGAAGCTATTCCCTAGACACGCACTACCAGTGAGTAATTATTACTTAACAGTAAAACTTTACTAATATCTATCAATCACATTTCACAAGTGACATTTTTATACATTTCCCACATGTATGGATGCACAGGCTCTGGGACAATATTTTAGGCATAGTAAGTGAGAACCAGAGTACAATAAAACCGTATGTTCCATTAATATCTCCTTCTCATGTTCCAGGAATAACTTTCATACCATTTATTGCAGATTACTAACACTTACTCTCTATTTCCCCAACCCCTGTGGACATTGACTCTTTTATCCTTTTGAAGCTCAATACTCGTCCCCATAATGCCTGAGACGGAGAAACTGCCTTTGTTTCCAGACAGCACAGCTATTGCAGAACTTTCAGGTAAGAAAATATTGTCTTCAACTTCCCTTCCAAAGATTAGTGGGACTCTGAATTCATTCAAAGCCAGGATGAGCACTGATGTGCAAAAGCTGGAGATAGAAACAAAACTCTAATAAAAAAGACATCTTCCAGTTGGGAAAATGTTAGTATTTCAAGGATAACAAGGGGGTATTTGGAAAGGAAAGACTGATGTTCCACAAAAATGCTAACGATTTCTTGAGAGGAAAGAATAAATTCACACTGCAGGCCAAAACCAACTGCCCATTACACCTTTGCAACAGTTTCCAAATGACTGTAGCTGCAGAAAGACTCTGGGCTAACGTGCTAATACTAGGAGAACAAAATACAAAGCATGCACCACTTCTTCACTTTCAGACCTGAAAAAAACAAATGTAAAGGCTGTTGATTTTAGGACTCCTTTTCTTCTTAGCAGCCTGATACTGTATGGAAAACAATGGTAAAAATGTCAAGTGAATTTTGCAAGTACTAAATATATTTGATAGTGTCAATTTAAAAAAAAATTACAGTACTGCCTTTAAAATAGATATCTATTCTTATAATATAGATTGTTTTCATATTTATCTAACAAATAACTTTCTAATTTACTGTTGACACGATGATTAGTCCCAGGCAATGTTTCTAATATTTATTAAACATGGAATGTGAGTGAAGACTTCAGGTCAAGATCAGGTAGTTTCTTTGAAATTTCTTTAAACAAAACATTCCTACAGTCTGACTGCAACAAACTATTTCACTTTCCAACTACAGCCCTCAAACCGCCATGCCATGGGAAGTAAACTCACCGGTCCCACTCTCCCAGCAGCTAACCAAGGTATGTGATAGTGTATGCTGTCTTACCTGAGGCCAAACCATATGCCAGCAGTGCAGCTGGACATCAAAATCTTGCCTTCTTAGCCTCAGGACAACACTTTCATATTTGGAAACTATTTCCTAAATAGGTGGAGGTAGGTCTTGGTAACATGGCTGGCTGTAAAAGCACACTGTGGTATACACAGTTGGAATCCACTGGTATTAATGTTCAACTACAGGCTTGTAGTTCAATTTTACACCTTTGCTATTCACCAGTGATCACTCTTTGCAAAATAGGCAAATGTTTGTGCTGCATTATTTCAAAATACTTTGAATCAGACAAAAAAAAAAAAAGAAAAAAAGGTGCTGAATTTTACAAACATTAAACACACCAACTGGGTAGGGACTGCATGCATCACAACATCACAAAGCACAATGTAAATGTAGGGCAGAAATTTCACAGAAAAATTCAACTAGACTTACAAATCAGAAGGCCTAAGCTCCTGCCTCAGCAAGCCACAGACATGTACCTATCCAAACATAAAAATGGGAAAGATGATTGCTGACTACTATCTGAAATGCCTGGCAAAGGTGGAAAGGGTTTTGGCAGCAGAATTATTAATTATATTAAGACTGAAATAAAGCAAGCTAAAGAAAATAATTTTGTGTTCCTGTGTTATTTTAGTGAACTCTAACAGAAGAGAGTTGTGGACCACAATACATGGTGTTAAAGCAGTAAATGTATGTAGTGGGTTGAACCTGAGTTGATGGACAGTCGTTTAGACCAATGACGCTTCTCACAATTTACATATTCAAACCGCACGGAAAGACGGGAATTGCCTTTTGTCCCAGCTCGCCTGCTGGAAGGTGGGCGGGGAGAGTGGGCTCCGAGCCTCCCGGCCCCGCCGGGCCGGGCCGGGGCCACTGCTCCTTTCCCCCTTTCCCCCTTTCCCAATGCTGTGGCACGGACCCTGGGTCACTGGGAGGGAACTGTCCCAGAGCCGCAGGCAGCTAAAACCAGCCATGGACTGCTCACAGCTAAACCCAGCCATGGACTGCTCACAGCTAAACCCATCCAGCGCGGCTTCTGGGGACCGGCGGGTCCCTCTCCTCTCCATGCGGAGCCGGCGGAGCCAGCGGGAGCCGGCAGAGCCTCCTGTCTGCAGCCAGCACACTTCGTGCTGAACTGAAGAAGACACCACGCAGCCAGCAGCACAAAGGGAGCGAGGCTTTCCCCACCGTAAAGCCCGAACAAGAACACCCTTCAGCATGGCGGCGTCAGAGTCAGAGAGAAAGAGAAGTGAGTCCCGTGGGACGGAGCTGGAAATGGCGACGGGAGAAAAGAGGGCGGTGCCGCGATTCTGGCGCGCAGCTTAAAAGAAACCTTCTTGCATGCCGTGGTAAGAAACTGTAATACCACAAACTGTTTGTCTCTTTAATCCATTTGAAGAACATGGGGGGATGGAGTATCTTCGTGTGCCTGTGAAGATTGTGAAGAATGCCCGATGCCAGGCTATATAGAAGCAGTGAGAGGCTTTTAGAGACTTGTGGCGAAGAAAAGCCTTTGTGTGCAGGCCAAAATAATTTATCCTTTAAAAGATGAATAACCCCATGTGATGGCCCATGTTTTGCAGTGTGAAGGAACTGTGAGATTTTTCATGGGAGAGATGTTCTACACACAGCAGATTGTTTGTTTCCGGGCGGATCTGCTGTTGGTGGCAGTTTGGGAACCACGTGCAACTGAAGGAAAAACCCTTTTTTCCCTTAAGCATAAGAGAGAGACTTTTCAAGAACTGGAACACTGACTAACATCCCATGTTCTGTTATCCCTTGTGTGAGCTGGGTAAAAGGAGAGAAGTGCTGGAAAGGGGGGGGAAGGAGGGGGAGGGATTTGCTTTAATTTCTTGTTATTTCTCTTTACTTTTAATTCTATTAGCAATAAAACTCTTTCATTGTACTGCAACTGTTTAAGGTTTGTGCCTGCTTTGCTTTCTCCTAATTCTCATCTCACAGAAGGAAAATAAGTAAGTAGTGAATATTTTGAACCAAAACCACTACAATGTAATGCTCCTACAGGACTTGAAACACAACAGTATTTCCACTCTAACTTCTACATTCAAGGAGATAAAGTAGGCTTTCAAAATAGAAGGCAGATTAACAATGAAGTAAAGAACAAAATGCTTGGAACAAAATGTGGAGAAGTCACAGATCAATCTGAATAGATACAAGTTTGGTGCTGAACTACTACGTTGTGGCTCATACTGTGCTATTGTGTTCACACTATGTGGGTGAGATTACTGGTAGTGAGAAACACTTCCCCAATTTCCTGTCACACCTGATTTTCTCCTTGGCTGACTCAGATGAGAAATATACGTTAAATGGAATGGCGTTAAAATTCAATTCCATCCTGTACCAAACATAAAGATGAAAAATTGACAGGATGTATTCAACCTTTAAAATGCAATCAAACCAAATGAAGGCAAGTAAGATCATGTCTGAAAGTCACATGTATGTAGCACCTGTTTTGCTGAAGAGGTAAAACTAAGAGATATGTCTTTGTAGTTTGTCTTATGGGGAAAGACCTTTCAATACACTACCAACACCAAATATAAACAGACACTTAACTACTTGCTATTATACAAATTGTTTCTCATTGATTTCACACACTGAATGAAATAAAATTAATAAAAAGCAATGGAATCTGAAAAAAACCAGAAGAAAGAATTAATGTTTGTATAAATACAACCTTTACTGATAATTTTTTAAATAACATGAATTTATGCTAGACAAGGAAAACTATGTATTTAGGAATTCTTGAAATAAGCCAATTAAGTTGATAACAGTAGCACTTAAGAAAAAAAGACGACATTTTAAACAACTATTTATGGCTGCAAAGGTGCAGTTGAAACTCACTATATTAAACATATGACATGGTTTTTAACAGTTCTCAAAACACCTAAACTGGTTACCCAATGCCACACATGTTGTTGTTACTAGATATCACTTACATAGCACTGCAAGTATACGTGGTATTCCACAAAAATTGAGTCAGGCTCATTCCCAGCCCCACAGTGGCTGTAAAAAATGTTCCCAAATACACAGACACATGGTGGGCACATTAAAAAGCAAGAGAATTTTCGAGCTCTGGTAGTTAATACTGTTTTCTAAAACTTAGACAGCAGAAATCCTACACACTGAGAATCATGTAGTAATAAGGACTGGCCTGAAAACAATCGGCAATGGCAAATCAAAGCCTGTAGTAATGGATACAGCACACTCAAATAACCACCTAAGCAAACTCTGATGGGTTTATTCAGTGCATGACCAAAACAGAAAAGGAGTTAAACTGTGACCTTCTACCCCACCACTGCTACAGCTCCAGGTTAACTGTACACTTACAGGAGAAAACCAGCACTGAGATGAGACTCATGGAACAAGCACTGAACAACAAGACAGCACAAAAGTTTCAACAAGAGACAGAGCAAGAGCTGGCACATAACAAAATTAACAAGCTGCAAATGTCAGGGCTGCTGTAGAAGGTTTTCTGCATTTCATAATCCAATATAAACTTGCAACATTCTGAAACAGCATCTCAGGTAACTTCCTGTGTCACCACGAAAATAATAAATGCAGAGCAGAGGAGGTGGAGGGCAGACAGGTGTGGGAATAGCAGTGATGCTTGCTCCAGAGAGGCTGTAACTTCTGTCCTATTAACAAAGTGCTGTAGTTGTTTGGGAGAGATTTGAGGACTATCATGGAGGGAGAGGTCGCTTCACTAAGTCCTTTAGTCAACATGTCAGAAACCCCACAGTGTTTCATACTCCCTTAACACTTTAGAATAAATCTTAAGTTTTGCAAGAGTCTAAAGGACCTTTTATGTGAAGGAGCTGGAAGAATGAGAGGTCTCCATATCAGGATACCCGCAGCAAGTCTGATACACCTATTTACCCATGAAGATTTGCCTCAGTGGAGCTCTGCATCACATATATCTACCTTAGAACAAAATCTAGGTCAGTGATTCTGGTAAAGCTTAGAGATAAAAGTTCAAGGGCTGCAGCCCTTACAAAAAACTCATAATTCAGCAGATGTTGCCCCAGAGGCCAGTGATATTATTTTATATTGGAAGTATTTTGGACCACTACTGTAGATCGGTGCTTGTCAGATTAGATCATTCATGGCATGAAACAGCAGGCAGGAAAAATACTCAAAGCAGCAGATTGCCTAGAGGACATCACTCTCTTGTCTCTGTGTTCAGAGCTTGGCAGTGGCTGGACTAGTGTCTGGTTGCCTTAAAAGCAAACACTGTTTTAGTGTAGTCAAAATGTTCAACCAAGCAGAGGTATCACCACGTAATTTTTAACCCCAAATGTACACAATGTATATATGCAAAAGAAAAGCCACACATTTCACTGGAATGCTACAGTGTAGTCTGACATAGTCTGCTGTACTCTGATGTAGAAGGAAGATGCTGCAACACTCTATGAACTTCATACAATATCCAGAATCTAATCAATGTGATAGTGTCTGATTAGGCAATTAATTGCAACGATAATGGCATAATCTTGATATTAATTTTAATTCTAGCCTTTACAGAAAGGTCATGTTTCTACCTGGGAATTCTCACAAATATTGTGGCAAGGCAGACTTTTCACTGAGACAAAAATTGAAAGGAACGGATAACACAGTTAAAAAACCAGATTATCCCATGAATGTACCTGGCACTTTATAATCATCACACTAGACATAATGTTAATATCAAATAAAGTTGCTAAAAAATATTCTTTAGCATTAGAACTACTTTTCAAACATGATGGCAAATTTATTACAGAGAATGAGGAAGAAAAAAATGACAGTGTGCAAAATAATTTCTCAGATGGTCATCATTTTATTTGAATCCTACTGCACAGCTTCTGCAGCTTTTTCTTTAAGGGAAGCACAGGCATCAGTTTAGCTGTAATTACTCATGACTTTTCTTTTTGCAGACTCTGTGCAGATTGCAAATTATTTTGCATTTCTACTTCAAATTTTAATGCAGCATTAACTCCCAAATCTAGGAAAATTTAAAACAGGCTCATGGTGGTGATGGGAAGGGCAAAAAGGAGTACAAGAAAACATAACGTTTCAAGAAGATATATTCTTGCTCTCGAGTATATAGCCAAACATTGAAAGAAATTTGTACTGGTGAGATCAGTTGTGTTCATTGGGATCATTTATTACTTTTCACACTGATTTTGAACAAGTACCAGTCCTATGAGAGCGAGATGTTATGGCACCATACTTAGCAAGCAATTGCAGCATTAACTTCTCTAGCTCTGCTTGAAAGAGTTTGATCCTGACATTAGTCTATCTATGAGATCAGGTTCTTCTCCTAAAGTACATTTGACTCACTATAATGCACCCAAGAACACGTAAAAACTTCTAGGTTAATTTTTCTGTCTGCTGTCCCATCTAGATAACTCTTAAACCTACAAGCAAATACTAGATGCAGGCTTGAAGTGAACCCCTCTGAAATAATAAAAAAACCCTGACCCCACCCTGAACTTTGGGCTTTGGCTCCACTGCAGTTGGACCTTTAAAATAAGTAATTTATTCAAATTCAAAAGGCTGGCCATTGCAAGCAAGGTGACTATTTTTCAATTCTGCTTTCTGGGTGATCTTCTGGGAACCTAAGTGATTTTACTAAGAAATGAGTGGGATATGCTACTGCCAGTAAAAGAAAAGTGAGAGTGAAACACAGTAAATTTGGTAAGGGGAAATCCTTTGTATCTTTCAAGTGAAAAGTTTTTGTTATCACTTTGTCTTAAAAACAGTTGCATTTCAAATACTAATGTTTGCAGATCAGGACTTTGCTGTGCAGCTGGTCATCTTCTGAAGCACTAGTGAAATTGGCAGCAAAGCTGCTCTAGCTCTGTGGTCTTTGGGGATAATGTATAAAACCAGAAAGAAACCTTCTTTTTAGGACTATGTTCACAGTGCTGACAGTAAAATAATGTTCTGATTTGTGAAGTGAGTAAATTTGATATGGAAGTAATCAAGGAGAACACAATAAATATGGTGCATCAGTGTTTCTTTTTTTTTTTTTTTTTTTTTTTTTTTTTTTTTTTTTTTGTTACAATTGACTGTACTTTTCTGGTCATAGAAAAATACACTTTATCATCTAACTTCACAGTAATTTTCAGCATCCCTTATAAGTAAGGAGGGATGGGAACCAGACTTCAAATAATTGCCTAGGCTTTCCCCCATTTATTCATATTATCAGATTCCTTAAAATAACATTTTCCTTCTGCCTTCTTTACTTCACTCCGATGTATAGGGAGTGCTACGTATCCATATTCCTAGACGTATTAATTTCTGAAATTTCTTCCAATGTTCCTGCAAAAATCCTCACTTAAAACTAAGGTATAGATATCAAAGTTATTAAAGCTTCATCTTTCACTGTGCAACACAATTGTAATACGTTCAGTATTCTTCAGTGCTAAAATGAGAAGATATTTTAAAATCAAATCTTGTGTCTTTTGCCAAGTCTGCTGATAACTGGTCTCCAATAATATCACAATATATTTGAGAAGTTGTAGTGGATCTCCATAAGGATTTCTAAGCTCTTCAGAGTTTCCTACTGAATTATATTCAAATATAGGAAATAACAAGCTTGAACCTAAATGAAAACAAGTATTCTTGATAAGCCCAAAGCCTTTTCTGCAGGAGAGTCAGAAGTCAGGAACACTGGATCCTACAACACTGGTTTCTGCCAACATTAATATTTACAAAGCTGAAGACTCATGGGAATGTGTCTAAGGAGTTGTGTAAAAAATTCAGTGATACTTACAGCATAGATAAGCTACTGAAAATACATGAGCTTAAGATGTTTCTTTAATCCAAAAGATAACACCATGAAGTAATCAGAATTGACAGAAGTCAAACGGTCATGAATATTTTTAAAACCCAAAAATTCTTATCAGGTGACAAATAGAAGACTTCCTCTCTGATGAAAAAAGTGGTGTTCCTTGTAATATTTTCATCACCAACATTTGGAAAAACTGTATCGAAAACTTAAAAATTCCCAAAGACAGAAACCTTAGTAAGATTAAGATCTAATGTGAAAACTTTCCAAAGAAATAAAAATTTGTGTCACTTCAGAGATCAAATGTGTTTATCTTATGTGTAATGTAAAGTCTTGTGTGTCTGCCATGAACCAAGAACATCAGAATGTGCATGACAGTCTGTGGCTAGTCACTGATTGTCAGTTTGCACTGCTGTAAAACCCAGAAATATTTTCAAACTCATGGGTGTTCTAGCTCTGCTTCAGGGATAGTCTTGTCCTTCAGGAGTGTGATCTGCAGATAACACACAAGTGTCTACAACCTGATAATGAATGTGAGGACTGGGGAAGACTTCACTACTCTGCACATATTTTCAACATTTGTGAAGGAGCAGAGTAAAGCATCAATCTGCGTAAGTCACCATCTATACATCATGCTCTCCAACTGGATGATGAGTTGGGCCTAGAAAGCTACCTGGAATCTCAAACCTTTGGCAGCAAAAGAAGTATATAAGATAAAAATGTTGCTGAGTCCATTGGGCAGGGCATGGGTCTTTTAACAGGGTTTCCTCTACTTCTATTGTGAAGGCACATAAATGACTACTCAATGACCCTTGCAATGAGAAGGAAAACCTCCAAACCAGGTATCTGTGTTTTGACACTAACCTTTATCTTGTGCAACCCCCCTGAAATTTAAATAGAAGAGACCCATAGCAGATGACTCCAGAGAGCAAGTTAATAATTTCAAATGGTTGAAATGATGGTGGAAGCATTGCACAATTCCACTTTGTAAAAGACAGTGTATAACATGTATGATAATCTGGAAGTTCTGTTTCTCTCCTTGCAGCTCAGCCTGTCAATTGTTTTATATTTGATACAGCTGCTACTTTCCAAACAAGTTCTCATTTGCAGCTTTAGTCTTCCATTGCTGTGTTAATATTTTCTGTTTGCATTTTTTTTAACCCTCAAGGCATGAAACAAAACTCTGGCAAACCCCTGCATGACTTTATCCAGGTTTCTAATGTAATTTTTCACCGTTGTTATCTTTAACTTTCGTAAAACAGAATGTTTACCCAGAGCTTACTTATCACTCCTTTTCTTCACATTTCACTCTGTTCCTTTGCATATGTCCTGTTTTCCTTCTCTACTCAACAAATCCTCATATGCCTAGATTTCCAAATACATTCAATGTATTTGAATTCAATGTCTAATTCAATGCCTTTTTAGTCCTAAGAGATAATGGTGCTTAACAGTGGAACAAACAAGGGATCTTATACGTAGCAATTTATATATCTAAAGTTCTTATATGGATGTCCAGAGAATGTAGAGCCAACACCTCAACATAATAAATGCTGAAAGACTTAGTAGGATTAAGGTTGATTGGGTGGAAAGAATCAATGGACAGCTTTCTAACTGACTGGATATCCCATTCCCTGCTGATTTTTTGTTAGAAAAAATATCTCAGAAAGTTTTCCTAGGTTTGAATGATAACAAGGATCAAATTCAAACCAGTAAAACTTCAGTGAAGCTGAGGGAACTGCCTCAAGAATGAAACTGGTTTGCTATTTTGCAATTACTATTCATGGGATTTTCTTGCCCATGAAGTGACACAGCAGGGTACAGGGCAGCATGGCCAAATGAAATTGATCTGGAGGTAGTTGTACACAGGCAATGGAGAGCACGCTTTGACATTCAATTACTGCTTTTAAACATTTAAAACTGCCTGGAACTCCTGAAGACCTCTTTTTGGAAATCTGAGAGGAAATGGATGAACCAGGAATATGACCCAGTCTTACATCTGTGAGCATAATAAAACCATACCCGGAATGATTTATTTAATGCTAATAAATACCTATGATATTTCCCCCACTGAGGACTATTTGAGTGCAGTTTTTGTGCAAACAGAAATGTAATCCAGAACTGCAGGCTAAAAGCCATTGCAAATGTATGCAGATATCAGCACTTGGGAAAAGTAAACCATACAAAACTAAAAACATAAATAGAATACCTCCACTGTGAAAACAAAATCTTAAAATTGCTACTAAATGTGAGGAAAGAATGCTTTTGGAAGGTGCAGAGACATATTAACACTCAGGACATCATATCTGCAGAACCCCTGCTAAAAGTTTCAGATCCCTACCTCTAAAAGGAGGAAAGATAGGTCTGAAATTGTAGGGCTTGACAAATTTTCATGGTATGCAGCAACATGTTCATTAGAGAAGCTGTTTGCCTATCTGAGCCTGACAATTAATAGAGTTTCAAAGTAGTGTGTGAAATAAAATAATAAAATAAACATGCCCTGAAATTTAGAAAATAACTAGAATATCCTTGCAAACAAATCACACCCACAGATCTGAAAGAAGTTTACAGGATATAAAAGAACTTACTGTGTAAAGAGGGTAAACGTGTATGGAAGGCAGAAATGGATGAAAAGAAGAAAAGCATTCATTGGGGATGATTTCCTTATATGGCTTCATGCAAACATTGTTTGTGTGAAATAAGAAAGAGGAATAAAATGAGCAGATTAAAACAGAGAGCTTGCAAGATCAAAACATGGAGAGAGGGATAAGCAAGACTCTGGAAAAGGCTCTGAAGAAGGATATACAATTGAGTAGCAGACATATGGTAAGGCAACTACCCAAATGTAGAAGAAAAACTGAAACAGAAACATCAATGCTTCTTTTAAATCAAGTGGCATACTGGTCTGCCATGTCTTTGAGTTGAATAAGATTGCCAGTCCCCCAGAGCAGGGACTGATTCTTACAGGATGCTACATATATATATATAAAGGGCATCATGGAGCCCTTATTCTGCATGCAGCTTTGGACTAATTAAAGGAACTTTTATTTTAAAATGAATTTCTGAGATCTAAAAAGTATTTGGCAGTGATTATGACTGACAATGAACTGTTGGTTTGATGTTTTTTGTCTCACTGCCCATGTCTGGATAAGCAAATCCTTAATGTAATGGTTAACCAGATGCATAACAAACTTTAAAGACTTTAAAAATCTAAAAAGCCTTAAAGCACTTGACTTACCTATAAGAGCAGAGCTTCCTGGACTGATGGTCAGTTTTGTTCCGGAAGGAGAGGTCAGCACTGAATGAGTGCTGGGCCCAGCACTGGTGAGCACTGCTGTCAAGTCTTCTAGGTAAGGAAGAGGTCGTGGAGGCTCTGGTAACAGATTGGGGAGAATGAAGCGATGAGCAACACTGTAGCAGAAACCATCTTGGGACATAAACCCCTACCACCCCCCTCACCGCCCTCCCATCTTCCCCCATCAGATATTGCTGCAATTTTCACTGTGCCTGCAACATTACCATTTCGGAGGGGCAGATTAAGCAACTTTGGATAACTACTGAAAGTGCTTTGCCTCATATTATGTAAGGTGCTAGAGAAAATATTAAAATAACATCTGGATCAATATGACCACAAACTAAAAGAGATGATCTCTGAAGGCTACCACAGCATTCTGGTGGATTCTCTTCACATGTGACAGAGTTATATGGTACCAGGAGATACAGTGGCTTGGAAGAAAAAGCAAATGTTTACAGCATAGAAAACAAATAGATGTTCATGGCAACTAGTGAAAAACTTTTAGTGTCTGCTAAAATCTGGATCAAACCCTGATTAAATATGGTTATCATCCTGCCAGATCCTGTGGTATACTTAGGAAGAACTGCAAAGGACTAAGAGTTAGAGCTCAAGAAGATCAGTCTATGCTGAGCACTGCAGGATTTAGTTGTTTACTGATCATAATGCTATTTTAAAAATTGAGGTAATGCCTAGCATTCCCAATTCTGTTTGTCACGAAAATGATGTGATATTTGATTTAAATGAATAGTGGCTTCAACCCCTTTCAATTAGATCATGGCACACATTATGCAAGCTTTCTACTGCTGATAGCAATCAGCACCAGGAGTACAGGTCAAGGATGCCTGAACTGTTCTGTTCCATCAAGGAGCTAAAAATGTCGTTTGCTTAGAAACATAAGCAGCTTGCATAACTCACAGTAACTTACCATCTTTAAAAGTTAAGCCATTTATAACGATCAGAAAAGGATTTACAGATCATGTGGAGTCTTTATTTATAGGCTGAAACTCAGCTGATTTTTTTTCCAGATTGTTTTTTCAGACTGAGATTCTAGAGCCAGTCTGGATTAGCAGGAGAAATATGTGAACCTTCATTTTAGTATTGTTTGTGAACCTGAGAAATCTTACTGTTACACTTCCTCTGGAAGCTCACTCTAGTCATGAAAGATGAGAGCTATAGTGGACGCTCTAATGGTATTGCCCCAGTTGTGGGGAATATGTTTCAAAATTTGAGACTTCACCATCAAATGCACTAAAGTACTTAAAAAGGCAGGATGGATCATTCACCTGCCAGGCACACAGAAACTACAGAAGATGAGTTACTAGGAAAGGAAATGCCTTTCCCAGACTTCCAGTTCCCACCAGGTACCACTTCCACTCATATTTCCCAGCTGCCACTCTCTTTCAAATCACCCAGATGGACTTTCTGTCTGGTGTTTAAAAACACAGGGGAAAGTAAGATTCACCATTCACTGAACCTGGGATGTACTTTTTAGAAGTGTACTGGATTCATGTACCTTTTGTGAAGTGGGTCAGTATCACACAGCCTTGAATGGAAAGATTGCTCAGCAGAGAAAGAGCACTTCACAGGGAAAAGGTGGCATCACTCTTGTTTCAAGATAGTCACTTTCAGGTATGGTTAATAAATGCTTTTCTTAGCTAGCAAGTCTGAAAGAGTTAAACTGAGTATCTTGGGACTGGGAGGTGCAATCCCTGTGCTTAGACATTTTCTCCTTATCCACTTTCCTTTTACCACCACCTTGCTTCAGCTGATGCTGCCCAGAGTACAAATGGAGACTGATGCTTTTCTTAGAACGGGGCTGCCTGCATGCCATTTCCTCTTCCCACAACCTCTGATTAGTTCTGCCATCTGGATGTGCCAGTAGCCACATTACTATTGTTGCAAGTGAAAAATACTAAAATGCCCTTGACTTACCAAGAACCAACAGCTGGGAGCTTTCAGTTACTTCCCCATGAAGATTGGCTGCCTTGCAGGAGTACAACCCCTGATCTGATAGAGAAACATTTGATATAAATAGCAACCCATCATGCAGATGGTGAGTAGAGGACAGCTTGACCTTGTTCTTAAACCAAGTAACTTCTGCTTCAGGAACACCTGGAAAAACATTGATAAAGTGTGACACAAGTAAGAATTACAAGGCAAAAAATACTTATAAGGCAAATAGTGGGAGAAGAAGAAGAGATGAGAAGTACTGAGTAAAAGCTAAAGAAAAAGGGGAAGGGACAAGCAGGATTTCATATGGCCACCGTCTTTTAGAGCAGTGACTCAAATAAAACAACAAAATAAACACAGAGCCAGACACAATATGCTTCTTGCAGGCCCTAGTCTAGAAAGGTAGATTCATCTGCACTTCACTACCGGCAGAAGAAAAAGGGGTTAAAAGTGAGATCCCCTTAATGTTGAGGTATTGCTATTGAGTCTAAGAAAGATGCATTCTGCCTACAAAATGTCCAGCAATGCTACAAAAACGTTTTTCTGAATTGTATTCTACAAGTTTGTCCTTCCTCTGTCTTCAATGTTTCCACGCTAAGAGGAGGTTTGCAGGTACAGCTGTTCTTACAGTTTGCTTCGGGAAAGATAGGCAGTGTGTGTCAATGAGCAGCAGTTTCATTCTCTTTTGAGCTCCCACCTTCAGTAACACGCACAGCCGCCAGATGGGAACAGGAGGCAGACAGCACAGGGACGAGCAAACGCATCATGTCGCATCACTGCCGCAAGGGGTAGCAAGAGCATTTCAGTCGGTTTTGTTGGGTAATGGTGGATGGCAGAGGACAGAGGGCTGAGTGTTTCCCTTGCAGAGATATCACAGAGACTTAAAGTCTGAGAGGTGCCAGCTGGAAACAGAACTCACTTTGCTGGGCAGGCAAGACTTGAGCTAATGAATAATTATCCAAGTCTATTCTTCTTCAGCTTTCCCCTCCATCAGTGTGCATGTATACAGCACAAAAAGGCTACCTGGGATGCTAGCAAGAAGAATTGTGTAAGACTGTTGAGATAACTTTGCTAAATCAGGAGCTCTGGGAGAAAGGAGTCATAGCAATACAAGGTTCTAACAGTGGTGACTGGTTTCCAATGCCACAATATTCTTGGAATAGTGAATTGAATTTCACCATCTGGTACAGCTGATGAATAAACGTATACCATAAAGCAAGACATGAACTAGAAAATAAAACCTTCAGCATGTAGGTGAAATACAGAGGAAAAGAATGTTTAGGAGAACTGAAAGAACTGCAAACTGGAACAACAAAGATACAAGGAGATAAAGGACAGGAAGGTAATATATTTTAAGCCACCCTTCCAAACCTGTTCTGACTCAACAGTCACTAATTGCACATGACATTTTGCAGAATGCCCTATGAACTAGCTTTTTAAAATTGGTTTCTTCTTTCATGTCAAACTGTATTTTCAGTAACAGTTTGGGCCAGCTTGCTTGAAGCTTCTGGTATTCAAAAGAATATCTGCACAATTTAAGTGCTGAAATCAACAGAAAGCTCCCTAGTGATACTGATGCAATCCAAATTGCTCTCACATCCTATTTTTAAGTGAAATTGCCCACAGTAGTCAAGTTACTCACACCAGAAATGCTGCTGGCTTTCTGAAGCTCACAGAAAATCCTCCAGCTGGAAGTCAGAGACATCTGCAAGACTCCTGAGTGACTTTTGGTTGGGCATTTCCCTAGGATTAGTTTTGAAGAAGTCTGGAATTGACCACAATTACCTAACAATAGTTAAAAAACATTCCTTCACCTCTACAGACAAAGCAGTGAAGTTATGTCAAGAGAAATAATGTTGATTTTTAAAATCTTGATCAAAACCACAACACTGTCTTTGTGGTAAAACTGAAATAGATATTTATCTTGACATAATTCACATCAGGTGCCAATTAAACTAATTGCATTCAGAATGATTGTTTTCCCTTGTCTTTCAGTTAATATATATAGACTTCAACTCAGAACACAGATTTTGACAGTGCTTATGCCTCTCTTAAGAAGTTAAAGAGCAATACAAAATTGCTCCCTAGGCTTTGGTAGTGTACTCTTCCATTATCTCTTATTTTTAAGAAACCTTCTCCAGGTTTATCAACACCTGTCAGCAGCAAGTGTGTACTTCTGTCCCTTGACAGAAAATGCAGCTTTAGAAAATATAATAACTGATCCTTAATATTTCTCTTATGAGTATCTATTCTGCTGTCTTGCTGACTCTCAGTAAAGATGTGTCCTTACATGAGCTGAGGTATCCAGATTCAATACACGCATGCTTCTATACTACAGACTGTACAGCACAGTGATTGAAACGCAGCTTGTAATAACGGGATTTACTGTCACTGAACTCTGACCTAGAACAAGTCCCATTAGTTGCACTGGCTTGGGACATCCTGACATGACCAGAGGGAAAGTACTAGAAAGAAAAAACTTACAGATTTACAAGACCATGCGAGGAATTGTTTTCATCCATACAAGTCTCCACGTAATTTCTGGATATGCCAGTTTGCTTTCTAATGATGTTAACTTTATTCTTACATTCTAATCTCTTTTTTATTACCAGATGTTATTGCATTAACTTACTATGATTTAGTAGCCATTTCATTATTAATGTTTCCTGGGGAGCTTTGGCAACCTATACAGATGTAAAGTTCATCTACACTAAAGAAGTCACTAGGATACAACACATTTGCTGACTCAAGAAATACTGCATGTTACTCTTATTCTTAGAATTGATTGTTCTAAGGATGATCAAATATATGAAAGATTCAATAATCACAAAGCTGATGCTAAAACAAAAAATTTGTGCTTACACTAGGAGGAAAATTGCATTTATTCACACATTCTGTTACAGGTTTTATGAGATGGTTTATTTTCCATGTATAGGTGAGACAGCTGATAGAAATTGCTGTTCTTGGATCATTTCTCAAGGTAGCTTTTTTGTAATTGCTGTTGAATTATTAACACTATTTTTATGAATTTAGGATTCTAGTGCCCATAAAACATATCTGCCCTCATTACTCACTCTCTTATTTCTTTTGTAACATCACAGCTTGTGGTTTATGATTTTAGCATAATTTCAAGAGCATTGATCTCTGGTGTCAACGTAGATAACATTTTCTGTGGAGGCAGTAGCAGAAGATTTTTTTTCACCCATGCAGAAAATTAGAATTTATGAAAATTTCTTCTGTATCACAGAAGATTCCAATATACAATAATGCTGCTAGATAGCAAAAAGCCTTCCCCTAGAAGAGAAGACACTGCTAAAATTTTCTATTTTGGATGTTGTCATAGTGTGAGAGCTTCACAAAATTGCTAGAGATTATTTTCCTCTCAGAAAAAGACTTTGAATCTGTGCCTCTGACCATTTTGTGCTTCCCTCCTGTAGTTTTCTGATGTTGTAAGTACTGTGGCAACTTTGTTTAGTCACATCCTGTTGTTTACATGGTGCCTTCATACTGAAAGGAAATGTCTACACTTCTTAGATCAGCAGTAACTGTCTGAATCTGTGGGTTCTGAGTCTGGGCAGCTAAGAGAGAGAAATCCAAAATACTTTGTGTTCATGTGATATTTAGTCTCCTTCACACAATGTCTGTGCACGTGAGCATGGAGAGGCCCAGGGAAAAAACAAGAGTACCACTTTCATCTTCTTCCTTGAAGGTCACTGGACATCAGTCTGATTGCAAGAGAGTGTCTAGTGCCTATGTTGAGAGGCCAAGGGAATAAATGAACTTTCTCCTTCATGAACCTAGGAAAAACGATACCTTACTTTTCCTTCATTCAGCCCACTGAGAGTAATTAATAAATTGTGATCACAGGCTAGTGTTTTGCTCTTGCAAACATAATATGCACAGCTATTGTGTATGTTTTGCTAAAGAACAGATGAACAAACAATGAAACTTTAGACAAATACTCTTCAGGTTAGAATTTGCCTAAGGGTTTGGTTGGCAGCACTTGAAGAAAGAAAAAACCAAGTGCTTAAAGTGAGCACAAAGTGTAAAAAAACCAGGACATTTGTATATTTGCAGTGAAAATGCTTATTTAGAATTATCTGAAGTAGCTGCTAGGGATAAGAAACTAAAGCAAGGGTCTAAGGGACTTCACACTCCAGGGCAGATATTGATGTAACACTCAGCATGGCTCACTTCGTGTTTTTTAAGTTGCTCCCCTCCCTCCTATGCTTCCTCATACTATGTATAAAAGTGTAATGAATCCATGGTCTGGCCCCAGGTCTTTAGAGATTTTCCAGCTCTCTCCCTTCCCACACTCCTCCTCCTCCATATCAACATCATTCCCACCAACAGCTGTAGGACTGCCACACACTGTCAACCTATTTTGGTTACCATTCGAAAGAGGCAAATTGTCACTGTAAGACTGAGTAACATTCAGTCTCTGACTGGAAAACAGTTTAAGGGAGAATCCTGTTTCAGCAGAATTCCTCTGAACTCCTGCATTCCCAAGATGAAAAAGAAAAGGAAAAACCAGAAAATAATATGTGCTAGCATGCCTTTAATGTAAAGTAAGTTTGGCAGTGATCTTTAAAAACCCCATCAATGATGAAATTAATCAGCCCATATTTGTATATTCTCACCAAACATCCCCAACAGGTAGCCATGTGCATCAGTTTTGTCACATCCATACCACATGGTGTATCTCTAACAACAATGCCTGTCGTATTGACTCAATTTTTTTTTGAGCCCAAATGTCCTAAGCCACTACACTTGCCTTGTTTGATATGGATAAAAAGAGGACAAGTTCTATGACAAGAATTAATGGAAGCAATGAAGTTTGCCTGAGACCTAGGAAAACCTTGCAATTTCACTCGGCTGCAACTGGAGATACCAATTTAGCAAAGAATCCCACAGAAATTTATAGCCAAAGACACGTGCATGGGAGAGAATTATTTTTTACCTGCAACCTGGCAGTTAATGGTAACATTTGCTTTCTGGATTGTTTTCACCACAGTTCCAATGTCAACAGTGACAGCAGGTGATTCAGTGTTGATCACGGTAGCTCTTGATGCCTTTATCAGTGGCTTTCCTGCACAAAAGAAGCACCACCATTTATCATACCAAGCACATGGGACTCTTGTGGGATGGATGGGCTGGAACACACCTTGTGAAAGTACACACAACAGACAGGTGGATAAGGGAAAATGCTGAAGTGTGAGGCCACCCACTTTTTATAATATTTCAGTGTCAACAAATTCCATGGGTAAAGCGCCTTGAAAAAAGAAAAAGCACACTTGAAGCAGAGGCAGAATAGCATTAAAGCCATATGGACATAACGGAGAACCAGCTGAATCAACAAACACCAGCACAACTGGAGCTGCAGCAAGATGCTTGCCTGGCACTGCAACTGCACTACCACTCTTTGTTGAAGACCAAACACAGGAGCCTGAGTGATGGCTACAGGCACATTAACGGGGCAGGAAGATTAGAGCAACATGCAAACTGTTTCTACACATGAATCATGGTTTCCTTAACCTACTGGGGAAACACTGGGATGGGGAAGATCAGACAAAAACCAGAAAGTTTTCTCATAATGGCTAGCACAAGAAGATGAGGGACATAAACTCTATTAATGCAAAACACTGTTACTACAGGTTTTAGATAAAACAAAACAGATTACCTGATGGGAAGGGGTATATCTCTAATAGAGCTACTGCTTTGCCCACAATAATGTGTTCTTTCAACATTGGTGACAGCAAGTGAGCCAAGGTGTTTCCCTGCTTTTGTGTGTGTCTTTGTGGGATTACTTATGAAGTTTTCCACCATCAATGGCTAAAGAAGCCTTCTGCAAGACCTTTTGTAGGGCTACTGTAAAGGGATGCTTAAAAACCAGGTCAGAGGTACCCCAGCTTATCTTTGAGAGAGAGGACTAATGCAGCAGAACTGAATTAAGGTGCTGCTATCTCAAAGAAAATGCTCTGCAGTCAGGGTGTTGCAGGAGTAGCGGGACATAACAAAATTGCTTTAAATGGCATGGGACTTAGGAGTTTCTGACTCAAGTGTTGCATTTTCAAACACATAATTTTCCAAAAATCTATAAATACCGTTTTTTTTCCATTTAAAATATATGGTCAGATACAAAACCAGTTCAGATATCATCATTCACCTCTAAAAGCTGCAGTTTTAGGCTAATGTCTATCACTAGCTTTATTTGTATGTTAATTTGGAGCTGACCAGTGAAGAAAAAATGGAAGTGAGAAAAAGAATTTGTTCATTGAGCTCATGGAGAGTTCTGAAAATTTAATTCAGCCTTAAATATAAATTTCTCCATATAGCTGTATTTACAGGGCTTTTAAAAGATACCATTCATCTTGAATTCCTGTCATATCAGTTTGGGGTTATTTTGTACTTTACATTTTTTTATTTTGGTGATTTTAATGCCCAGGAATAGCTAAGTAAAGTACTACATTTTATTGTTGAAATACATCCAGAAGTTTTGATACTTTTTGGCAAAGTCTAAAGAAATGAAAGAAAAATTCTTCAGCTATCCATCAGCCTTCTTTTTCCTGATTGGTTCCCAAAATCCCACCACAAGATTAAAAATCTTTTAGCTGTTCAACCCATAAATGAGTAAGAAACCATTGAGGAAACAAAAAGGAGCATATTCCACTGTCTTTTTTTTCCATGCATGTGTTGAATGAATCAGAAAATTCTTCAATGAAATAAGCTTTCGCCCCACTCTTGATTCCTCTAAAGATGATCTCAGCTTTCCAGGTTCTTTGGAGAATACTTCCATTACGCGAAAAAGATTGCTACTTTGTTCCAAAAACTGCTCAGTATTTCACTTTGATATTTATGGCCTCATTTTATAGGCTGTTCAGCTCTTTGCCTTGGATGTGAGATGCAAAAGTATACCAGTTCTTAAGAGGAGTTCTGCTTGAGTCTGGGAAGCATCAATGTTAATTCACCTGAAAGTTTAAATTATAGTTTTGATAATTAATTATAATTAAAAAGCTAATAGCCTTCCTGTGCCCCATGTATACCTAATGCTCAGTTTATTTTTTACAGTGTCACACAAAATTGTTTCCACAAACCACACTGTACAAAAACTATGGCTTTTACACTCACTGGAAGAATGTGGATTGAATGGCAATTTTGACTAATGATTTTTTAACCTCATGTTCAGCCTCATGCTGGTGCAACATTTTTAGTGTGAGTTGCTCCTTCTAAAATATGACACTATCCTAACAGTAGCTGCCTGTAATTCAGCAAATGCACTTCTGATAGAACTAGTGTAAAAAGGATCAGTCTCTTCTGTTTTGCCTACAGGTAATTTGTAGCTCTTTCTTTTTTGCTCTGGAAGATTGACCCGTTCTGCTAAAGGACAAGACAAAGTCCCTTTCTAGTTGATTTACTGATCTTCTGAGCTTCACTGTTATCCACTGTTGCCTTCTTACATTTTCTGTTTTTGGTGTAAAAAACTTATTTTTAAAAATTAAAACTTATCAACAGCTATTCCTTCCTCTAGTCATACATGGATACACTGGCAGCTGGTGGTTACTGCCTGTGCGTTGGAAGCCTCCAAGAGTTTCCACATGCTGAAGCAGTGAAATGGGTAAATCTGCAAAAATCAGTAAGTTTTCCAGCATTCCTAGCATGTTTCCTTTTGCCTTGGCGATAAATAGGATCCTCCTTCTGTAAGACCTCTCTGCCCTGCCACAGTCATTAGCTGTCATTGTCTGTTCTGTTCCTGTATCTTTCTCAACAGATATTCATTCATGTTTGCAGCTCCACCCTTCTGCTAGTCCTGATGTGGCTGTGAGCTTGCTGACCATGTCTGCTAGTGAACCTGGAAGAAGCTGGACTCATCCTTCTAACTCCCTTTGCCATTGGTTTTTATCTGGATGAGTTTTCTTTATAACTGAATTCTAAACCAGCACAGGATATTTAGTCTGCTTTAGAGCCTGTTACTAGAGGAACAGAAACATGGAATATAATTTTTGAGACCCTCTATTTGCTTCAATTGAAACAGTATCCACCATACTTGTGATCGAATATGAAACAGTGTTTGATCTGTAATGGATAGCTGTTCAGCTCTGGAAGTTTTCTGGCTTGCCTAACCTACACCTGAGTAAATCCTGCAATCCATCTGTTAGACTTGAAGTGATCAGCGTTAGGTTTAAAATGAAGCACAGAAGCTGGGAGGCGTGAACTGCACTGGCCCTATAGGCTGCAAATAACCGGGATAAGCACTGCTTTAAGAGAGTGTCAGATGCAAGTGAGAAAAAGCATTGATGTCTTGCAGAGATACATAAACCTCACAAACTATCTATGAAAGCTGGACTATGCCTCAGGTTTGTGCAGAGTTCACACCCTGCATTTTCCCCAGTGTACCTCTGTCGACCCATGTAACACAGTTTAGCAGCCATCTGTTCCCTCACAAACAACTTCTGCCCAGATTCACACCAGTAACATGAACCATCCTGCAATCGCAGAGGTTGAACTATTACCTGCTAGGGTGACAGCAATGGAGACAGAGTCTGATCCCAGGGCATTGGATGCATTGCAAGCATAGAAACCCACATCAGCTTCCACGGGTGCTAAAATCTGCAAGGAGTCATCAGGCTGAAGGAGCAACCTGGCACAAAGCAGAAAGAAAGACGTAATAGTTTCTTAGTCCATGTGAACATGAACATATTTACTGGGAATTTTCAGGCTTAGGTATATTTTTTTTATAGGTCAGGCCTTTAGGCAATATTTAAAAATCTATGAAGAAGTTTAAATTCTTACATTGGGACTGTAAATTTTGATTATTTGTATTAAATTTTAGTCTCATTCCCAGTTCCTCTACTGCTGGCATGTGTATTAAAGAAAGATTGCCAAGTAATTAGAACATCTACCAAGTGAAACCTCCTCCTCTGCTGTGCCACTTCTGTATAATGTTGAGTGAGTTCCCTAGCATTGCTGTCTTCCAGTTCCGCAACACAGGACTAGCAATAGTAAAGAATTATTGCAAGGGAAAAATCAGGAAACATGCTGAAGCCATGCAGAAAGAAGAGAAATGAACCACAGGCTCAGTGTTAAAGCCCGAGATAGGTTCAGATTCTTAACTGATGGGCAGCTTGTACAAACTCGGCAGTCTTGGTTCTCCCCTAACAGTCAGTGAAGATAGAGAGTAATTCTCAGCTCCTCCTTGGGCTGAACCAACTCCTTCTTTCCTCTGCCAGTAAGAGGAGCCTATCACAAGCTCAGTCTACTGCCTATGATTAAATGGAATTAATATGGTCTTAGTGCTCTTATGAACTGCCTCTTTCCACTGTCTGGCTTTGCCAGGACTCATCAGGTCCTGGCATATACCTGTTTCAGCAAGAATTCAGTCCATGGGCTCCTGTCATTGTTTATGTACCCTTATTTTCATCACAGTGTATTTCATGATTACTTTTCCTTTCTCTTAATTTTGTTTTTAGCTGGAACTATTGATAAAATCTAATTATACTGTTCTCATCAGCAACTTTCAGCAGCTGTTGCTTGTAAACTCTTAGTTGAGGCTGTGATTGACAGTGGCAAGGGTGAAACTGGGGGAGGGATATGCCTGTAAAACACATGCAATAAAAGTCTGCTCACAGATCCTGGAATGACGAGTTTCTTAACGCTCCCATCCCCACAATAAAAGCTGTTGTCTCATGGACCAAAAAGCTGCACATACTTGATTTTGCACAACACTGTGGGTGGCAGATCTCTAAAACAAACCAGATTAGGGCCACCCAGCAAAATCTGTTATAGGAAAAAGCTCCAGAGTTAACATTATTTTTTTACCCTTTTGTGAGTAATAATAAAAATAGTCATTATCAATAAAAGAGCTGCCTGTTGTTAAACAAGTTTTGTAAAGGCTTAGAAAAATGCACATTTGCAAAACAAACATTAATACTTTCAAAATTGCATCTATGTTTGCACAGCAAAAAAACCACAAATGGCTGAAATAATTCCTTTCCCACTTCTGCTGTCAATGATGTTTTTCTTACGTCTTAGTCATAAGCAGGGCTGACTAGATAGCCACTGCTAACACTGACAGCAACTGACAGATCTTTTTACTTGCAGAACTAGTGTTAGCATGCATCAGTATCTCACACGTAAATTTTTAGTTTAACACTGATTGCTTCAATCGTTACATGGAATTCATTAAATCTTCAGAAGCTGCCCCACATTATAACAGCCTGTAACATTTAAAAGTTCTGTGTGTTCTGTCTGCATGTGTGCAAATATAGTATGTAGGCAGATCTTCCAGTCTACATCAAACTAATGCTTACAAGACCCCTGAAATAATTTTAATAAATGTTTCTGACACCTTCAGGCTGAGGAAAGAGCTTGCCTACTATTACACCTTATAAAACACAACGATGCATACTTTGTTTGTTGTTAATAACCTCTCCTAACATAAATCCCTCTCTGACAGCTTAAGTCACCTCAAGATCCAGCACAAGTATTTTTAGAAATAGAAACAGTCCAGGTAGATACTTGCCTTCAAAAAAAATAAACTCCAACACAGCTCCATCTTCCTATCTTTTCAACCCAAGTTTTAATACCCTTCTCCAGAAACAAACATAATGTCCTTTTCAATAATTCTGTTATTTGTGCATCACAATTTGGCATAGCTGCTTTTCTTGAAAGCAGATCCTTTTAGTCCTCTTTGTACAGAATTATTTTGGCTGAATTCCCTATTTGCTCATAGATTGCTATCTTTGTTAGGTATTGAGTTGCTTGTCAGGGGTGGAAAAAAACACCAGCTGTAGCAATTCTTTATGTCACCAGCATGTCTGAAAATAATGCAGCTTAATATTTAATCAGTTTCATCTCAGTTGTTCCACACTGTATTGCCTCCAAGACAAAAACGTACTTTGCAGGACATATATCAATGACTAAATCAGACAGCACTTCGCAAACACTGTTCACATGCTGCTTCATGTCCATTTATAAAATTTATTTCTGTTTCAGAGAAGTTGAATTATCAAGTACAAGTGGATCCTCAGTGACAGAAATTGCAGCATCCTTGCATGGCTTACTAAACAATGTATAAATTCCTCAAAGATTTTTCACTTTTAAAACTGATTCCTCAGGAACTTAATCTCAATTTTCTCTAAAATAAAACATTTTCCAATATATACAGCACTCAGTGGACTTTGGTATGGATACTAGAAGGCTCTGCAATGGCACTCAGAACCCATGCTGGTGTAAACTTGACACTTTAACCTTAGGAGAGAGTATGGACTCTTCTGTTAAATATGCACTCAGGCTGAATATGCAGACACAAGTCGGGGATCTTTTACTGGAGCCACAGATATTTTCAACTTCTGCTTCTTTTTGTGCCATATGTTTTCATTCTACTGAGTAACTGAAAACCAGCACTTTTTTGGGGCCCTTGTTCTATCTTTTTGTGACTGTACCTAGACTAAAGCTAAAGAAGTTAATTTTTGCAAGGATAGCTATGCAATAGGAATCATACTTTTGGGTGGAGGAAACAGCTCATGGAATGCAGCAATGGGAATAAAGTCATACATCAACCATCACTACTGGACATCACTGGCTCAGACAAAATCCATGGCCACAATGCCTGAAAGTGAATGCCTCTATCTGAGTGGCTTGTATACACAAACCAGGTAGCTGTCACCCAACCTAAAACCAGCAGCCTACACTAAAAATCACAATACCAACCAAGAACTTCTGAAATCTCAGTATATTCAGTAGGGTGTGACCTGAGGAACTTCAGCACTACTCTCTGGCCTTTCTCAGCAGGAGTGTTTCTCTTCAATACTAGTATAGGCAAGCCCACCTGTATTTATTTTCTTATTCCCATTAAGACAGAGGTGGGCTGGAAAACCCTCTTCTCCATTCAATGGCTGGCAAAGCATGAAGAAAACAAACTGCAGAGCTGAAGGACAGCTCAAGCATACCAGACACCACCACATGTAGATGGCCTTGCAGTTTACAGCAGGACACTCTAAGACTGCTTAAACTGCAGCTTTCATTGACACAGCTGACAGGCAGCAAGAGCATTCTGAGCCAAAACCAGAATACTGCTCTTAGAGAACCCAGCAGGAAAATCCACAAACCAATTTTTTTACACACCATGATTTCTACTCTTACATTAACTCCAAAGATACAGGTGTCGAGTTACATCTCAAGCTCAAAGCATGGTCGTTTCCTCCCCCACACACCAACCTGAAGGAACTATAAATGATGAGTACAGAAGGAAGTTCATGAAGTGGAAACTGCCTCAACATTTAAAGAAGAGTTGTCAATGACTTATGCTACTAACTGGAAAACAAATAATACTTTCCTGAGTCTTTCTGATAGAAATTTTGAGCGCACACACAACTGACTGACAATTCAGAAACAAAATGCACCATTTAAGGCTATTTCAGCCAAACTGAATGGGAAAAATAAAGGTTGAAAAGGAACTGTAAAATGATACGCTAAAAAAATCTGAACTAAAATTTCAGGAATCATATGACTCTTTTATTTCAGCTAAATTAATCTGCTTGTTGTGATACCATGACAGCTTATAGGATGTAAAATAAACTTGCCATTTCCTCATGACTGTAGTGACTACCATTCCTCATATGTGAACTTTATGTAATGTCCCTTCCTTTTCATGGACACCACAGAAGTTACAGTCATTTCAAGTAGAGAAAAAAAAAACCCACCTTAATGGACCAATTCTAATGGGATATAGCCACTGGATGAAAATCTATATATATGAAACTTTTCTGGGGGTGGCATACAGAAATTTTCACAAGAATATGTCCAAATGAAGGGATTCTGTATGTCCGAGTCATAATTATGACTGCATGTGATTTCCACCAGAGATACGTTCTTGTTCTTAGTGACCTCTACCCCTTCAGAAGTTACCATTTTTCTGTGTGTTGAATTTAATATACTTATTCACCTTCAGGCAGAGAGGCAAGAACCAGGAAACTCGGATCATTACCCAAAGCAATTATTTTTTCATTGATTCAGCAGTCAAAGTAAAGAAGAAGCCAATACGCTAATTTCATAACTGTACAGAAGAGGCAATTTTACCTAACTCAAGACTTTACTGGACGATCCAAGGCCACCACACTGGAAATTAATTTTTGTTTTGGTCCTATCTTTTCTCATATCCTAGGCTGACCTTATGACTAAATGTAGATGTCTTAGCTGAGGTCAGTATCTTGTGCAGAAGGAGCTCCTAGCAGATCCCTGGACAACTTTGTTGTACTACGTTGGTCATTATTACTGCCTACTACACTCTTTTCCTGTTCTTATATATTGATTTCTCACAGAATAGAGCCTAAATATAAAATCCCAAGCACAGACATGAGAAAAATGTATGTTACCAACACAGTTAAGCATACAACTAGTACTGAAAAGAACCTCTTTCTGTGTGGTCTTCCACACAAATGAATAATGTGGAGTGATAGGAAGTAAAGGCTACCTGAAGAAAAACCAGCATAATTTTTGTGGTATACTGATAAAAGCATTTTGTTATGTGAACTTCTCAGGTTACATGTGGGACCAGCACTCCAGAGTTTAAAGAGATGAGGATTCACCAATTCACATGAGAAGACTAATGATAAATGATCGGTCTGTGTTGAGATGACAGCAAAGCTGCAAACAGCCAAGAAGTGTGGTTCCACAGTTCACAGCCTTCATCAGAACACATGCAGTAAATGGTGATTGTAATGCCCCTTGAGGTTTATCCTGGGGCAGTTTAATGCATGGATACATATGTGGAAGGCTGAAGCCTCACTTCCTCCATCTTCTCTTACCACAGCCATGTCTGTCAGGCCCTCCTGGAGCACTGGGAGAAATGCAATTCGTAGCACCAACAGAAGACAATAGCAACAACCAACGACCAGTTTTCATTTCTCAATACCAATCTTCATAGCAAAAATCTCTGCCTTCAGATGGGAAAATAAACTAAGGCTCCCAGTCTCCGGATGCGGAGTGCTCTGTTGGCTGTATCAGGCATTTATGTCCTTTAGTACTTTACAATCCCTTCTTTTTTACTTACTCAAACAGAAGTAAGGTTCCTGTCTGCCACACCAGCCTGACCCACCATCCAGACCTTGCTGAAGAGTTACAGTGCTCTGTTTACCTCATTTACCACTTCACATGCACTTGCCCTTCTTTCTGTTATGAAGTCAGACTACAGCAAAATATGGTTTGGTCCATGGGACTGACAGGCAGTAAAACATGGAAAGTGAAGAGTCAAAATATCAATTATTTTCTTAAAAGTTAAATAACATTCTTTACCTATCATTGTATTTCACTTCCTCTCCATTCTTAGCCCAGCTGATGGTGGGCTTTGGGTTTCCCACTGCTTCACAGTGAAGCAGCACACTCAGTGTGCCACTTGCTAGGACTACTGTCTGTCCCAGGTGGGTGACGACCTCTGAAGCAGAAAGTTGTTGTGCTGCTGAAATCTTTCGGAGGATGGCAGGCTTTTGAGGAGGCCTGTGCAAGCCATTTCCCAGATCTACAGAGGTGGGAATAAATGTTTCAGCAGATGACATCCTCAGGGAGCTAGTAAATCCAGAAACACGTCTGTGGAAAGGATACTCCACTAAGGCTGAGTCAACTTTTTGCCTTGATGCTTTGAGGACAAATTCCTGGTGCTCCAAGTGGCTCTTGAAAACCTTGCGAGCCAGCTGCACAACAAGCTGCTCACTGTAGATATCTCTAAGCTCCTCAGGCTGTTGTGACAAATTCCTTATGATATCATCCAAGTGTTTCTGCTCTGTGACCATAGTAAACGGCAGGCTATGCTCCCGGCTCTGGTCCTCCTCTGAGGACGCGTTTCTCTCCATAGACTCCTGGGCTTCCCAGGACTCCAAATTTTCCTCTGGCCAGCTCCTGAGCTGTAGCAGCCTCGAGACAATATTGTCATACCATCTGCTGGGGTTAGCAAGGTGTCCCCACTTTTCAGCCTTGCTACCATTGAAGAAAATCCCATTGAGATGTTTATCCTCTGTTCGCAAGGCATCATTCAAGCCAGCCTTCCTCATGCCCTCGTCCTCCCTAATACTAGCTGGCTGCCCAGCAATGATCTTCTTGTTGCTTCCAATCAGTTTAATTACTAAATGCTCCCGGGCTGGCCCTGCTGTGCAGGTGTATGTCCCAGTGTCTGAAGGCTTCAAATGATGGATTTTCATGTACCCATAGGGAGCAATGGTGATGTGAGCTGAACTGACAAGCCTCTTGTCATCCTTCTCCCAAGTGATCATTGATTTCCTGAACCTCCTGGTAGGACATCGGAGGATAACAGAAGTTTTGGGCAGCAGGTAAGCATATCCACCCACAATGAAGTGCAGTTTCTTCTGTTTCCTTGTCTGGATGTAAACTTGCTTTACAGCCATAATATGGGGGCTTTGCTTATGAGCTGGTCTGTTGTGCCCTGAAATACCATTATATTATTAGTAAGTGATACCATTAAACAAAACAAGTAGTTTACATTGTTGTGGGCAGCATTTGACCCATTAGACAGTAATGGGAGAAACTGGCCACCAGTTGCTGGACATTAAATTTGAACAATCAAAATAAGAGGAATAACAAGACACACTTCAGGAGTGCGAAAGTAGCCCACAGTATATGCGGAAACCAAATAGCCAGGGACAAAAGCTTTACAGGAGAGAGAAAACTTGAGTGGAAACATAGTTCTTGTTGTTAAAGTACTTAAACAAAGACTGTTACTTAAGAAATGCACTGAGTAGAGAAGTGTTTACCATCCAAACCTTCAAAGACAACACGATCTTGCAGGTCACAACAGCAAGGAAGAATGAAAGTCTTGCTACCTGAAGGAGTAATGTTGAACAGAACAAAACTCTCTGGGCTAGGCTTAAAAACATGGTAAATACTATTAAACTGCACTAGTCCAGTGTGTCCTTCTGGTTTCCAGAGCTCTGTGTCAGAGATCTTTATTATGAAGCACTAAATTAAGCTGCACAGGCATACTATTAGTAAATACCATGCAGCATTTGGTCCAAGCTTTAGTTCTAAATGTCAGATATTCTTTTCTCCCTACATACTCAACATTCAGCAGTTTCGGAGTCAAGCTGAAGCTAGGCTGACTTTTACATGTCCAGCTGACTTACTGCAAACTAGGGAAGAGTATACAGGGGGGCTTGTGATGGGCAACAACAAATGCATGAACTACCAGTGTAAAATACATCTAACGTGTGTTGCATGGTTCATTAGAAATCCCAGGTCATAGAGGATTTGGAGTGACATAATGAAATAACAAGTTTCTAAATGATCATCAGCAAAATCCCTTACCAACCATTTTCCTTGCAGCTGTTCTAGCAGAGAGTTTATTTGCACCTGCCCTCAGGCTGCTGTGCTGTATCTCTGAGCCTCTACATTCCAGCTGTGAAATTCAGATCTAGACTTTGGTCAGAATTTGGAACCAGTTCTTCCAGAAACTAGGAGTTCCCTTCCAGCACATTGGCCCACATCCAGCTCCATTAGTAAAACCTCTAGTGCTCCTCCACTGGCTTGACTTGAACACAGACAGAAAAACCCACTCCACAAGACTGAGTAACACTACCACAAAAGAAGGCTATGGAGCAGGAAACAGCATGGATTGCTTAGTGAAGGACTTCCAAGCCCCTTTTCCCCAGGTACTGCCCAAACACCTTTTCCACTTACTTGCACAGGGGCCTAGTGCACAGGGCCTGATCAAGGATGAGAACGGCAAAGGGAGGCAGAGTGAGGAATTGATTATAACAAAGCCTCCAGTTTTCAGCATCTTTCTGCAAATAGCATTTCGACTCTGTGTGCCTTCTCCACAGCTCACTGAACACTAGGAACAGGATGAGAAACATTAGGAAAAACGAAAAAGCTGCTCCTTGTCATGCACTCCGTCCTCACCTCCCAAATCCACATTGCATACATACACCACAGGATATAACAGTTACAGTTTTCAAAATGTTGCAGTGGAATAAAGCAGAGCAGTATCTGACTGTGCAGCTATGAACAGTGCAGGCACAGTAAGGAGATGAAATACCTGTTATTTTCTGTCCTGTATGGCTTAGATTATTTCCATGCTCCTGCTAGCACTTCTCTTCTGTCAAATGGTGTCCCTTGTTTTAATGGTACTGTGCTACAGTTCAAAGGCAGTCTTTGCACTTCGTTTCTATGTGTCTGTGTCTGCTGGCTGGAAAAACTCCTGCTCATGCTCAAGACCAGACCTCATTAAGGTGCAGATCACAGTAGCATTCTGGTCTGGCCTAAGCTTAATCTTTAAGCTTTCCTGTTGCAAATCTATTTAGGAATAATAAAGGGATGAGTATTTTAGTTACCGATTAATTACCTCAGCCTTGTAGTTACTACACATGGCTTACACAGAAGAGTAGAAACCCTCTAATACCAGACTATGCTGCTTGTTGCACAGGTGGACATGGTTTGATGGACTTCATCATGACTATCCAGTTTCATATTTATGCATACACCATTGTGAAAATGAAATACAGGCAGTGCCTTTGCACTGGAACCCAAGCAGCAGTCTGTAAAGAGAGCTGGAAAATGGGTAGAGCACTGTAATCTTCACTGCCAGAATGGCTCTGTGTCTCCTCGCAGAAGACTTTATGAAAACATCCACTAATTTGAATAAAATGCCCAGAGAGATCACCATAAGAAGGGTGCAGGTGGGACAGTTCCATAGGGTGATTGGTATTTCTTTTACAATTTCCACAAGGCAATTTCCACTACCTTCCATGAAAGAGGACTAGAAGAGTGGCGGCAGAGACTGCAAGCTGTGGAATGATTTTCATGCTTACTGGAATGAACCTCTGCTTTTGCTTTGACCTTACAAGACCAAATGGTATTTTTATAATGTCTCTCCTCCCTTCCCCTTCCCCTTCCCCTTCCCCTTCCCCTTCCCCTTCCCTTTCCCCTTCCCCTTCCCCTTCCCCTTCCCCTTCCCCTTCCCCTTCCCCTTCCCCTTCCCCTTCCCCTTCCCCTTCCCCTTCCCCTTCCCCTCTCCTCCTGTTTCCACCCCTCCTCTTCTTTTCTCTTCTCTTTATCATAGGAAAGGGATGGAGTGGCCCCAAGAGGAAAAGACTATTGACATCAGAACAGTTAGATTTTGGGAACAAAGAGTTAGCGTAGGGTAATAAAGATTACTCTTCATCAATGCCTTGGATGGAATAATAAGCATAGGTATGGACAGAGAGGGATTTATTATTTTGAGCATGACTTGTGTTTACATAAGAAGGCTCTTAACGGTTTGGCCAGATGGCTAAAACACATCTGTGGAGGCAGTCACCAAAGAGGAACAAGGAGCCAGTGATAACATCCCCAACCAGGGTGATAAGGACAAAACTGGGCATAACACACTTTGTGGGGTCTGACCTTATTTGGCTCCTCTACCCCAATTTGCATAGGAACTTCATCTCCAAGACCTGTACAATACTCATGCATATGAACAGCATACCTGTGTCCAGTCAGAGAGAAGCCACTCATTGGGACAATCCTCATTCTTGCAGGCTTGTTGTGTAATGGTCCTTGGCAAAGAGCAGAAGGTTTCTGGCAGCTCTAACAAGCTTCCATCTGCCAGGCGTTGCTTACAGAGTGTATCTCGCTTCTGGACACCACCACCACAGGTCTGTGAACACTGTGAGAAAAGAGACACAGACACCTTTTGTAACGCCTGCACCACCCCACTTGCTGCAAAATTTACTTGTGAGTTTGGGTAGAAATCAACACTTGGTCTTGGCCAAACATAAAACAAAAATTTCAGTGACCTCAAAGTACGCTGCTTTCAAAAATGTCAAAAATATTTTGGAAAATGGAAGCAGCTTATTTTGCTAATATTTAGACAAACTGCTTCAGTATTTCTGAAATGTTCTGTTTTAAGGTATTGGTACAAAGGACATGGAAACAGTGAGTCAGCATTGCAGTATGGAGGTGGAAAACTTGTCCTTTCCACTTGGAAAATGAGACTCTAGCATGTGATGTGGAGAATCTAAATACTAATATCTCTGTCTGAGCTCTGACAGTGACTAGTGTCAGAGAGAGTGGAAAAGTCTTGTCCGGCAGTAGATAAGTAAATTGAGATGGTTAATATCCAAAGAACACACCTCCCCTCTGTCCTTAATGTAAATACCTCTCTCTGTATCCATTTTTCTACTCAACCAGGGCATAAAATTTTGAATAACCAAATTTAGTAGCTTTCCTGAGTATTTTTTGTAAATTTAGTTGCTCAGTCCTTTTTCCTGAGGATCCTTTTCCTGAGGCTGCTAACAGGCTCCCAGTTCTGCTCAGTTCAGCCAGCTCAACTCCTTTTCTCCTTTCTTCTAGCAAAGGAAAGGGGGAGCTTGCATTACACTGACATGACCAGCAGTTGCTTATAGCTTGTGACATAGCAGTTATTCAGGAGAAGTAGACAATAATACAAAGAAATAGTAAAATGTATACTTAAGCAGTTAAAAAGGGAGTGTTTTAGAAAATCTTGCAGTCCTGAAAGGCCCTTCTCTCTTAGACAAAGAGCTGCATGAACTTTAATGCTAGCCCGAATATTTAGGATAAACATTTTCCTTGAAAGACAGAAAGGAAGCGCAGAAAGACATTTTTATATTTGGCTTGCTTTTTAATGTGTAAAATTAGCTTTTGTCCTACTTATTTAGAATGTTATAAAGCTCAAAGGCTTCCAAAAAACTAAGCAAGAAAAACATTAGTTTTCATCAGAAGACAATGTTTATCAGCCTCTCATTTGAGGACAATTCTTTCCTGAGGAGGAAGAAAAATATGATTAAAAGTAATATTCCAATACTGCCTAAGGACTGTTATCCTGTTAACTTATATACAAGATACAAAATGGGTTACACACTGTGAATACTATAAAGAATGTTCCTTCTGTCAGTCAGTCAAATCTCAGAAAGTCCACCTCTACCAGAGATAAGGCAAAACACATCTTTCCTTGCTTCTTGGACTTTATTCTCTTACATAGTGCTGTCCCTGCACAGGACAGCCCCAAGAGTCATGCCATATGCCTGAGAGCATTGTCCAAATGCTTCTTGAACTCTGTCAGGCTGGTGCTGTGGCCACTTCTCCAGGGAGCCTGTTCCAGTGCCTAGCCACCCTCTGGGTGAAGAAACTTTTCCTGACATCCAACCTCAGCCTCCCATGACACAGTTTCAGGCCATTCCCTTGGGTCCTTTCACTGGTCACCACAGAGATGAGACCAGTGCCTGCCTTCCTCTTCCCTTCACAAGGCAAATGTAGCCTGCAATGAGGGCTCCCCCCAGTCTCCTCTTCTCCAGGCTGAACAAACCAAGTGACCTCAGCCACTACTCACATGGCTTCCCCTCCAGGCCCTTCACCATTTTTGTGGCCCTTCTTTGGACACTCTCTAACAGTTTAATGTCTTTCTCATATTGTGGTGCCCAAAACTGCCCCCAGCGCTCGAGATGAGCAGAGTGGGACAATCCCCTCCCTTGCCTGGCTGGTGATGCTGTGCCTGATGCCCCCCAGGACAGGGTTGGCCCTCCTGGCTACCAGGGCACTGCTGACTCCTGTTCAACTTGCCATTGACCAGGATCCCCAGGTCCCTTAACATGGTCTCCCATGTGGTTTAATTTTACACTGCTCTCTACTCAAGGTGTACAACAATACGGGTTTATTCCTTGCTCTCAAAAATGACTTCTGCCTGCAAAAGGAGTAAACATTTTTTTCTCAGAAGGTGTCTCTGTTGGTTTTTAATGTGTGACACTTGAAGATTTAGAAGAGACATTTTATGGTATGGATTAAAAATAACTAGGAAAATATAATAAAATATTACCAGTTTTCCCATGCTGACTTTGTTTTCAAGTCATTGTTCGAATTATCTTTGGAGCAAAGTTAGCATTCAAGAGCAAATAAAGAATGTTGGCATTGAGACTGTAGCACTTATTCAGTAATAAAACAAAGTTGGATGAAGATTTACTAATGGATGTCTCTTGTTTCAGGTATGCAGAACAGATATGTATAGGGCCTTGTAAAAATGAAAGCTTATATATACACTTTTCTCCAGAAAATGATAAAGATCCTAATGCATTTAGTAAAGACACAGAACTATTTAAAAATAAATAGTCTGGAATATGTAAAGATGTGTTTTAAAAATTGTTTGTAATGTTACAACACTGATAATTATTGTGTGTTTATCTACCAGGAACACCGGGGCTTTGAATGGCATTTAATTCAGGCAATCGTTCCTTACAAGCATAAAAGGCTTAGGAAAGAAAACACTGGTCATTACAGTTTAAATCTTTTGGGGATTTTTTTGTGGTATTGCATTAAACCAGTGTGAATGAGTGCTCTGAAAAGCACCACAAACTCCACTGATGAGGCCAAAGAAATGTACTGAAACCAGGCTGTGCAGCAAACAGATTTTACCCTTTCATGTTGGTAAAGCTTTCAAGGACCTTCCCTAGGGGGAGGAAGGCACCTTCCTGAAGGGCCCTTCATCTCCCTGTATGAGGGGAATCCTCTCAGGAGCCTGGGGAGAGGGGAGGCGTTGTGGGTCCTTTAATGCAAGGAAAGAAATCCTTCTTCAGGTTTTTTTCTGCTGGAGGGACCCATAGCAGTTCTGCTGCATGACTGGAGGTCACCTCCAGAAATTGTCTCAGCCACTCACGTCCTTTCTGAATGTTTTTTTTCTTTCCACATCTCAGAAGCCAACAGCTGTAATAATCCCTAAGTGTAATGCACAAGCCCCATGGTGCAGGTTTTCAGATGGGAAACCTCTGTGAGACTGAGCTGCAAGGTCTGGTTTTCCTACAGGGTGGAAATACCTGTAAAGATGATGGTGTTGCAAAGAAGGAAAACAGACATACTTAAAAAATGAGAGAACGGAAATTGATTTTGATGGATTAGAGGTTTTTTTCTGGCACAGCACTCATCTGAACAGAAGCAGAAGACAGTAGGTAGAGAAGCACATTCTTCGTGCTGTTTTCCTCCAGTGAAAGGTAAGCACTGGAAATACTCAGTGCCAGGGCCTGAAAAGTCTGTGGAAGTAAGGCAGAAGAGCTACAACATAACTTGTGTTGAACTGTAGCAATGAATTACAGCACAGGTTCTCTCGCCCAGAGAAGACATCAGTTACCACAAGCGTGACTGAGCACTTTGTTTCAATTTCTGATTAACACAGCTGCTAAAGCTTTTATACTTAATCAGGCTTCCTCCTCTGAAGATCTGCTAAGTCTTTCAAAGAGGTAGCATTTGAGAGCCCTTGAACAGTTGGAAAAATTACTTCAAACAGGTGGAAGTACACACGTTTACACTGTTGAGGAAGATGTTCCAATCCTGAAAAAATCTGTTTGGAGATAGCTCTAGCAGAAACAATTTGGTACTGTTCTAGTGTGGCCTACAGCTAATGGTCACTGTTAGCAGAAAATAAATTTTTCCTCATACTACAACATGTATCTCTTCTGACTGTTCACATAAACTTACAGAAAATTTCTTTCTGTAAGGACTGTGGCCAGTTATAGGACTTAAACAAGCATAGGTGCTCCTTCTAGCATATCCTAATTTTGAAATGCTTGACTTACGTTATTACATTACGAACTAGGAGAATACCATTTCCTATTTACAAATATAACATTTATTATGACTATAGTCTAGAAATTTTCAAAAGTACAGCTAAGTATATATGTGTGTGCAAATATCATTAGACAAAGCATGAAATATCACTGAACTGTTTTAAACAGAGGACTAAAGCTGTAGGCTCATTACCTAGCTTTGACAGACCATCAGACTGGCGTAAATTTTTTTTTACCAGGTTGGTTGCCCAAACCCAAAGCTCTCTCAGCTTCATGGACTTACTAACTTCATTATGTGAGTACACTAACATCTCCCTGGCTCTTAAGTAAAGACCAGATTTTATATATAGACACTGAATAGGCATAAGTAAGCACTATGCAAAATGATCATAGTTTTCACATAGGATAGAATGAAGACTAGCACACATCAAGAATGAAGGTTTAAACAGGTGTTTTGCTTACACCTACACCACACAGCAAATTTTTCCTTTAGTCTTGACAGCAGCACAGGATGCTTTCCTCCTGTGTAGTATTATAACCATTTAAAGAAGCATCTTTAAGTCTTTTGAATTACACAAGTATTTTAATTTGCAACCAGATGTCAGCAAATTACCTAATTCCAGGGTGCTTTCTAAAGATGGAAAGCCTTGTACAAACCCATTGTGTGGATAGCAATTTTTATATTTAGTGTTATAAGGCATCCCTCTCCCAAAGGGAAGTGTTTAACACACATTTCTTAATCTGAAGGATGAGGAATGTTTCTTGTACAAAAATAAATTACTATTTGAGAATATATGAAATACTCAAAATGCTTTAAAGACTCTTTTATCCTTAATCCTTCTCGTTTAGTTTTCCTAGAAGCCTTGACATAGCTAACCCAAGTCCACTCATTGCAGCTGACCAACTCATTCCATATATTTTTGTTCGAAATCTATAGCCAGCTGTTAAGATTTTCCACTAACTTTGCATTAGAAATAGCTATAGTCATTATTTACCTCTGGAAACATTGATGCATTTTTTTAAGAGTGAAAAGTGCACACTTTGCAGTTTTTTAATGGTCTGTCAGAATGATTAATGATTCCTCTTGATAGGTTAAAGCAAAATCATAGAATCAGAGAATGGTTTGTGTTGGAAGGAACCTTACAGTTCCTGTAGTTCCACCCCATCTCCTCTCTGCACCCCACTGGCCAGGGACAGCTTCCATTATACCAGGTTGCTCAAAGCTACATCCAACCGGGCCTTCAACACTTCCAGGAATGGGGCATCCACATCTCCCCTGTGCCATCTGTTTCAGTGTCTCACTACCCTCATACAAAAAAATGTCTCCCTAATATCTAAACTACATCTACTCTCTTTCAGTTTAAATCCATTACTCTTTGTCTTGTTGCTACAAGCCCTTGTCAAAAGCTCCTCTTAATCTTTCTTGCAGGCACACTTCATAAACGGTAAGGCTGCTCTGAGGTCTCCCTCAAGCCCTCTCTGCTGCAGCTCTCCAGCCTGTAGGAGAGGTGCTCCAGCCCTCTGACCACTGAAATGTGTGCAATGCCTACTTTTAGCAGTCATAAAATGAGATTACACATAAATTCTTACCTCTTGCCATTCTGTAGGATACCAGGAGGGTGGGCAGTCAAAGCGATTACAGGCTTGCACGAGCGATGGCTTGGGTTTAGAGCACAACTCATCCGCCAAAATCACTGTCTCGTTGGTCTCTCTTGATAGTAGATGAGAACAGAAGACATCTCGTGTCTGCAAACCAACCCCACAGGTAAGACTGCAAGAGCTCCATTTCCCAATCTCCCATCTGTGAAGGGGTCAGGAGAGAGAATCTTAAGCACAGAAAAAATTCACCTTAATTTTTCTCTTATTGTAATGACAGATGGAATGAAGAAACAGTAAATGAAAGGGAATTTTCCTTTTCTGATCAATGTCACTCTTGTAGCTGGACGATGAGGCTAAGATGAATATTTGCAGTTCTGCATTTTCATCTCTTGTCAATAGTTCTTGGACTGCAAGTCTCTGGGATTTCTGCAATATCACAGGAAATGTTTTGTGTCCTACAGTAGGAGTTCTTTTGTCTGTTGGAGCATGGACAACGTATTTCAAGACAGAGTAGATTTAATTAGCTGGTTTTCTTCCCCGTCTTAAACAAAAAATAAAGGAAGATAATGACAAAATTTAATCAAAGGAATGTATAAGTGAAATTCTGAGGACAAATTTCTTTCAGAAGATCCAGCTTTGGTTTTCCTGACTTCTGTGCTGTTGTGATACGAGGTACTAAGGCCTTGAGAGATGCAACGGGAGAGCAGGGGATCATCTTCAACCCCTGGATGAACACCTGTCACTGAACTAGATCTTCTCTGAACTAGCTATGTAAATCCTGTATCAACAGGATTGTTGATAACTGAATTTCAGTGTTCATCACCTTAAAACCAGATTTCTGCTATTTGCTGTACTGAACACAACCCCGAATTCTGTCAACTAAACACAGAAAATTGTTTAAAGTACTAGGCCTTCCACTCATGTCTCAACTAGGAAGCACTTCAGAGATATATAGAAATGTATACACAAAAAATTAGTCCTACATTCAGAAGGAAAAGATAAGAAAATAGCCTCCCCAACAAACTCATGCAAAACTCTACACTGACCTGGATATACTCCCACACCCAAATTGAAAACATGAAAGCCAGATAGTGCCATGTTTTCTAAATCTGAAGAGTAGCCTCATTTCCAGCATGACATTATTTAAACTGATTACTGAGGGAGTAAATTAAAAATTCAGGAAAAGGAAAGCTCAGAGGACCTGTCTTTGAAGACAACAAATCCAGGCAGAAACTTAAAGAGAGTGATTAGGAAGGAGGTTACCCTCAGGCTCCAAACAGGACGGAGGCAGATAATGAAGGAAAGTTATGAAACATGTCAGGAGAATCAAGCAGATTTTATGGAAGAAGCAGAGAAAGACCACTCTGATGCTCCAAAATCTGCAGTCAATGGAAATAGCTCAGTGCATGTAAAACACATAATGTGAGCAAACACACTACACAAATAACCATTTAAGATTGTGCTACCCTACTATCACTGAGCGATTCTAACATCTTTTCATTTTATAAAGTTATTTTGTGGGCATGTTTCCTCCCTTTCAAGTAACATCTTTAACAAATATAAACTGCTAGCACATAAGAAATTCTTTTTCCTCCCTATAAGATATCCTGATGGACCAAAGGCACATTGCTCCCCTACTGTGCTCCATCTGCTGGTGACATTCTCTGATTTTACAAAAATCCTGAGCCTCACTGTAAGCACTAACAACACTGTAGTTTGCTTTTAGACAATATTGTTGGTTCTGTTAGTAGCAATGACAACAATCTGTTCAACCCTTTCTAACAATAAATGCTTCTTGCACAGTGAGTTAGGAGTTCCCATGATCATTTTCCAGACCATAATACACTGAAGGACACTGATCTGAATACATATACTGGGAGCTATTTATCAGTGGAACAGGAGTGACATATGGCAGCCAGTTAAACTAAGCTGGAGTATGTTCTCCATATGAATGATCTGGGGGGAGAGATCTTCCCTGCTTTTCCCATGAAACTGTTAGCCAGAATTAATGTGGATATCATCTACCCTTCAGTTTTGGCACAATCTAAAATAAGATATTTGAGTAGGTGGTGAGAAGAAGGCATTTTCTTGCTTCAGAATCTATTTTGATACATGGTTAGCTGCCAGACTTACTTTTTTTTTTCAAGTGCTGGCAGTAGCTGTTGCCTCCAGCAACATTTTGTTTGTTATTGATGTAAGTGCAAAATGTTTCTGTTGGCAGTTCACATCTCAGTGGCTAGCAAGCCACATAAACCCTTTGGACATCTTGGCTTCTTCAGAAGAGGGTGTCTGTTTCTTCTTCCAGAAAGAAATGCTGTGTTTCCATAAAGACAAAGGACTTGTTTTTCCAGTGTTTGAAATTTCTGAATATTGCAGGTTGCATCTGTTGCCCTACCCATAACTAACATCGGTTTATTCACAATTCTTTCCAGCTGCACTAAAGAGGAGATTCCTTAGAGGAGCACACAAACTGTGAGGTCAAATACCTCTTACCCTTGTACTTTCGTAGTCCCAAGAGACTTTTATGGGCTTTCATACATGGAAAGTAAAGAAAGTAGAATAGAGCAGACACATGTGAAGTGGACTAGGCATGTGCAAATAACTGAACCCATAAATGATATACATGAATTTCAAAGTCCTAAGAAGCACAGAGAAAACCAGTGATAATCTTACAGAAATACAGGGCTGTAGAATTATTTTAAAACAGCTAAAGGTGTTTGCAACACTTTGAACTAATACTATCCTACTATATTTACCTATTAGTTTCTAAAATACTTGTACTGTTGGAGACAATAATCTTACAAAAATATATAATACTGCTTTTTTGTAGTAATGCTGTTTTCCCTTACTGTAGAGTGTAATGAGATGCTAACTGAAGTATGTCTTGTCTTATTTCATGTGGTACTTGGCTGTGCATTCTTCTATTTTTTCTTCTTCTTCTACTGACTCTCCCAATGCACATGGCATACAAAAGATAATGTCCTACATGCATCTGTCAATACCAGAATTAAAATTCAAGTAGGCAAGAATCTTACACTTTAAGGGTGAATACAGTAGTTAGAGAATCAAGCTAAAGGAACCTCTCACAAGTGGAATTGCTATCTTTGTAAGCTGACTGCGGCTGCTGTTAAGGTATAGATTTTAGGAAAAATCTGCATACTTGCTGGTTTATAGAATAGATGAAAGTCATCTGTTTGATGCTTCCCATATTATTTTCCAGACCCTGGTGAAGGGATTGCACAGTTTTGGTACAAAACATACTTTTTCTCCCTTCTCCTTTCTCCTTCACTACTGCCCAAATCTGTACTAACATGCAGTAACAGAGAAACAACCTGTTTTTAGCCTTATTACACAGTAGGAATTTGGTGCATCTATGCTCCTAAACCCCTGGTTTGTCCTAGCTCTAGGTCTATCAGTTCACCAGTTGTCCATCTCCATCTCCTAAAAATCTAAGCAGTGGTTACGTATGTAAGCACAAACTAGACTTTAAAAATATTTCAACTACTGTACTTAATATAAAACAGATTTCAAGATGTTTTCATCCTCTGCAGGATATATATACATAACTCTGCTGATATACATAAAATACATTGAATATTTGAACTGATTGAACAGAAACTATATTAATTCAAAACCACTGAGACATTTAGAGATGGCTAGCGAAGAGGAATGTAAGAGGAAAGAGGCAATTCACAGGGCTGGATGTGTTGAAATGAGTATGTGTCTTTCAATACAGTGATACATGTATTAAAATACTGTGCCAGTTTGGGCAAATTTGGAAATATATCCTCTGAGAGAAAGCAGGTTACAACCAGCCCTCCCCCACCAGGTTTGGGAAAAAATGAATTTTCCTTGAAGGAAAGTGAAGGAGATAAAAACTATTTATTTAGCAAACACACAGGAAAAGGATAATAATGCTAAATAATAAAACTCTTGCTCTGCTGAGAGAAACCTGGGAAAATTTCAGAGTCCTTCCGTAGATCTCTCTCCCCGTCCTTGGAGCTGGGACAGGTGGTGGGCCCCCCTCCAGGGCCAAGGCCTCAGTGGAAAATCCTCCCAATGTATTTTGATGTTGAAACAGTCCAACAGACAAAAAGGGGGAAAAAAAAAGAAGTCCCAGGAAAACAAAAGTTCAACTCCCTGAAGGAAAAGGAGCTGAAAAACTGGCCGAAAGCTGGCTGGAAAGAAAGCAAGCTGGGTGCTTCCTCCTGCTCCTGCCGCTGCTGTTAGCAGCAAGAGAGCTTCATCTGTGTCCTTGAAAACATGAAAACAAACTGCAAACTGCTTTGAAAAAGTACACTTTTCTCTCCCCCCTCTCAGGCTCGGTTTAAAGGCATAGAATGGCACAAAATTAATTTCTGGGCATAGAACAGTGATATGGGATACAACATCATAAAGTCACCCCAAGACAAATACACATGTATGAACATTTTTCAAATGAACATGGAAGAAAACAAGTTCCTACTGGAAGTATATAGGGAGTAGAGGATGGTCCAAAAATACAACTTCTTTCAAGTATCATCAAAATTTCAAAACCAAAACTGACCACAGAAACTTTTAACTTTCCAAATGAATGATTTCCTTCTTCCATAAGGATATCTTAGTAATTTTTTTAGAGGTGGTCAACCATATGGACATATAATGCACATGAAGATAGGCAGATTCAGTAGTTTCTGAAGTAGTTTCAGAATTACCAGGTCTGACTGCTCAAGGCAATGTTTTTCTTTAGGTTTTCTTACACACAATGCTAAAGGTGTAGTCTGAAAACTACAGACAAAATTTGATGAAAAACCCAGTGAACTGAAACACTGAATTTCTTACATTTCCAGGAACTAGAAACTAACAAAGTGAATTAGCAATGAATAGATTTTATGAATAGAAAAACACCAGTTAGGAAATTTATTAGCCAGTTCATATTCTGAATTGGACTAACAATCTGTAATCTACAATTATTTTTATGAATTACAATTACTTTTATGACATAGAATTCTCCTACTGCTAAAGGACCAATAATAAATTGCAATTTTCCAGAACATTCTCATTAAATAAATTAGGCTTATCTAAGCAATGCTTATGCATATATTTAATTCCATGTAAACAAGCAGTTTCCACAATTAATCATGGTCAGTGGGTTTTAAAATGTAAATACTCACAGCTCTGCTGAATAAAAGAAAGAGAACAACTTTGAAGCTCCAATGGCCAAAAAAGGCTCAATAATCTGAAAAATCCAGTTACTGCCACAGGACAATTATTCCATACTATTAATGTAAATCTAAAAATGTTAGGGATTCTCTCAAAAACCAGTTTAAACTATGCTATTTGTAATAGGGAAATTATCTTGAAATTACCAGCACACATAGTTAACAAAAATCTTTCCTGTGGTCTTTGAATTAAACTTGGGCATTTGTTATTCGTTATTTCTAAACAGCTTCTGGCTGTTTAGAAAAGTTCCAACACATGACGTGAACATGTAAATCTGTGAAGTTCTATACATCAAATTTTTAATTAGAGATGAACTTTCCTTCTCTCCTTCAATAGTAAAAAAAGGTATCAATATCAAATTTTGCCCCAGCAATTCAGATGAAGAACTAGAGGATCAGGAGAGCAGAATCTTGCTCCTAGCTCTTTGCTGAACTCCAGAGGTGAATGAGACCAGAACTGCTGAAACATGCGCTAGCCTGTGAGTATGGGTCCAAATGGAAGACTCAAGTACTGAGCTGGATCATACCATTCTCCTACCTGTATCTCAACTTCACATTGACAAAATCACAACAATACTTTTGTGTTGTGGTTTTTTGTTTTTTTTTTTTTTTTTCCTGAGCTTGGTCTGTGCTTAGGTTGGAATCTTACAGCAGGGATGTTACCTTATTCTGTCTTTCTCTATCAGCTAGCACAATGAGAGTCCCTGCTTGCAAGGAGCTTCAAGGCATTGTCATGTCATGAATAACAACAGGGACAATAATGCACTCTTACCTCAGTTTTGAAATGTCCCTCTCATTGCCACAAGAACTGGAGCTCAGACAATACTGCTAACTAGAGAGACCAGAAAGTGACACTGGCCAGTAAGCAGCTACTCATGGCAAGACAAGCTGCTAGAATTAGTCGTTGCCCCAGTAGGGCTACAAGGCTTCAGAACAAAACACTCTCACAACCCCCATAATCAGTCTGGAAAAAGTAAATTATGTAGGTAGAACTTGTAGTCTTGAGCCAAAGCACTATGCAGGCAGCAGCTCTGGATTAGCTCCCATATGCACAGGGAACCTGTATATACCATAAGTGAATGGTAAACCCCAAATCATTTTAAGGTGTTAGGTGTTATAAGAAAATTATCTAGGGATGTAGTTTAATCCTGACAGAGTCCCTTCCAGCACTGTCAAGACAATTGAACATTGCACAGGAAAAGTAAACAATTTTCTAGACAAAGACCTCCCAAACTAGTTCTAAAAACATGAAATTATTGTCATTTTTATATGGTTAAACCATATGAAAGTGATACAAAAGAACTCTTCTTATTTCTAAGATAAACATTCATTAGTGTGGAGAAAGGTTTGCCTGGAAGCATCTGACTTAACAGCTGACACCTGCCTGCATAAAGACATTCCTCAGTGCACAAGGGCTGTGAGGCAGCTGTGCATATGTGCATACAGCAGAATGAGTAAATCACATATTATGTCAATACCGGCTTCCTCTTCTCCTCTGTCAACCAGTGCATCTTCCATTTGGCCGTGAAGACTGAGAAGTCTGCACACAGCCCATGTATCTCCTCTCTTCCTTTTCCCTTATCAACCTGGAGCAGTGTTTGTGGTAAAGTTTTCTGTTTCATAGGTGTGAAAGGCTTTCTTGAGGCACATTTAACAGATGTATCTTTGGCTGAGTAAATATGCTCAGTATGACATCTTAAATACCATGTCAGAATGTGATCTTAAGCTCTGAACAGCAGGAAAAGATACTGTCCATTCTGTTTGGGTAGCATACCCTGTTGCAGTGAAGCTACAGGATTAAGATGAGACCTCCCAAGTCAGTTCTTTATAATCAAAGAAGTCTCAAAGAAAGCAGCACAAAAGCCAAGAATTTAACTACAAGTGTTTTTTCATCCAGATGTTAAATGACTCACAGTAAAATCTGACTGCTCCTTTGAAATGAAGTATAAGAGCAAAGACCTCAACCCAGGTGTTTAAGCACAGATCTGAGTTCTCTAGGAAGTGATCTCCCTACTGCTATGGTTCAATTTGTAGTAGAGCGAACATTACAAATACACATACAATATACACACACCTCAGAATAAAAGTGAGATTTAACTAAGCTCTGAAAAAGTTAATACTCCCTAAAAAATAAAAAATGAAATTGCAAAGTACTTTTAAATTGTCACCAGCAAAACAAGAAAAACAATTGAAACTTCGAGTTGTTCAATGCCAGCCTGACAAAATCCATTGTACAGTATCACCACTGTGACAAGGGAGCTGAACAGGCAGGAAAGGTTTCAGGGGGGCTGTTGTGCACAAGGGAGAATGAGGTGCTTTCTTCAAAAAGTATCTTCGTCACAAGCGAAGGAAGTCCATTAAAGATACACAGACCACACATGTAAGCAGATGATCAAAGGCTCAATGAAGGTTCTCTGTCAGGTGACAGAAATGGCCTGCATTCTGCAAATTTACTGATATCAATTAACACTGCAGCTCATTACAGCTGAACGTGGCCTGGAGCCAATATTTATATAACAGAGCCAAACAGAGGAACACAGAGAAGGAACTCAAAGTCTGAGAAGCACAGAGGGTAAATGGAATATGCAGCAACTCTACAATCAACAGTTCTGATTACTAGAGTAACCTTCTGACAGGCTTCAAGCAATATTTAAAACGTTCTGCACTTAAAAAAAGTCTTGCTGTCCCTTGAGTTGGAGGCAGAGAACATCAACTATTCAGGCAGGACAGAAAAGAGAGTTTGTGTTCCTCTGTCAACATTTTGAACAGTGGGAGGTTGTGCAGTAGGTCTTTCACAGGAATTTTGCAGACACAGACAGATCGAACCACACAGGTACATGAAAAGGCAGCTTCAGCTAAGTGAACTGCTTTGGCAGAGAATTTGTTCAAGGGATTAGCAGACATGCTGGCTACTGAAAAGTGTCTCACACAAGACCTTTATTTTGGATGATAATTCCAGCATTGAGATAATTGATAGCAATGGCTGTCTTTAATGTAACTACACAGACCAGATTAGGTTTGAAAAGATAAATGAATACCAGTTTAGATTTGGGCTTATGCTTAAAGCAGAAACTTCTTATAAGGGCGTTGTTTAATGTATTATGTGAGATACAATGAAAATAGATCCGTGGTAGGCCTTTCAAAAATGAAACAGGAAAAGGCTAAAACAGTGGTTTTCCACCAGTGGTTTTCCACCAGTGAAGGTGGAAAGCTGGTTAAGAAATAATGCAGGGAGGTTTGAGGAATAGAACACAAATTGCACAAGTTGTACTTGTAATGGGAGATGGCAGAAGCTGAATGAGGAGTCCATGGAGCAAACACACACCTTGGGAACTACAGCAGGGTGAGTTTGAGCTAATGTACCTTGCCCTAAACCTACACTGAAGTAATGCAGAAGCACAAGAACCACTAATTTATGAAATAAATTTTGCACATCAGTCTACATTCTATTGTAAAGAAGCAAAGGAACCACATCCTGGTTTCTGCTCAGGTAGAGTTAATTTATTCTCGGCAGCTGGTCGGATTCAGCATGAGAATAATGTTGATAACACACTGATATTTTGTCTGCTAAGTAGTGTTTATACTAAGCTAAAGACTATTTTAATGTCTCATGCTCTGCCAGTGAGGAAGATCAGAAAAAAAAATTGAAGGAGCAGGACAGGTGACCCAAAGTAGCCAAATGGATATTGGACGCTGTAGAATGTCATGCCTGGCATATAAATTGGAGAAGTTACCTGGAAAGGTGGCTGACTGGGGTGTAGACATGGGGTCTGGCTGGTCAGAAGGTGAGCAATAGTATTGTGCATCTCTGTTCTTCCTTGTTTGTTTTTCTTTCCCTCTTATTATTATTTTCATTATCATCATGATCATTTTTATTATCTACTATAATTATTATATGTTATTCATGTTTCAATTATTAAACCCTCCTTCTACCAACATACTAGTTTTAGTTTTGATTCTCCTTCACATTCTACTGAGGTGTGAGGGGGTGAGCGAAAAGCTTTGTGGTGCTTAGCTGCCACCTGGGCTTAAATCACAACAGACAGTTTTACACCCTGCTGCCCATGACAGAGCTGCTTGATTTTGAAGACTCTCTAGCTCTTTTCACACTGCTGCTTTCCATGCAGGACTACATCATAAGCCAACACCTTTTCTTCAGACCTACCTTTATGCCATATGGAAAATATTAAAAAACAAAGCTATTCCTTGAAGGAGACATCAGCAAGCTTACAGACACCAGAAGACAAAGAAAGAAAAACCTCAGCACGTGAGGAAGATGTGCAATCAACTTACATAATCTGAAAGTCCTTCTAAAACTAAGCTGTAAAAAAATTAGATAGTTGAAAATGGATGTAGATGGCACAGAAATATATACAAAAAGCCTGACTTCACAAATTGTAAGATCAATATTCACGAACAATGTGATTTTGTCCCACACAGTAACAAGACTCTCCCTACATCTAAAGAAGCCTTTGCTGAAATGATAAGGGCAGGAAAGAAGTAAAGAAGATGTCACTGGATTGAATGGACAAAGCAAGCATATTCATGAATGAAAGAGTGTTCAGATAACAGTGAGTGGGTTTCAGAAATTCTCTAGCAAAACTCCAAGTTTTATGAGCAGTACTACCACAAAAACAGCAGATAATATGAGCTTCTTGCTGACCTGGCTGGCAGCATTACAGACATAATATTTTCAACAGGATGAACTGTTCCTGAACTATTTCACCAGAGCACAAGATACAAAAAGACTGTCTCTCAAAATCAGGCATACCAAATGTTTCTATAGTTTTTTTTACAGGGGAAAGGCAGAACAGTAGAAGTTAAGAATATATCTATATAGCTATATGGTACTGTGATTGAACTCAGGAAACTCATAATGGCTGCTTATATTCCCTTATGTTCTGCTTTGAGGTCCCTTCTGTGCCCTTCTTGCAACATACTGTTAAAAAAGGCAGCACAAGAATTTTGTTCCAAGGGTGCATCCAGATCCAGTATTTTACATTGAAATTTTTATTTATATCTTGCATATTTATATTGAAGGACCTGGCAAATATCATAATGTGGGTCCATGGGAACCTCATGCAGTTTACCAAGACCAAGTGCAAGATGCTGCACATGGGCGTAGTGGGTTCAGTTCATAACCAGGCACAAACACCAATTAGGTGCAGTGGTTTGGTCCAAAATACTCATTACTGACTTTTTTACCTTTTGTGAGATAAGAATTAAGAGAAAGCAAAGCAGGCACAAAACTTAAAAGAATATAAAGAAGTTTATTAACAGACCTAAAAGAAAGGAAAAAAAAAATCATACCACACCTTCAGAACACTTCTCCCCCCACCTTTCTACCTTCTCCCACTGACAATGTAAAAAGACAACCCTTGAGATTTTCAGTCAGATTACCACTTCTATAGTAACCTTTTTCAGTTCACTTAGGGAGAGGAGTCTCTCTTGCTCATGCTATGGAGACATCTCCACAAGAAGTTCTCTCATGGCTTCAATGTCACAGCCAGACAGCCGCTCGGGCTCTCTGCTCGCATGTGAGAGCTCCTTCCCTCGACTTACAGCTTTCCCCACAACTGCTTTCGAGGGTCCAGTCTTGAGCTACTGGGGTACCATTTTAAGGATGAGCTGTTCAGAAACAAAGGTTCTCTTCACCCATCTCTGGGAGCATCTTCATCTCTAGGAACAGAGGCCCTCCCCCTTCCCTGGGACCAAAAGGGTCCTCATGGTCCTCATCATCATCTCTAGGAATAGAGGCTCTCCTCCTTCCCCAGGAGCAAAGGGGCCTCATCAAATTACAGCTACTGTCATTTGCTTGTTTCAACATAGGTACTTTGGCTCACAAGTACAGTTTGAACGCCCCAACACCCCATGCTTTCATGAAATTACAGCGAGTACTCTGATATATCACAGTCCATCACCACCATAGCTTTACAACAGAATTTCAGCTTCTAAGCATCTCCTCTTTCTCCTCCCTCAGTTTGAGCTCTTCCTTCTTCACTGACTTTGGTGTCTCTATGGTGTTTTCTTCACCTTCCCTCTTCCTCAGACTCAGAAGAGGATTAATGTCTGCAGGCTTCATCTGTTCTGGAAGAAACTTACAGCACTAAAAGGGTTAATCTCACCCGGGCCTTGCAGCTGGAGTTTGCTTATCGCTGTTGGTCACCTGATCTTTGCCAGACAGTGGGGCAGGGGCCCCAGACGAACCCTGGCTGCACCATGGGCTGCCTGCATGGAGCAGGGGAGAGATGCCTGCACAGAGCAGGGCTGTGGGGATGGCCAGGGATGGAACAGGGCCATGCCACAGCCGACCTAGCCGAGCCAAGAAAGGCCCGACCCAGCCCTGCTGGGCCCCCCCCAGTTACCTCTCCCAAGGCCAGAAGCAAGAGAGAGCTTTCCTGGGGTTTGTTCCTTCTTAAATGTGGATCACAGAGGTGTGTCAAGCTTTTAAGTGGCTTAAAAGTTGTCGATATTCAAACTAGCCATTTGATAAGTTCTGTCAGGTCATAGAGGAAACTGTAAGCACCTCTTTGCAAGCGAACCACTTCTGTAGCTATGCTAACCCATGACAATGGGTCAGGGCAACCCCTGGTACCATCACAGGCTGGGGGATGAACAGATGGAGAGCAGCCCTGCCCAGAAGGACTTGGGGGTGCTGGTGGAGGAGAGGTAGGACATGACCCGGGAATGAGCACTTGCAGCTCAGAAAGCCAAATGTGTCCTGGGCTGCATCCAAAGCAGTGCAGGCAGCAGGGCCAGGGAGGGGATTCTGCCCCTCTGCTCTGCTCTGGTGAGACCCCACCTGCAGTGCTGCATCCAGCTCTGGGGTCCCCAGCACAGGAAGGACATGGACCTGTTGGAGAGAGTCCAGAGGAGGCCACCAAGTTGAATGAAGCACTTCTCCTATGAGGAAAGGCTGAGAGAACTGGGATTGTACAGCCTGGAGAAGTCTTTGGGGTGACCTAATTGCAGCCTTCCGGCACATGAAGGGAGCCTACAAGAAAGATGGAGAGAGATTGTTCACAAGAGCATGCACTGACAGGACCAGGGGAAATGGCTTCAAACTGAGAGTAGATTTAGATTAGATATTAGGAAGAAATTCTTTACTGTGGTGGTGGTGGGACACTAGCACAGATTTCCCAGAGAAGCTGTGGATGCCCCATCCCTGGAGGTGTTCAAGACCAGGTTGGATGAGACCCTGAGCAACCTGGTCTAGTTGAAGATGTCCCTGCCCATGGCAGGGGTGTTGGAAATAGATGATCTTTAAGGTCCTTCCCAAGCCATTTGATGATTCTATTCTTTTTTACTTTATATTTTGAGATCCTGAAACTGACCAATAATATATTTAGTATCTCACTATCTCTATTTAAAGATGGTTTCTTTCACACTGATATTTAGAGACCCAAACATGCAGGTACTACTCACACACAGTGGGGAGGCTCTAAACTCACATTATACCCAACCCCCACTCAACTATGTTTTAAAGTAGTCGCATTTGTGGAAGTATCAAGTGATTCTGACTCAATGGAAAGAAAAATTATATTCAAAGTGATGGTATCATAAAAGCTAGGATGTACATAGGCAAACTTAAAGGGATTAAAACACTTAGTATCTCCATCCTAACTGCTATATCCACATAAGTTTGTGTGCAGAATCCACAGAGTGGCAACTTAATGCACTTCTCCAAATTCTCCTGAGTGAGAAACTGGCTTCTTAGATCTTGGAGAAAATAATGACTTTAGACAATACATTTTGCTTCCTCATGGGAAGGGAAATGACCTTGTCTGATGTACCCAAAAATCTTTGTTCAGACCAGAAAAATGGAAGCATTATAATTACACAAACTTCCATCCAGTATAGTTACAATAACACAAATCTGTGGATCCATTGGGTGGTAACTAGATACATAGACCTCTGTGAGAGTGCTTCAAGTGTCTCCCAAGGTTGCGAATGACTAAGACCTACCAACAGCTGGTTAGAGTACACAAGACATCAGCTTAGTCACAATTCTAATGGGTAGCTGCACACTGAAGATGGAAATTTTCATGGACACAAATAGGTCTTGCTGTGCTTCTGGAGATGTGACAGACCTACTTGGCAGATAGAGAAGTCTTTGTTTAATCAGTCTGACTCCTTTAATATGTACTTAATTCACTCCAAACGGAACGGAAGGGGGGGCACCTTCTCCAATTATTTCACATGTGAATCTTTCTGATGAGTAACTATGTTACAGAACAGTATATTTTCAGGAATTAGGGCCATATTTTAATTTTTCTACATATCTTATTTTTTCATCCATAAAGGTATACAGGTGCAAATGTATTGGGTATTCCTCAGACTACTCTGACAATTTACTTCAGCAATACTGTAAGTGGAAGATAAAATAGTGCTGTTCATTTCACCCCTTTTTAAAGGAAGTGAAGATGCATAGCAAAATCAACCATTTAAAGGACCCTTTAGCTTGTTTAATATGTTAATGCTGAAGTGAAAAAGTAAATCCTGGTCATTATGCTACAAAACATTTGACTTAACTTCATATTTGGCACAAAAGAGAAGACATGCTTTTTTTGCAGCTGTTGGGAAAGCTTTTTTGGGGAATGAAATCCAGCTGTTGAGGCAGTAAATTAATACCCAAGAAGATTGAGAATAAATTTAGAGAAAAAAATGAGGAGTAGAAGCTAACCTATGAAACATTGGAGTGAGATGTATTTGTTCAAAATACTGAAAAATATCAAGTGGCAGCGAATCCTCAATTCTGGCAAAAGTGAAGAGAAGGGTGGGGAGAAGTAGACTGTATTAAGGTGACTAAACTCAGAAAACTGACTGTGCCACGAAAAAAAGAGGGTACTTTGTACTCTGCAGAGGAACTCAGTAAGTCCCTAGCATGAGTTAAAGCTAATACTCATCACAAACCAAACTATAACAAAACTGTAGTAGGGCATGGCAAGATTGTTTCAACACGAGCGTGTACTAACTTGGAGAAATTAGTGAACTGGAGATCTGTGTAGAGGAAAATAATCTATCTAGGTATACTGTATTCTGAACAAGAAGTGTGATTTATCCCTCAAAGTAAGAAGGATATATGGTATAAGTTACTAAAAAAATAATTTGCAATTGCACTCTAATATTTTATGAAGATAGTAGTCTGATGGGAATATAAGCTGAAGTGAAGGAAAATCTCTATTAATGTAATAATATCTAATGAAGGAACCATCTTATTATTTAAAAAAGCAAAATGACTGGGGAAGACCTCTGAAATTTTAAACTAGAAGAGCTGGAGGCAGGGTGTGATGGAAGCTCCAGAGCTGCTCCTCTGACCCTCCAAACTTGCAAGTTGCTTTGCTTCACATTTCAATGTGACACACATGGCTGAAAAGGGTCTCCTTGGGGACTTCACTGTAGCTGTGCTTGAGCAAGGGACACTGAGGAGCATGCAGTTACTGCCCCACCACAGGCAACACAACCAGAGAGAAAGGGGAAGAGCAGGCTGTCAGACACATCTTGGACAACCTCTTGAGAGCTGGAAAGGGTGCAAAGCACAAGATTATATTATAGAAAAGGGGAGGGAAGAGAAATGTTTTTAGGTCACACAGTAATATGTTTTAAGGCTGGGGTGGTATTACAGTAGTGAGAGTAGGCATGCAGGTGAGTGCATAACAGGGCAGGGCAGCTTGTCTACATGTCCCTGTACAGGCCTGTCTTCAGCACAGTAAACCTAGGCAACAAATTACCTCATGATTCCCTCACCAAGTCCACGACTTCGGTCTAAGACATTTCTCAAACTAAAGGCTTCAAATAAGGGTGAATCTGCCCTGTGTTACAGCATATTCCTTCTAATGTCTGATTCTCCAACCTCTTCCACCACTGGTTCAAGCTGTGGTCTGTGATCCCAGAAGGCTCTGTGGGCTACATCTTAAGAGGCTCTCAAAGACATTCTCAATACACTTCAGCTAAAAATAGACTTAAATGCATCCCATTAAAAAAAATTGTCAGTTGTTTGTGAGGATTTGAAAACCTGTCTGTGTCACAAAGAGACAGTAACACCATCTTTGCCTCATTAATGCTAATTCTAACTTACAACTCTGAAAAAAAGCCCCATACTGCAACATAACAACAATTGGTATCCCCTGCCAGTATCTGTAGACATAATGACCTGAAGGTCTTTTAACTTTTTTCATGAATTAGACAGAGATGCTCTAATATTTCACCCCACCAATGCAAAACACATATGCACTGACACCCTTCCACACAGAGGTCACCTTTAATGGATTAGAGAAAGCTCTGGTCCTTTCACACATACTGAATTAATTTCAGACTCTTGATGGGAGCATGTCTTACACTAAGTCTGACCTATCACCAATCTAATGCATTGAAAAACATGTTGATTTTTTTATCCTTTGTTTTACTTTAGCTGGGAAATAGAGCAAAACAGATGACAATACCACATTCACCAAATTAACATTAAAATACTAACAGGTGATTCATCACACAAACACAAATCAAGCTGACACAGGACATAAGAAAAAGAAAGAAAAAAAACCACCTATGCAATGAGGTAGAGCCCAGACTAACTCAGGCAATGTTTACCTTTTCGGTCAGGTATCAGAACCACTCAGATGGTTTCCTGTATTTTCTTGCAAACCACAGAGGCTTGAAGTGGTAAAGAGAGAGTGCTGGAGTGAAATTGTGTGCTATTCCTAGAACCATCTGCTTTTTCTTATTCTTTTTTGCCTTCATTTTGTGGAATTTAGCTGTTCTTTGTTGTACAGAAATAAAAGTTTAGTTTTGAAAATATTCATGAATAAAGCTGTAGAAATTGCCCCTAATTTCCTCCATTTTCAGCCATCTGGTTTTCATTGCTTTGCTTCTCTCTTCTCTACTCCATACATGTTTACCAAATCTTTTCAACATGCATTGGCCAAATTATTGAGCAGTTATAATTAATGACACAGTTACAACATTCTCTTTCACCCCTTTGGTAGAGTTTGTTGGCTCACCATGAGGTACTCATGCTGTTGCTCTTATAAACAAGAGCAATTATATCTGATTAGATGATGACTGCCTCTGTAATTTGGGCTGTGGAGGCTGAGGAAAAGACACATTTCGGATGTGAGTAATTTCGCTGTTGAAAACAGCAGAGCCAACATTGACACAGGGTTCTTCTAATTGTTTTTTTGGTAATTTAGAATACAAACATAGCAATTAGCAAAACTGAGTGATCTTCCCTTTTATTTTTTTCACTTAGAGAAAAGCTTCTAGACATTGAACAGCTATTCTGAGTTTACTTCTGGAAGACCGTAGCTCTGCTCAATTATTGCTATGTAGTTCTTCGAGTGATACAGCTTGACTGACACTAATTAAGTAAATGAATGACTGAATTAAAATAGTCACAGTCTTCATTCCTCTCTTTCCGGTAGAAAGCATCCTGGCTCTCCTAGTACATCAAAAAAAGATATATCCTTTTTCTAGAACTATTAAACAAGGGCATACCAAGTTAATGTCAACAAATTTTACTCTGTAGCTATTGTGCAAAAGTCACTTACTAGCTCACAACTTAGCAATCAGCTCTGCAGTGTTTCCCATTTTCTTAGTTCAGTTCAAACCGGGAAATTTTGTTACACTGTTTTCCAGGAGAAAAGGGTCTGGACTCTTTTTCTGCTATTGTTCTTGAAGCAATAAGCAAAAAGCTCTCAATAAAATCTGAAACCCCAGGAGACTCAGCTGGGATTTGAATATGGAGGAGATCTTCCAATTTTTTTTGTGCACAGCTCTTCCTGATTCTTATTCTTTCTTCTGTAAGAATTTTAAGTATGAGATTTTTCTGACTCCATACAGCTGTGAATATCTGAAGACAGATTTCTGTGGTTTAGTTTTTGTCTCTCTTCCATGTACTCAGAATAGTAATGTGCTAAGATATTAAGCCAGAATTTCAAAGAAAATTTCAAAGCATTCTCAGCTGCTGTACAAGCACCATCACCTCTCAGTGTTTTCATAAATGTGAAGTAAATTGACAGTATATTCTACCTTTTACTATATTCTGTTCCAAACCAGACCAGGGCAGTTAGGGATTGAAAAGGCTGATGACACCACAGATTAATTGCAAGTGAGTAATGAAGTTTTCTAGTCTGTCCACATCTATTTTCAGTAAGGAGCAAAATGAACAGTAACAGAGCAGATCCTTTTAGTATCATTCTTCTAAATTGTCCAAAAGAAAAAAGATGGATCAAAACCAGAGCGAAATTACTTCTCACCTACTACTTCTACAATATCTTTCTTGAGGTCCATGCCTTCTGAACATCCAGAAAGGCTGATGAGATTCTGTAGTTCAGTGCTTTTTTCATGTATAGTAAAACAGCTAAAACAATTGTTTACACAACTAACCCTTTGAGAGGCTACAGAGTAGCCTCACATGTAACTAAAAAACACCCATAGCAGAAGCAACATTAAGTTTTGAAGTTCTAACTTTTAAATGTTCTCCAACTTGAGCTAAGCAAGATCTTTAACTGTACTAAATTTTAGATGCAAGTATTAAATTCTTGTATTAAATTTTAGACACAAGCATTAAACATGCTGAGCTGTTTCGGTTCAAGAAATGTCACTGGAATAATTTCTCTAAATATGTTACGAGATAATTTCATTCTCTTGGGCAAGACTTCTCAGCCTTTTGTTCATGCTGTGGACAATATTTCCTTGCCTACCAAGACATTAATTACCATCTCAGCTGCCTTTTCAGTGGAATGCCTCCTCTACCCACAACAACTGCATACTTCAGCAGTCACTTAAACATCAAGAATATTTTAGGAAAGTGGGTTTTATAATTTTAGCTTCTGTTAACGCGCTTAAGCAGCTGGAAAAAAGAGAGAAGAGCCAACACTACGACGCCAGCCAGCTCTCTCTATAAGTCATCAGCAAGAGCTCTGGGAAGTATCAATGGTTCACAGATTTTGGAAACTCCTGTAAAAGAGATCTAAGTTACAGCCACAGTGTATTATAATTTTTGGACTTGTCAGTGGGTAGAAATGCCTTCATCAGCATTCATAAGGACACGATTTTAGCCTAAATTTCCATCAGACTCCTGGGTCAAAATTTCTTGAATTAGAATTCTGAAGCATCTTATAATTTAAACAAGGAGTAAATCTAATTTAAATAAAGAATCCTTTATTTTTTTCCATATTTAAAGTATTAAAGCTGCTGTAAATAATGATTATAAAGCAAAAATCTTTATACACTATCTGTTTCATTAACACACCATTGTATTTAATACAGTGACACTGGTAGGTGTAGCACTTCAGAAACTTGAAGGAAATAAGGTAATTATACCATCACAGTCTGCCTGGTAGACACATCAACTTGCCTTGTTGCCTCTCTTTCCATTAGCCATGTTGCCTGCAGTCTGCAGGCCTACTTGCTCTGACCAGAGGAACCATTCTGCAGAATACGTGCTGTTCTTCATCCTGGGCCACTTAAATCTCTGCAGACAGGCAATTTCCTCCAGACTGAAGGGGCTTCAGGAGAGAAGTTGTATATACAGGGGAGAGGGTCATTTCCCCTCTTCTCAGTTGCAGCCCTAGGGGTGGATTAAAGCTGCCTTGTCTTCCCCCTCTGCATCAATCCCCTTTCACCTCTGCTTCACAGGCTGATTCTCACCTACAGTATGATCATCTTGTAATTCATGGAGGGAAATGCATGCCTATGGTTGCTTTAAACTAGCTCCACTCTGGTAGCAAGGTTATCACAGTGCTACCACTGTGCATAATAACAACATAATAATTCAAGAAGTATTCGTGCAATTACTCACATTACTTTTGTAACAAAAGTCACAGAAATACTGGCCTATATGAGTGTGTTTTGTTTTTTCTTAACTACTGAGTACTTATTTTTTCATGTCAGAATTGGTGGTTGATCAATCTTCTACCATGCACCCTCAGCTGCAGTGATGCTTCTACCTATTGATTACCACAAGAGTTCCACCTACAAAGTTACTTTCAAACATTTATACAATATTTGTGCGTTATTTCCAACAATGAAGACAATATAACAAAGTCAGGGTTTCAGTATCTTCATAACCAATACTTGCAATATTTTGGTAAAGAAATTTCAACCTATTTGTCTCTGCTTGTCACAAATTCAAAATCCTGATTACCAACCGAACCATTATTTATGTCCTTATTGTTATTTCATGCTGGATGTCTTTGACTTTTAATGTGAACTTTCTCTGCATATCCCAAATCTACTATTATTCATAATGACATACCTCTCCGTAGCCTGTTGTCTTATAAATCATACATACACCTACCAATAAACACTCTAAGGTAAATCTACCACCTGGACAGCCCTGAGTGTTTTAAAGAGTCCAAGGTTATACATCAATGTATTTAAAATCTGCTGCAGTGTCACAATGGAGTAAGTGCACCTGTGTACATCTGGGAAAAAAGACAATATGTATACACTACATCTTAAAGACTTGACAGGACCTATTTAAATAAACCACAAGAATGTCATAACAGATATTTTCTGTTGTTGAGGGTGCAGATGTGAATCTCTGCAGAGAAAAATCTGCTGTTTTTAGGGTCATGATTGTGGAAACTGCCTGATCCTAGGGAGGAGCAGGTTCTGCAAAACCTTATCCTAACAGCGGAGGTTGGAGAAGTCTCTTTAAACTTGACAAAACTCTGGGTAAAGTTAAGACAATCCATAAATTGTCTACTTGAAGGACTTGAAGAGGCAAGTAGTCTGAAGTTTGCTCTTTGGTCTTACTGCTGCTTTGTACTTCCCGGTCAATATGACTGTGGCAGGAAGAGGCCGTAAGCCCCTGCAGTCTAAGAAAAGCATCCTTGAAGCAGTGTGTGTCTCCAGACTGAAAGGCAATAGAGTTTGGGGTCACTTAAAATTATGCCTACCTTGGGGGGCAGGGGTCCAGGCTACAGGCCTTCAGCAGCTGTGGAGGACGACGGCTGCTAACACATAGTGTCTCGTCTGCAATCTCCCTAGTTTGTTTGTTCAGACAGGTCACCACAGCCTCCTGGACACCTGCACAGAACAAATAATGGTCACAGACAGCTCTCCATACCTGCAGGGGCAGCCAAGATCAGAGTTGGGCCCAAGAGCGCCAGCAGGGCTGCCCTGGTCACACCCAGCCTTAGGCTGAGCCCTGGGCTGCAGCCCCAGCTGTAGACTTGTCATTACTTTTAGTCTCTCTGAAAGGTTTCTCAGTTGCAGTGAATAGTCCCTGGGTTCATTCACCGCCCACCTGCCTGGACAGAAAATTGTCCACTGCTCTCATTTTTTTCCCCAATGAGTGAAATGAGGCACTGTGTTTTTCAGGCCAAGCAGGCTAAGGTGTGGAGAAGGCCATGGCTTTCATATGCTGTATTTTGACCAACAGTATGACTGACACACATGCAAAAGCAAAGTAAAACATGGTCAGACAATTCAGCTGATCTCAGTTACTCTTGTGCATCCATGGGCCTGCACCTAAACTAAAGATGCAAACCTGCAGAGTGTACCTGAGAGCTGGGAAAGAATGGGTTGAGAGAGATGGGAAAGAACAGGTAGTTGCTGGGACTAAGAAACTGGAAGATTTTGTTATTATGTTTTAACTTAGAAATTCCTTGTTAAATCAAAATTCCTGATGTACTGTATGGCATACCAGTTACTCTCACTTTTCGTATGACTAGGGGTATTACAGGTTTTTTGGATCACAAGGTTAGAAAGTTAGAACATCATGGATTGCAGCATTACATACCATAGAGAAGAGGACTGGGTGAGAAAGGATCTATTTCCCTATGGGTAAAAGGGGTTGGAGAGGGGTCTGACGATAATAATTGGCCTGAACTTTCTGAGAATCTAATCCACAGTGATTTAAATACAGTGAAAGTATACTTTTTAAGTTCATTCCTACTTCCTGAGCTAGGAAAAGATTGACTGAATTCCTAACAATTACATCACAGTCTCAAAAACAACAACAGTTTTCCAAAAGATCTCACAAATTTTTTAAGATACTAACGTGAAGGGGAAAAAAAAACAAACCAAAAGGAAGTGTTTTAAGACCTTAAGTATGTCCAAAAACAGTGTCACAGAGGTAACAATATCTTTTGCTCTTTCTAATGCCAGAGCACATGTCATTAGGCAAAAAATTATTTCATATCATTCAACAGGACCAAAGTGCTGTAGCTGATCATAGTTCCTGTATTCCTGACATTACTCACCGATTCACTCTTCTTAATCTCAGTATAAGCTGAGGCCCACAGAAAAGGGGCTTGTTAACCAGTTTTTTGGCTGCTATGTGTGTAACTCTATTAAGGTTATGGCTATGACACAAGACCTGTGCCTGCTGTATCTGAGGTACTGAAGAAAAGAAAAAAATTTGACAGTTTTGGACATGGACACCAACATCAAGATTACCAAAGTCCCTGTTGTCAGCCAATACTGTTGTGGGTTTCCTTCTTTACAAGGTGGCCCCATATTTTCAAGCTATTTTGCTATTCAAGTCATCTGCCAAAAGACTTAAGAAAAATTGTAAAAAGGATAGCTTATTGAAGGGATAGAACAAATGGTAGTGATTTATATCTAGGAAAAGAAAGCAATGAAACACATAAATGAACAAGATGTTCACTGCCCTGTCATGTTCATTATTTTTCCATCTCTATCATTTTTCTGTTGAACATGTTATCATATTGTGTGCAGCAAACACAGGCATATGGATTCTCCAGAATGCAATACTCCTGGCTGAAGAACACAGGTGGTTCTCTACCTGATGGGAAATGGCACTGTGTTCAAATTACTGGTCGCTACTTTGCATGAAAGGTCTGTGCAGGCCTGACAAGACCAATTTGATGAAGCCAGGAAAAAAGGACTGCTGATTCAGAAGTAAGGAAACCATGAAAGTATTTTTCCAAACTGTGGAAAGAAACCACTGATTCCTGCCACATGCTGGTTGACATGTTTCTGTGTGCTAGGTATACAGCTCACGCACTTTCTGTATGGGCTTTTTCTCAGATAAAATTTTGTAAATTGAGTGTACTTCCACAGCTTTTCTCCTCTCTGAAGGGTATCACTAATGAGCCCTTGATCAATTATTACTTGATCAATTTAACACTTTTCCACTGACTGTTTCAATGCTGACTACAGAAAAGTTATGACTATGAGGTCTTGAATTCAACCTTTTCTCCCTTTCTTATGCTGATGGTTTTATTTTCTCAAATTCATATAGCCAAGTTCTGATACTACTGTTCTTCAGTTTTCAGTATCCACCCAGCCCTAAACCTCCCAGTGATTTCATTCCTTATGCTTATTTCTGTCATCTAAGTCATCTCTGATGGCAATTCCAATAATTCTTGTCCGTATTACAAGCACTTTACTGTGTCTGTTAAAGTTTCCTTCTATCTTTGAACGGTACTCGTAGGACCAGTAATCTTGCCTGACAGCATAGATATCAAAGAAAAAGGTTGCTAGAATGTGTATTGACAGTTTTTGGCTTTAATACCTTGTGCCAGGCAGCAAAATAAAACAAATAGTAAAAAAAATCTGGCTTGCTCCAGCAGTAAAAAATGTGATCAGAATCACTTCCTTCAGCTTCCTCTTGAATCTCACACTGAGTGTGTCTCAGCACTACGAAAACGACTGTCCCTCTATTTTTGATTGGTCAATGTGGCAAATGGTTATAAGCTTTAAATCTGATGGGTCACTGAACACCTAGAGAATACAAAACCTTTTGATCATAAATCAGAAGTTCCACAGCACAGAGATAATTAAAAAAGGTATATTAACTTCAGGAAGTTCATTTGCCAAGTAATTGAATTCAAAATATTATTTACTGCCCAATATTATCAGAAGATATTTTAAAGCTGTCTGCTTTAAAATTGTCTTCCCTGGCAAAAAAAAGAAATCAGTTCTCAATAGAAAATTACAGTATAAATGTGTGTAATGGTGGGATGTGAAACTAGGCAGTTTAAGTTCACTTTCAAAATACCATCAAATGAGAATTTCTGTGTTTATATCTACCAGAATAGAATAATTGTTACATGATATTTGATGACAGCTCCGGGAAATGATGCCACTAACAGCAGACTAAATGACTAACTCATTCCTTCTGGTTACTGCTTCTGGGAGGTGAAAGGTTACTTCTGCATCTATCCAGTTTCCTCTCCCAGGACTCCAAAACCAATAAAACTAGTTTGACCAGTCTTGCACCTATGGCTACAAAAATATCTGACTTAGCATCTGCTAATCTGGAAAGTTTGGAGTTGATGTCAGACAAAAAGAAATCTTACCTAAAATTTTTTTGCTGACAATTGAAAGAGATTAAATTTATAACGAAAAATGTCTCCCACAAATCAGTCTTGGTGAGTTACATTTGAAAAATACAAGCATAAGATCTATAGTCTAAGAAATTACTTCAAGAGGATATTTCTAGGAACTGTTCTGGTTTTGGTAGTCACAGTAAAAGTGTGATAAATTGTTACTGTTCTCCAGTAACCTCAACACATGACACATACTCCTATAAAGTCACTGTTTGTCACCACTTAGCATGCACTAGTGTCACTTTTTTTGTTTTTTTTTGCAGGAAACAAAGCAAAAGTGTCAATGGTCTGACAGCTGTGAACAGCTCTAAACATTGACTACCATCAGCAAGCTAAAAGTTAGCATAGGAAACCTTTTCTACTAATTGTGGTTTTCAAGATTGTAAGTGATTACCTGTGAATCTGTACAGATTATTAACTCATAAAATGCTAAATTGTTTCCAGTTCTACAGTATATATTTTTTATTTATCTATGGTAATCCTTTCTTAAATCGCCTGAAAGTTAAAAAGTAAAAAGATGAGTGCTGGAAAAATCTATTTTTAACTAAAAAAAATACTGGAGTGGATGTATTTCTCAGAACTAGTTAGATAAAATGATGGGAGAAAAAGGATATCGGAGATATGTCTTAATAGTCTGTAGTATGTACAACCTGAAACTTGATTAACTTTGAGAAACTACTGCCAAGCCTGCTCACTTTAGACAAGCATATCAGTAGAGCCATTTTGCCGTAAGTTTTCTCTTGCACTGGGATTGGAGCTGATGTCACTTATTGATAGGAGTTAGGGAATGACTGAGCTCTTAAAATATCCATTATTTATTTCATCTGCTATGGGAGGACAATTTATTTCCACATGTTTTTGCTTGCACAGAGAAAACCAAGAGGTAAGAACTAAACATGATATGTGATTGTTAGCATGTGTCACCAGACCCCTTAACATTTAGCTTGTTTTGGTGATTGCTTTGAGGTGATCAGCTGATAAAGGAAACAGAAATACATGATACACTGAGCACTCTTTGTGACAGTCTGAGCACAGATCCGTAAGTCCTGGGCTAAAATATGTTGTGCATGCAGGATTTTTTACATTTCTTATCCAATGCCTTTTCAAATATGTTTGGACTAAACAATCTTAAACTTTTTTTTCCTTCCTAAATGATTCTATGATTCTAACTAGCCATAGCAAAGCAGCATGTCTATGGGTATTAACTGCCAAACACATACTCGAAGAGGGAAAGCAAATCCAGCACAGAAACATTTTGCACTTACCTCCTCCACAGGACTCTGAGCACTCTGTAAAGCCTTCGTATTCCCAGTCATAGAGCTCATCCAGCTCCTGTAAGCTGCCATACAAAAGCTGAGTCTCCTCTGGGGTGTATTCAGCTGCCTCCCCACTGCAGGGACCACTGTAGCAGGCTCTCTGAGACACAGGTTTGGGACCTTCACATTCATCGATGGGCAGATCAGCCACAGACTGAGAGAAAGAGAGGAGCACTTGACATTTCACAAGTCGCACCTGGCTGCCTACTCCACAGGTGACACTACAGGTGGACCAAGCCTCAGGAATAAACCTGTGAGAGGAAGAGAGCAAGGCAAGTTATATCCCCAAATTTCCAGGCAAGCAAAATTTGGATAGTCCTGTCCAGGCCAAATTTTATTTAATGAAAAACAAGTACTTAATCTCATCATACATTTATTAAAAAATACATGTAGGAGGTACTGTTCACAACTCAGTGGTGGGTCTCCTCATATCCAACAAGAAAGACAAACCCTTGTAACACCCACCTTGATCCTAAAATGTCTCAGTTCAAGGCACCCAGCAATCTCCCAATGTGCCCAGTGTGTATGATGATCCCACTAGCTACCTTTTGCAAGTGTTCAACCTATGTAATCTTTGCCTTAGTTGCTAATTTTTTTTTCACTGGTTAAGTATTGAACAGGCTGCTGTTATCAGGTAATTGCAGTATTACATGGAAAATAATTTCCATTTTTATTCTTGTATCACAGTAACTGTTTTTAAGTCTTAATTTGAAGCTAGCAAAAGGTAAAGAATTCCTAATTTCTCTAGCTGTACTTTTTTTTGTTTTCTTTGTTTTTAAAATTTATTTCCCTAGGACATTTTACTTTTCTCTCATTTAAAAAAACAACAGTGTTTTGTTTCTATTGTGGATTTGTTTACCTGTTGCACTTGTCTTACTGATTAGTAACCCTTACATGCTCCAAATTTTTCCTTCTGAAAGTCCATGCATATTTTATTAAAAGCACTTTGCAGCTGTCATTACAATAATCAGACTGAATTCCATCTCTCATTATTTTCCTCATCAATGGAATAATTTCTCAATTTCTCTGTGTTGTTGCTGCTTTTTCAATGCCAGTGCTAGAAACTGGACAAGCATTTTATTCAAAGTTATCAAGCCTAAGACTCACATTCAACTCTATACCACATCACTACTACCTTGTTGCAGTAATGTAACATGCCTTGTTTTGCTGAGCTCATGTTGAACTATGCTGACTCCTAAATCAATCCAGAAAAAATAGTTTCAGGGCAATGCATAACCTGCAATACTTATGTTTTGATACCTGATGTCAATTGTATTGGAGCACTAAAGTTATGAATACAGAATAATTTAGATAGCTTTATCTGACAGAATAATTTAGATAGCTTTATCTGATTGTCTTGCCTTCTCCATGGGCTATCCTTCCAAACTTTCTGCCACAGGCAAGTTCTAAGGCAGTGGTTAGTTATGCTTCAAGGACTAGAACAAAAGAATGAATAGTCGGATCTGGCACTGATACTCACTGAAGCTCACAGGAACAATCCCTGGTGATAACACTCTCTCATTAACAGTAAGTGTTTGGAATCTGTCTGCTTCTGCAAACTCAGGTTTTGGCACATATTTTTCAGGGAAACCTGGCTTTCACTGACAATATTTCTCTCCCTTTGGTCTTTATTTGGGTAGGCCACACCAGAATCGGACAGCTTTGCCCAGGGCTGAAGGCAATACATCGGTCTGTTTCTGCCGTGGTCGGGGCTACCTGTGGCTCTAGCAAACTCATTTCTCACTTTGGGAATCCCATGAACAGTTTTGATAGGAAGAAAAGGGAAATTTAGTTTTGTGATCAGCGTATTTGAAAATATTTTTATACCCTTCTCCCTTTCATCCACTGCCTTTCTCTAGTTAACAAAAGGACTTCCCCCTCCATGCTGAAGTTAAAAAAAATCAAAACATAAAAAGGGAATTTGCTGTTTTCCCAGCATGGGTATATCAGGATCCCTGACTGGAACATCACAGTCTTCTGGAGTAGAGAGCATGCATCTCTTTACCCACTTTTTGTGGGTCTTTATAACATCTTGTTATAAACCTGACACCCACTGCTAACACTATACATAAAAAGTAACAGGAAAGAAACGAATTGCAGATATTATTGTAACATTTGAAGATATTTATCATGCTGCTACAAAGACTGTGAGAATTCTTTCAGGAGCAAAGCTTTCGGAAAACTAATGATGCAAAGTGATTCAATTTTCCTACTCTTAAGACATTTTATCTTAAAATATCTGTCTTGTTTCCAAGATGGTATCTTGCATTTTGAGAGAATTATACACTTTAGAAGTACAGGTGGGCCACTCTAAGACTGCAGCTGTTGTAATGCTATTTTGATGTGGAAAATCTCTTGTCAGAGATTAAGCGGTTCGTATCAGCCACTGTGACTTACATATTTTGACTAGTTTAAATGTACAGCTTCTTAACCTGGCAAACTGGAAGGTAGAAACCCTAATCAGATTGTGGGGGGAAAAAAAAAATGTCCTGGTCATCATGAGAAGCTGCCTTCCTTATATTTTTGAACACTGTAAATTGTTGTGTAACTGCTTTGCTGAAGACCGGCTGGACTCCAAACCAAAAGGGAGGATATATTGCAAGATATTAAAATTATTCATTTAGAAAAACAGAGATACTTCAAGTACTTGGAATATTTACACATGATGTGTATCATACATACAAACGGGGAAAAAATGGAGAGGACACAAAAGAAAAGTAAGAACATTACTAAAGAAGACTGAATCCTTTTTGAAAAGAGCCTTGATCTATAAATGCCACATATATTAGAGTCAGCAACTCATACTGAAAATAATGGAACACCTTCAGGAAATGGTATTTTTTTCAGCTATCTAGGCCCAATTTCTACATTTTAAATGATAACTTTGGAAATGATTTAATTCTAATAGAACTGTTAACTGATAAAGAGAAAATTAGCAGAATCAAAAGAGTTAAAAGCAGAAAAAAGAAGGGAAACTCAAGAAAACCATGCAAAAAAAATCTCCATAGAGTACTTTTCATTAGAAATGTAACATTTATGTAATGTGAATGTATAATATAAACATATGTTTCTGAATTTTCCATCATCCTAACACCAGAAAACTATAAAGGCTTTCAAATATCTTTGTGCTGTCATTAATGACAAATGTTGCAAAATGGTGAGCACAAAACACAAAAGTTATATGAACAAAAAGCAGTCAGTTCATGGATTTCAAGTTATTTGTCCTGCATATAGCTCATCTTCCACTGCTCAGCATTGTGCATTTCTGTATGCTAGCCCCTGAGCTACTTGGAAAATGGAAGTAGAGGAATAAGTATACTGAGAAGTAGTTTTGTTCGAAAATGGGAAATGATGGAGGTGTTTGAGTTGTCATTTCATATTGTTTAATTAAATCCCACTGTAATAATCATCTCTCTAACAACAACCCTCAACAACAAGACAAAGGCAATAACTCATTCCTTTAGCTAAGGTGCATATTCCCCTCCATATAGCAACATATACGTAACTGGGGAGCTCAGAAGAGAAACAAAAAGACAGTGTCAATGCTCAGCAGTGGGAGACCTTTCACAGCAGGTCACAGAGGGTTCAGGGTGAGACCCATGGAGTGTTTTGGAGATTTTCAAAACTCTTGATGTATGTAGCAACAGCCTCTTTTTGTCTGGGACCTGGGTTCCTACAATATGTGTTATGAAGAAAAACAAGTGTTCTACATACTGGTGTGCTTTGAGCTATGGAGAAAAATACCTAATTTTCTTCACTGTGACATAATTATATATTGTCCTTAATTTTTATTGCCTAATTTTTTTTTGTTTCTTGCTTTTTTTCCTCTTGCTTTTTTTGTTTGTTTGTTTTAATCCATAACTGGCTAAATCCATGGCTTAGATAAAGTCTGAGGTTTTGAGACATGCACATACCAGTAAGACTGAGTGCTGTAAGGCAGAGACACCCACCTAATAAGGTATCTAAACTGAGATACTACTGGTGAAACGAAATGTTCAGTGGCTTGTTTGAAGGCTTGGGAATTTTCTGTGATAGATCCAGAACTGAGCAGAGACTCCTTGTCTTGAGCTGAAATGCAAACCTATCATTTTCCTCCAGGAAAGGCCACCTTTCCACAGGTTTTAAGGTATGAGTAACACCCCAGGATGCTCACATACAGCACTGGATAGCTGCTGGTGTCATTGTTCAGAGAAGTGAAACAGTGGTCATGACCACTTACCAATAAAATATTAGGGCTGTAAGAGTATTAATACTGGAGGCAGCTGCATAGATCCAATTCCAATCAGAATGTTTACATTCTGTGCCTCTAAGTTTAGTTTGAATATGATTTTTCCTCCAGGTTTGTATCTTCATTTGATGTTGTTGGTGCTCTTCATTCACTGCTGCCTTTCTCCACTGGGAAAGAAAACTGCTTCTGTCCTGTATTGTTATTACACATAAATCCTAAGTGGTTGTGACTATATTTAGTGGGTCCTTGAATGAGTAGATAGAAATCAATACCTAATGTGAGCCTGCTGCATTGCTGACATTCCCTTTGACCAACCACATATATAGTTTAATTTTTTCCCATTAGATCTTAATATGAAGAAGTTTCCCTACACCTTCTTCTTCCTCTTCACTACTTGAATCTAAAAGTGAACAAGCAATGGCCCAGCAGATAAAGCTATATATGTCCTTAATATCTTTTTTTTGGCAATCCACAATCATGCTTTATTTTTAAAGTAAAGCTGTAATAGGAAGTTTTAAACTTACTTATTAACCTGTGAATCAGGTACAAAGAACATGATGGAAACTGTTCAGCAAGGAAAATTAAATTAAAATAGCTTATGTGTCTTCAGAAGCATAAAAACCTACTGAAGGGTAAGAAAGAGATATTGGGTGCCTCTGCCACACTGGCCTCTCTGTCCATTTCCAATTCCCTGAGGGTTTCGTAACCCCTGCTAATGCATGTCAGGAATTTCCTTTTGTTTTTTACTGAACTGGCCCCATCACTGTGATGGTGCCATCTGGCATCCAGATATTGTTTTCCCTCTCGCCCATCACTCTGCCACTCACCCCAGCACCACCCTCTCCCCCCCTCCCGCCTTTTTTTTTATGGCTAGCACCAGGGTTATTTATGGAAGTATGTTAAAAGCTGGATATAGTGTTAACATATAAAAGCATTTTTCAAGAGTTAAGAGACAGAAATCTCTTAAACCCTCCACCACTCATAAACCCAATCTCATTATACATAGAAAACCCCATGCTTTTTAAATCATGACTGCTATTCTTTCTGGCTCTGGCTGTCACACTGTGCTGGTGTAATGAATTCTAGCAGAAGAGGTCAGACAGAAAGATACTGTGGCTCCTTCCTCAGATAACATTTCTAATGCCGGGTGAATGGTCACTTCAGGGAGGGACAGCAATAGGAGAACAACATGTACCTCAACACAGGACAGCAAGGCCTTCTCACCTTACGCATTTGTCCTGACAAAGATTACAAGACTTTGTTACCTACATGGAATATTTCATAGTAGTTCTGTCAGCAGTTAATGTTTAACTGATCCCATTTAGGGGTGCAATAGGTCAGTGAACACAAACATAACTATTCCCTCTAGACTTGAAGTGGCTGAATTGGTTGTGATTAATTCTTTGAGCAGCAGAACCAATGAAGAAGTATTTAACATGGATTTACATTTGAAGGCTGAGTGCCCAAGTGGATTCTCTGCTCTCTTTTAAGGTCTGAACTCCCTTAAAAACCTTTCCTTCAACTGGGGAATTCTAGGGCGTCAGTTTTCTACTCAGTTGTTTAGTTCAGTGACACATGTGGAAAACACTTCCACTGAATTTCCTGAAGAATATCAACCAAGTTTGACAGAGAAGTAAAATGCTCTGTGATAATTTCATACCTCTGTCAGAATCAGTTAATAGTAATAAATTCAGACATTACTGAGGGGAGAGGAAGGCAACTGACAGATAGACATATACAGACAAAATTCAACTGTAAGGCTTGCTTGCATTAGAAATTCCTGAAGATATAAATAATGGAAGGCACTATACACAGATGGAATAAAATTGCAGAATCTGGTGCTCTGGCAGCACATAACTGAATGATCACAAATTACAGGTGGAAGGATAGTATATGAGAAATACTTTATGAAGCTTTATGAATCATAGTGTGCAGTTTCATAACAAAAATCCTATCAATAGAAATTTATAAAAATCAGAAGACAGCAATACAGAGATTCACAAATGTGAGAACTCAATTCATAGAAGAAATATGCTGAAAATTTTCAGTTTTGGCTTTTAAACTTCTAATCAAACATAAACTTTGAGAAGGACAATAGAATTGCTTATAGATGATTGTTTTCTCTGCCCAAAGAGTGTAAGGGAGAAAGGGTCACAGTAGCTGGGGGAGGAATGGTCTATTGGCTACAAAGAACAGTCTGTTTGTAGAGGAGAATAGGGGCAGTCAGGGACTTGGTGGCATAAGGAAGCTTGGCAAGAGCCTCAGATGAAGTGGGGAAAAGAATGAATCCTTGCTGATGTTTGCCCAAGTGGAGTACTGAAATTGGTAATTACTGCACCAACACAGAGTGAATGGGAAAATCGTATAAGCATAGCTTGTCTGAAGAAACTTCCATTGGTGCAACTTAAACACACTTATGAACACAATGCTGTCTCTTCAGCACCTGGCTTACAATGCCACTGGAGGTCTGCTTTTCCTCCTGCCCCACAGCTGCTCACATTTTAGTCCACAGTCAGCAAAATAGCTGACCACATCACACACAGTTTTACACCAGCTCTATCCAACATTAAGAAACTCTCAACTGCTCCAAGCCTCAAATTACCATGTTATCTACACTCCTGACTGATCATCCATCAGCCAAAATACGTGGGTGGTAGCCTGACATCTGTCAGGGTGGTGGGCCATGGAGTATTACACTGTGTCTCTGCACAGCTGCAGAACCACAGGCCAAAAGATGCGTTATCAGGGAATACACCTTGGTCTTGGTGTGTTTGAAATCCCTACAGAGCTGAATGAAATGATGCTATAAAACTGGCCCCAAAATTGATTGTTCCTTGTATCTTGGTGAGTTCTGAATGTTTTGTCTCTTTTTTTGTATTGTTACATACAGTTTTTCAATCTAATAACCAGGACCTAAACTGAATAACTGTGTAAAGCCTGACACTAATGAAAAACAATATTAATAGTGAGGCACTTACACCAATTTTAGGTGGAAGTTCACTGCTCAAGATTCCTGAAACAGATTAGCTACTCTGGAATGACATACAGATGGATGTTACAGTTTACAAATGGGTATTGCATGGATGTTTCTTCCAGCACAAATTTTCTAAGTTTTTATTTGGTTTTCCTGTCTCATGTCTTATCACCAAAAATCATTCCAAACTAAACACAAGGCATCTCCAAGCTTTGGGAAAGTTTGTGTGAAGACCCTGACTTCATGCCCTTTATTCTTCCTGTTAGTCAAAACTAATAAAAATCTGTACTTGAACTTATCTTAAGTAGATTTCTCATCAGACTAAAACAAAGATTAGAAATGCTCCTAGAGGTGTGCCCTGCAGAGACAAAACAAGTGTACAAAATGTCACGCCATGGCAGACTGAACCTAGTCTGGACTGTGCCACACTGTATGGGAATGACAGCATCCCCCTGGCATCACTGAAGCCTTGCAGTAGATGCAGTAGTCTTTTCAGAAAAGGGCCTTTGATGCAGCAGAGCAATGACATGAAGTATGGATGTGTCGTAACTGCACTTGAAAAAAATTTGAAGTTCTTAAACCCCTTTCCCTTTAGATCTCTCAAGGACTGTTTTAGTATCACGAATAATATACCCATAAGGTTTTCCAAAATATTTTATTAAAATACACATCATGATAAACAACAGGTTATGCCTATTCTCTGCAAATCCCTTCTTCTTAATGTTTAAAGCTACATATACCCATATATGTATACATACACACACACACATATATATAACTATACTCCTTTTCTACAGTGCAAACAACCTTGTTCACAAAACTGATCAAAAAATTTCTTAGTGTAACAAATCATTCTGAATAACAGCATATCAGTATTGTTCCTATTTTATGTGTATTCCCAAGATTTATTTGATAAATGAACACTTAGCTAACTAATTTAGTATAGGCATGAGAAAAATCACAAGAAAATGAACTGTACTTTGCAAATGAAAAATCAGTACACTTACAAATATCAAATTTTCTAGGCTTTGACTCTGAATTAATCAACCTATAACGTCTATGGAACTCTGGAAGCAGTTAAGGATCTCATTATGCTATATGTGATAGCTGCTACTAATACATATAAGCACATATGAATGTGTACATCTGTCTGTGTACATGTGTGTATAAATGCTTCTGTATACATATATTTGCCTATATGTTTATATGTATACATATGGCAGATGGATAATTTTTTTTTTATTTTGAAGGACTTAATACATATGTCTCCAGCTCTCTTGCAATGCTCCAGTTTCAAATGACTTCAATTCAGATTAATCATACCAAAACTGCAATTATATTGCATAACAATGGTTTTTAGTCTAATACATAATTGCAGTTGCAATAAAAAATGCCACGTGTTTAGACACAAGGAACTGGATATTGATGGAAGCTATGTACAGAGGTTGCAATTATAGCATGCATTTACCACAGTTTCAGACAAAAACATCTAAAACATAATCATAAGAGTATTTTTAATTTCTCAGCCTCATTGCTCCATGCTTATGTGGTATGTATCACAGGATTCTATTTTATTTTCTGCTAAAATTAATTCTTTTATTTTTGCTGTTACTATGCTTTTCCTTGGGGAAAAAGGCAAGAGGGAATCATCACTAGCTGCCTTGTTTTACCTCTTACTTCGCAGGGGTATTGAGAAAATAAATAAAGCTGCTCAGCTGTGAAGATATAGTGGTAATAGAGAATATATAAATGCATAGCTACATGGACTTTCATTATACTACTCTTGCAATGACCTTATATAGTGTGTATATTCACTTAAATTAAACCTCCATTTACCCTTTGGAAATGTCTCTTCACACCCAAGTATGACACAGCCTTTAAGTCCATTGATTTCCACAAGGTCGAGTACATCTTTTACACTCTTACAGAAGCCAAATACATTCAAGAGACTGTGCTAGTTCTGCGCAAGTCCCAGGTTACCGTAAGGAAACACCACAGAATCACAGAGGGCTTTGGATTGGAAAGGACCTTAGAGATCCTCCAGTTCCCACTCCCTGTGCCGTGGGCATGGACGCCTTCCACTAGACCAAATTTCTCAGAGTCCCATCCAACCTTGCCTTGAACACCTCCAGGGAGGGAGTAACCACAGCTTCTCAGAATCACATAATGAGAACCTTTTGTAAGCAAATTTTTGAGACTTACGATGGTTCTTCAGATACGGCTGTTCCTTCCTCCAGCTCTTGAGCCTGCTTGTACCATGGCAACTTTGCTTCCACTGGAAGTTTCTCTATGGAGCAAGCACAAGCACATGAAAACAGGAAGCATGTGATAACGCTACTATGTGTGCCACCCTCCCTGTGCTCACCAAGCATGCATGTGCCTTCACACACATGGAGGCTGAGCACCAAGAAGAAAAAGAGAAATGAGAACAGAGGGGAGAGAAACAAACTGTTTTGTCACCTGGACTGCAGCGCTTACAAGGTTGTATGGCCAGATATTTCACTGTTGCAGGTAGAAGGGCTATAGTGTCCTAAAGCCAGACAGGCAAACTAAAATCATCACCTTTCAGACTATACAACGGGACTGTAAAAGTAGGCACTTTGGAAGGTATTTTTTTGGAAGGAAACTTGCAAGTGTAACAGCCCTCCATTACACTGTAAAGGCAAAATGTGTAACACACCCGTATTTACTTTTAAATCTTAGAATTTCAGAAGGCATGCTGAGCTTGGTTTTGGTAGATTACAAAAATAAAGAAAATCCTGCTTTGATGAGTGATACAACAGGAAAACTATAATTCAACGGCCCAGCTATGCTTTTCAACTCTGTTTATCAGTTCATCAGCTATGTGGATTTAAAAAAATGAGCTTGATACTTTTTCTGTCATTTCTGATGGAAAACAGTGGAGCTGCTTTTCTTCCCCTCCAGGATGTGCACACAGTGTAATGAGCTACTCTGCTCTGGGGAGTGCAGGGCTTTGCAAGCCAAACCCCACTTTCAAAGCAGAGTAGTTGAGCTGAAGGTAGCAGAGCTGTTTTAGCTTTACAGGGATATAAAGCAAGAGCAAATTTGGCACTAAAATTTGAGAAGGAGCTCTGCATTTCAACAGAACGTTCTGGGCTAAGATCAGGGGAAAAAGCCACAAAGGGCAGGGAGACTCAGACCACTGAGGAGAACCAGGGTCAAACCTATTTGCCACTCACAAATCACCTAAGCCTTTTGGGTTTATGGATGGATGGACTTGTCCTCGCCAACAGGAGCAGGTTAATGCCATTCAGAATAGTCAGGAACTTTCTGTGACTCTGTTGTGAAAGTGACTCTGTTGTGCAGAACAATGCACAATGCATTTCACATATGCACATGAAATTTGCCATCTCTTAGTTGTATCACAGAGGAATGATGACTTACAATTTGACTGCACAGCTACTGGAACTTTAGTCATGCAAATTTGCTTGGAGCAAGGAGCTGAGGAAAAGAGGGACAGTAATAGAATTACTATGCCTCTATCTTAGAAACAGCTTGCCAAGCTGTTAATCTGACATATTAGTGCCATTTAAGGATGAATGTTTGCCATCACAGCTCTTAGTTTAGTCTATATTTTACTAATAATCCAAAATATGTAGGAAATATTTCTATTTATATGTTCTACAGTTTGTTTTATGGGTTTTGGAAAGTCACATCTTACTTCTGTGCTTTTTTTGGTTAGGTGCAAGTGCTTATAAAAAAGCAAAGTTCTTGTGTAACATAGCCTGTTTTGTGGCTTTTTAAATAACTTTCCTTTTTTTACAGGTGGAGTTAATTATCATCTACACTGTAAAATTTTTAGAGGATTAGAAATGCTGATGTTGTAACGTATGCTTTGACAGAAAAATGAACAAAAAGCGCTTCTAAGCTAAGGAGAAACTTTTACCTTTGGAGATTAAAGTAGCATCTTTTTTTTCATAAAACACTTCCAGTAAAAACAGTTATATCTTATATTATACAGAAAGTTGTATTAGATGAATATACCTTCTCTATTAAAACTGAAAATCATTACTTAATCTAGTGATATCCTATTTTTTTCCCACTATTGGTGCAACATAAAGTGACTTAGGGCTTGAATAAACTAAAATAAAATAAATTACATGAGCAATTTGCCTTCTATTTTTTGCAGAGTGTGTTAAGAGAAGAGAGACTTCCACATTTTTTGCCTTGCTGCTTCTGTCAGCTAGGAAGACTGTTTTCTGATTTGTGCTAATCCAGCTGCAGAAAAAAAACCAGCCTGGGAATAAAACATTCAATAGATGAGCAGTACTTCATTACCCCTACTGCTCTAAATTTCTAACTCTAATTCTGTGAAATAAAACGGACAAGTTTCTAATCTATAAATAGAATAATTTCGTTTGGATGACACTTCTGGATACCACCTAGTTCAACACTCTTCTGAAAGCACTGTTCAGCCTTCAGTTACATGGATATTCAGGTATTACCTCTTGTGTTATGAAGGAAGAACTGTGAGAGTGTTGCAAAACAAAGTTGAAGAGGAAAACTAAACCCAAGCAGGCCACACTTTGCATACCACTTTTCATTCCATGTGAAAAAATGGAAGAAGGAAGTTAAATCCCTACAATCAGAAATTAATCATGTATGTGCTGCAAAAGGCAGCATAAGATTTTATCCAGGGTAAAGATTCCTTGTTCTTGCAAGGGTGGGCTTCCAGCAAAGAGTAATTTACTTTGTTCCCTGACAAGTCCCATTGGAAGGCACTTCATGACAGATAGAGGTAAGCAAAGCTTTCCTAGCTGGTCTTGCATCCTTCTAAGCAGAAGTCAGTTGTGGGTGGTTTGCAACACAAGATTTGTGTCTTGCTGCATTCTGCTTACACCATATGATGCAGGCAGACTGGATCTTTCATTACCTGTACTCTGGACACCATAAACCTACAGTGCCCCATAAAAACAGCTGACTGAATGAGCACAAACCCACTGAATAGCTGTATGAGGCTCAGAGTCATGCTAACACGGTCATAGGACATTTTTTTGCCTTTTTTTTTTACATCTTGGAAGGTGGACAGAGTAAGCTGATAGTGGCCAGGAAAATACAGTGCAAACATGCTCATTACTTCCGAGAGACCCTGAGCTTCACCCCTCTGGTGCCTGGCAGATACAGTGAATTCTCATGGTCATGATAAACTGGAATCTTGAAACTTGGCAAGTGTGCCTATCTTCAGCCTCTAAGTACAGAAATTAAAGTTAATATTTCACTGTTTCATCTTGGAACAGCACAAGATCCTGGGTCAGTCTTATTTCACAGGGCTTCATAAAAAGTGCTCTTAATAAGTCTCAAGATAAAAATTCTTTTTTTTTAAAGGAATTGTTTTCTGCTAATGGTAGAGTGCAAGTCTACAGTTTAGAGAAGTCAAGTCCACCTGAACTGCAGTAGCCCAGAGCTTCCCAAAAGTTAGTCAGCATATGGGCACAGAGGTGGTAACAGTAGAGCTGTACACATGCATGGTCCCCTGCATGCCCATATACCTGTGCCAATGGCCAAATACATGTGTCTGCTGCATCTGCTCACTGCCTGTTAATCCAACCCAGTCTCCAGGTCTCTTTCTAACCCTCCCATCCCATAAGAACTTCCAAACAAATGCAGAAATATGTTCTCCTTCTTTCAACAAACCATGGTGGCTTTACCCCAGCACTACTCTCTGTTTGAGGCTCAAGCAAGAAAAATATTACTATACAAATTGTGAATACTCCTTGCTATAAGATGTTTTTGTCCGACAAATTTTGCAGCTTAGATAGTAAGAAGAAGCTCATGATGAGATATGCTCTCTTCTGACCTATTTCATGCCTGAAGTTATGAACAGGCACTTTTGTGATTACATTTATTTACCAAAGGCATTGTTTAGATATTTAATTTTAATTTATTTTAAAACACAGGGCAAATTTAGCTCGGATGCAAACAGTGAAACTACAGTCAAATTTCTGTTTATACTGCTTAGTCTGTTGGACCACAAACTAACTATGAAAAGCCCAAAGCTTGTAAGAAAAAAGAGGTCAGCACTCACTCCAAGCTGATAGCAGGCAGACAGGAAGAGACAGGAACAGATGCAAAATCGTAACTCGATGCAGCTGGAAACAGTGATGCCAGCAACAAAACAAAATGGTTGAATATGGAAGAGCTCTGAAAAATAATTTATGAGAACCATTCTGCCTCATTACCTTTGGGTTTGTAGCAAGGAGTGGGTACAACACATTCTTCTTTTATGTGTGGCTTTGTTTTAGGACTACAGCCTCCTGTATGCATGCCCCTGTGGTCAATGCAAAGGACCACACGGTATCTGAGTCCTTGTCCACAGGTCACAGTGCACTGGATTAAAAAAAAAAAGAGAAGAAAAAGAAAATGAAAAGGAGAAAAAAAAATTCACACATAGGAATGATAACTATAAGGGGAACATGCAACAGAAGTATGTGTACATCAGAGAGCCAAACATGATGCAGAAACGCCCAACCTTGAACATAAAGTATTCATAATAATGGGTTATTATGGATAAGGTATAAAACTGACAGAAATTTTTGCCTTTCTGCTCTGAACATTTACTTGATTTGGACATTTGGCCACTGGACTTCCCTTGCAGTGTCACCCTTGCAATGTTGCCTTCTTGGGTGGTAGCCATCTGTCCCATATTGAATATTCTCAGTAACACCCTGTCAGTTTCATTTGGAGCCACTCTGCTTTGCTTGGACAAAGTACTGGGGTTACACTCAGCTATTTTGGAAAAAAGCACCAAACAGAATGGGAAACTATTGGGCTTTCTTCCCTCAGACACTTTTGTAACTAGGTTTTTTTTTAATTTTTAAAATTTATTTTTGCTATAGTTCATCAACTTTTCCCCCCTGTACAGAATGTTTCAAAATTGGTTGCACAGGAGAGGATCAAAACTACCAATCAGCTGGAAGCACTATGAATATTACCAATATTACTTTGCTCTTGGATTGCAGCTTTCATCTGGAAATCGGCCGTGAGTCAACATCTCATCTATAGGTAAGCTAGCCTAGCTTCTAAAGCACAATTGTTGAGAAGCTGGGGTGGTGAGAAACTATATTCAAGATAAGTCTTTATGTACAAAGTCAAAATACTTTACTACTTTTGTGGAAGGACATTTCCAGGACATTGACTTTCATACAGAAGGAAAGGCAAGTCAGGAACAGACAACTACAAGTATCAGAGAGCACAGTCATATACAGATTTATGTGCTTCTTGAAATTTCTCAGCAGTTTTGCATTATGGCTGAAATATTGTAATACAGAAATACCATTACATGCTCACTGGTTTTGTTTTGAGCATTTCATTTATATTCCCAGTCTATTATTAGTAGAAGGTCACCAATTAATGTTACAGAGCCGATTTATTTTTTCATCATTCTCCTTGCTCATGTTCATCTTATTAATATATTTTTCCTGAGTGTTTACTTTGCAGTTAGACTAATAGCATAAATTTAAAACAGAGGTGTTGGCAATAAGGAGAGAAAGCAGTAAACATTCCTACTTCCATAAACTCACTACACTATAATTTAAGATATTTTCCCTGTGTGGTAAATGCAAACCAACAAAACTAAGCTGATTACCGGAGACCATTCTTGAGCAAGCCACTTTGGACAGTCAAATATATTGCAGGGCTGGACAACAGGCATCTTTGGCGTATACATGCATTTCCACTCTTCCACAGGGCTGATGTGCCCCTGAATGTCTTCTTCCACACAGGAGACGCTGCGGCTTTGAATGCCCCCTCCACAGGATGAAGAACACGCAGTCCAGGGTGTACTTTCCCATCTGGGAAACAGAGGCATCAGGAAACATTACCCTTGCTGTTCCCACCCCCACCTATACCCCCATAATGCTTAAACTGCTATCAGCAAGATTGGTTGATTGGTTGGGTGTTTGTTTTTTTTTTTTTTTCCCCCCCCTACCTGACTAACATCAGTAAAAATTAATCATGTATCTATTTTCATAAGTATCCATAGCAGCAAACCATGCTCATGGCTGGTGTCTTTTACATCACAGTTAATAATATGAAATCTCTCTCCCACTAATCCAACTACTACTACCACAGAAAATCTAAATACTTTTAACTTAATTGTTTTTCTTTCTTTTTTAATTGATGGGATTAACATATTTTCATAATTTTGTAATATTCTGAAGAATCTTTGTCACAAATCACAGGAAACTCAAAGTGCTCTGGGAAGCAAGCAAGTCAGCAGAGGAAAAAGAAAGAAAGATGAGAAGAGATTACCAAAAAGAAAATGTGACTATACTAGTAAGATACATGTCCTCTGATGGGTAAGCCAGATGGACCTTGTTTCCTTACAATTAAGGCAGTGAAAGAAGATGAGAAACCATCTTGTCTCTGCAAGCGCCATTTGAGAATGTAATGAAAAATGCATGTTCTGAAAAGCTATGCATACTTATGAGAATAATCAATTCTTTTTAGTGATGCATATGCTATAAGATATGTATTCCTTTATATGTATACATGTCTGTCCATACAAAATAGCCTGGTATTGCCTCTCTTATATTCAAGCCCTTGTCACAGACTGGATGTGGGACCATTCTCATGATCCAGTGTGGCTATTCCTGTATATTCCAGTGCATGACTGAGGTACAGAAGTATGTTTTCTGCCTACCTGGAAACATTTCATGAAATAACTTTTTACCCCACAAGGCAAATGTCCTTTTCATAAGGACTTTACAAATACTGTTTGAAGGAACGATTTTGGTCAGAAGATAACATTTTTTTATTTTAAAAAATAGTTTTTGTGGAAAACACCCCACCTGCTTCCTCCTTAAGACAAGAAGTAAAAAAAGTGAAGGGTGAGAACTTTCATTCTCTTGCTTAAAACAAAGGAAATATTTTTGTTAAGTAACAATAACAGGATCCCCAGGATTGTTGACCAGTATGAAAAATGCTTATCTTTCTCTCTAATTTTCCATCATATCGACCCAAATTCTTCTCATCTGCTCCAGGACACCTAGCAATACCCTCCTCTGGCTACTGTCTGATAAAAATAATAAAAACCATAAGTACCATAAAAATAAATGTGAAATGGCTTAAATTAATAGTTCTTTATGAGCAGTAAAGCCACTGATTAATTCTCTGACTTACTACTAGGAGTGGTGAAACCATTTTTACACCATGCACAGCCATCATCGTGTGCTGATCATAAACCACATATTTCACAAAGATGTAATTTTAGGAATACTTCTACTTAAATATGTTCCCTGTGGCTCTGCTGAACAAGTTTCCCAACATACAGCTAAGGTTTCTCACTGCCACAAACAAGAGGCCCCAAACTGAAAGTCATGAACTGCAAAATTTGCTGAAGCCTGCCTGAGCCATCTTTTCGGAGCCATAAAAACTGATGGCACCAGGGAGTTTCCTGGAGTCTTTGTGACAAGTTTCTAGGTGCCTTAGGCAACCATAACAATTTCAAACAGCTTAAATCTAGCAGATAGTTTGGTTCTCATGTTTTGTAAGAATGTAAGAGAGGAAAATTAAGTTTCCCTATTGCACAGCTCTTAAAGCATGTGTCACATCTCCTTTCAAGGTACGAAGGCTGCAACATTAGTTGAGGATTTGTGAAAAGAACTGATGGTGCATTAAAAGTTAAACGATACGTTTCCATCTTGGTGATAAAATACAAGGCTGCAGAGTTGCAGTTGGGAAGTCTTGCAAAGATGCCTTCACAGACTTGCACTGTACTTCTGGAATGTTTATCACTCTCCTCTGTCCCTGTTATTAGGTGCCAGACTCAGGCAGCTAATGCAACCCAACCAGGCCCTCTTTGGTTTGGCTGTTCTTTTTTATTTTGGGGCAGAGGTGGTGTTTTTTGTTTGGCTTGGGTTTTTTTTTTTGTTTTCTAATCCTATTAAAAAAAAAAATAGTTTTTTAATATTATTTTGTTGTTGCTTTTGGGTTTTTTTGTTTGTTTGCCTTTCCTGAACTACACAAGCTCAGAGAAAAGGCATTTTTATCCCTCTGACTTGGCCCTGTCTCATGCCAGCCTCATGGTCTGTTCAGTTTCAGCTGCCTCAGGGGTTTGGAGAAGGCACATGTAGCTGTGTCTTCCCTGTCAGGGTGATGGAGAAAGGGTTGAGCCCTGTTCGTGGTTCACAGGAGCACGTGTGGGAGTGGGGCAGAGAGAGAAGAGGGGGAGTAGCAGCAAAACAGGAAAGACCTCCCCGCCCCGCCCCTCCCCTCCCCTCCCCTCCCCTCCCCTCCCCTCCCCTCCCCTCCCCTCCCCTCCCCTCCCTTTCTCCCTTTCTCCCTTTCTCCCTTTCTCCCTTTCTCCCTTTCTCCCTTTCTCCCTTTCTCCCTTTCTCCCTTTCTCCCTTTCTCCCTTTCTCCCTTTCTCCCTTTCTCCCTTTCTCCCTTCTCCCTTCTCCCTTCCTCCCTTCCTCCCTTCTCCCTTCTCCCTTTCCTTTTTTCCTTCCCCTTCCCCTTCCCCTTTCCTTTCCTTTGCTCCCTCTCCCTCTACCTCTCCCTTCTCCCTCTCCCATGCTTTCTGACAACCAGATACCTCAGGGTGTTTTGATTCTCTGCTTTGGGTTTTCCTCAGGAGTAAAAAAACCTCTGTCTAGCTGATGACTCAAAATGCTTTTCGCTTAAATACAGTCCCTCCACTATTAAGTACTGCTGAATCATCTTCTGATATAAAATTTCCTCTGTCCTTTCAATGTTAGTACCCTTTGTAGACAATTGAAATAAAATCTGTTTTTTTTTAAAAGCTAGAGTGTTAAACCCTGTATTTGTATTTTAGCTTCTATATTCCTCACTAACAGGTTTAACTTTTGAGGCTAGGAGGTACGCATGTGGAGTTTTTTCTAAATAAAGAACAGAGAAAAGTGTTTTCCAGAAAAAAAGGAATTGGATGCAGAGGCATATGACAAATATTTGGTGATAATGACTATGTGCACATGAACATAAGCATTTATCTAGGAAGAGAAAAGCCTAGTCCTAAAGGCACAAATGTTAAAGGTTTTTGAACATGAATGGCAGCCATAATCCTTGGCTGTTAAGTTGTTCTTCTCCTTGTCTTACTTGGAGGTCAGTCCATGACTTGTGGAGTGTGAACATACTGCATTTGCACATTGATGCTGAAAGCTCTCTGCATCAGGCCTCAATATAGTTGGAGGGAGGTTGTTTGCTCACCTGGATGAGACTATCAAGTTGTATAGAGGGTTCTTTCTGTGATTTCATAGTCCATGACACAATAAATTAATGAAGAAGGAAACACAGCACAATACTTTTGCATGTCCAGGCATATTTCAAGACCGAGAGGTTATTATCCTTCACCTATCAAACATTTTTATCACCAACAGTCTTATTCACTGCTTTAAGAATAATTACTCATCTTATTATTTCCATGAGACTCTTGGGTCTTACATTAAAGACATTTTAATTGCAAGATAATTAATAATAAGGATCAGGTCTTGATCCTATTCCTGACCCAATCTCCTATTTCTTAGAAAAGCCAATGAATTAATGCCCCCAAGGAAGGCATTAGCATGGGTTTGTAGGATCAGAATGTAACACTAATGTTGTCAAAATCCAAAATCTAACAAATTATAGGCATGCAAGCAGCAGCATGATGGGAATGAGGGAGAGAAAGTCTTGTGGTTCATAACAAAGCCACCGATTATAGTTCTGCTCAGAGAGGAGTAAAGGGCAATAAAAGGAAAGTTGTGAGAGAAAAGGGAAAGTGGCATTGAGGAATGGGAGAAAGAAATGGACTCCACACTTAATAAATCTGCATTTCTCCTTCAGACAGATTATAATTTCAGTTCTGCATTGACATAATTTATAACAGGTAAGCACTTGGACATCTCTACATTAATCTGAAAGAGTCCAGAGCAAGAGAAAATCAGCATCTGTTAAATTAGCTTGAGAGCAAAGCAGAAGTATCGAGAATAAAAGAATGAGAAAATGTATCAAGCCTAGCATCTGGTTGACTGTTTTACATACCGAGGAAGGGGATGGTAGAGGTCATAGGGCATGATCTGCTTGTATCCATCACTGTTAGGAACAATAATGCCAACCCTCTGAGTAGAAGGTACACATAATAAAATAAACACTAAATGATTACATTATACAACTTTTGTATTACAATATTGTATTATATTACACAACTTTTTGTATTACAGCATTATAAACCAGCAAAACAAGATATTTTACCTACGTAGTCATCCCATTTTAAAAATAATATGCTCCCATCCTACTGTTTCTGAGTAACTTAAAGAATAAATCACTGGTTGCTACTTTTTTCTTATCAACATATTATTGTTTGACAAATAACCAATCTATTGCTTCAAGTGACCCAAATATTATTTTAACTTATGGTGTTATTATCTAGCATCAAAAAGAATGTTTCTATATGTAATACTTTCTTGGGAGCTTGGAACAAAAGTTAATGAGGACAATAGGGAAGCTTCTATCTGCTTCAGAGAACTCTAAATAAAATCCTTTTATAACTATTATATGGTTGTTTCTGCCCATCGGATAAAACCTCTGCTTTTACAGGGGCCAGGATTAGAAATTTGAGTAATCACAGTGCAAGAATTTATATCTGCAATTCTTGTCTCTTCACCTTAAGTGAGTCCAGACCTGCCTCTTTATTATGTTTTTTTTTTTTTTTTTCTGGAAGAAAGGAGGAGTTTGAGAGAAGATTAACATGTCAGGTTGGGTTTTTTTTGTTTGTCATAACTGGTTGGCTTGTTTTGCTGTACTGTTATTGGTATGGTGTTGCAACGTGACATCTAAAAGTTACAGAAGGCAATAGCATAGATCAAAATTAGGAATTATCTGAAACATTATCATGCCAGTTATATGTGAGATGGATGTCACTTGTCTTGTTGGCAACTACAGGGTCTCACTGAATTCCTAGTCTGAAATTTCATATTTTGTCTGCACTTTTTATAATTCTGACTCAGAGTAAATTTAACTATGTTGTCTCTCAGTTATCAGGCATATCTAATACCATCAAACAGATGATGTCAGAACACATCATTTATCACTTTCATCAAAGCCACTTGGGTATTTGGAGGGCCACTTGGGTATTTGGAGGGTATTTGGACAGAAAATTTGAAGAGTGAATACCAATTGCATTAAAATAAAAAGTGTGTCTTCATCCAATTATGGAGAGTTGAAACTGAATGTCAAGAATAAAGGTGGTTTTTGGGAACCTTTTACAGATGAGAGGCGCTACGTATGCTGCTATGGATTTCTGCAAGGGGGAAGGAGTGAAGGAGGGGGAAAGGAGAAAGTATTCTCCATCCCCAACACAGTTCCCTGAAAAATGCTGTAAGCATTCAAAGGACTCTTGTCAGGCCAGGCCTAAAGGGGTCTATTCTCCTTTCAGTCAACAGGGATTTTATGTGCATAACTTGTCCAAGATAGAAGAATGGATCCCATTGTGTTTCCACAGCAAGGAGTCAGTGCCAGGTCAGCGTGCTGGAATATTCCAGCTAAAGCGCGGGAAGCAGCTGGAGCCCTGGAAGTATGTGAGAAGGACTAGACAGCTCCCTCTAAGATCAGGAGCCACTGCAGTCATAGGAACTCTCTCCGTGAGTGCCCATATTTGCATCTTTGAAGAGCTGCCTGTCCCTAAAAAAATCTAAAAACCTAGGAGAGGTAGTTCTGGCACTGGGACACTTTGGAAAATACAAATGGGTTGGTTAGGGTATGGTCAATGAACAAGTCCTTTTGGACTTAGCTTGATGGGTTGACATCTGGAGAATCTGGAAGAATTGTCTACTAGTATTTTAAGAAGATGGAAGGAAATTTTTGTGAGGGTTTTTTTGCTCATGCTTTTGGGAATTTGCTGTTTGCCTGACTCTTCTACCACTGCTGCTGAAGTTCCAGTCTGAAGCTGTTTGCACTTTCCAGCACATCAGCTTGCTGAGAAGTAGTTGGAAAAAAAGGTTAACATAGTGAGTTAAAAAATGAAATAATTACACTATAAAACCATCTACTGCCTAAGAAAGAAGCAGATTTCAAAACATTTCTCATTCATTGCAGTGAAAAATATTTTCTTTCTAATAAACCTGATCTCTATGTATAATCCAGATCTACATGCTTTAGAATGCATTATTCCCAAGACTGTTCAGATAGAAATAACTGTACTACATCTAAACACTCCTAGGAATATTAAGTAACATTTACAAAGCACTGGATTAATATTGTAATTGGAAAGGTTCGACCCTCAAAAAATTTTGCATACAAAAATTGCATTTCTGTAAACAGTATTGAGCTCCACAGAATTGCTGACAATGTCTTTGTGCATACATGAGGGGCTGCCAAAGGTTCTCATTCTGTAACTGCAAGATAATGAATCACAGCCATAAAATCATAGTAAGGAAAAAGACCCCCACAATAATACACAATGGCTTAATTTATGACTTTAAAAAAATTGTCTTAAAGATAAAACAGAAGAGCGGATGGTCATCGTATCATTAATGATATCTGCTCCTTTCCAGCTAGTCTTGTGCATGTTTTTTTGTACGTGTTCCATAAAAAAACCCCCCTAAGACTAAGTTAACACTTAAAAAAAATCTTAGCAATTACTTTGGGGTATTCTTACTTTTTGATGGGACAAAGTGGTTTAAATTCCATGAATCTATCAGTCCACCATACTCCTATAAATATGATGGAGAGATCTACTTTATGGGCTTTATTTACTGTACATTACCCAGACAATGCAAAGGAGATGGTGTGCTAAAGGAGCAGAGGAAATCCTTCACTGAAATATGTGTGAGTAGCTAACACGACTCATTCACAAAGCATCAAGAGATTTGGCAGGAGAAGGAGCACAAAGCAAATTATTTTGCAGAGCTGTTCTGTCTCATATGTCTGCAATCTTCCATGCCTTTCAGACCAACAAGTCCTGTCATATATTCTGCACATTGGTTTTTTTAACTCCCAAGGGCTGGCAGTCTCAATCCAGTTGCTCTTCCAAGGCACATGTATGGCTGGAATGGGAGCTGCACATGTCAGAGGTGAGAGTGCTGCAACCAGACCTGCCATCTCTGCAAACATTCAGCCTTCCCCTAGGACAACTGTCTGCAGCTGCATTCCTTGGAAGACATGTTTGGTGAACTCCTCCCCAGCTCCTCCTTTTCCCCCTTAAGCACAGATTTAGCACAGATGACAAGCTCAAATGCCTTTCTCCTCTACCTCCCTTGATGACTCCCTCTTCCTGACAAGGCCAGCCCTACCCAGCTCTCTCTCCTGCACGCTGACAAGTCTCAGGTTGGAGCCTGCTGAGCCAAGCAGGGGCATGGGTGCTAGAACTGGGAGAGGAGCCAGCAGAGAGAAAAGACATCTGCCTCCAAGGTGCCTCAGGGTGGTGTGATGCTGCATGGGGACAACCTGCAGCTCCTGCGCTGGTGTCCTGCACCCTGCTGTGCTGCTGCCCAGCCTCTGCAGGATGCTCAAAAGCTGCTGGCTCACAGCCTTCACTTTTGCTGAAGGCTCTGTTTTGCCGAGGGTATCCTACTCACAACTGCAGGGCTGCCCACGCTCCTGGGTGGCCGCACCCATTACACCTCTGTCCTCACGAGGACTCACATCAAATATAAGAGAAAAGGAAGATTTAAGCCTTCACTGAAACCTGTCAGACCTGTGAATAAACGACCTGCATGGCAGGGACTGGGCCATCTAAGCAATGGAATATGTTTAAGATATTATTAGCAATGAAAAAATAATAATGAAATGTTAAAGTAGCTTGGGTTGGCTGCGCTGGATGACACAAAAGTGCTCACCATAAAAGAGAATACTTTAGCATCCAAGCCAGCATCTCTGTGAAAGCCACGATTATCACTAGACAGAAAACAATCTTGTGCAAAAGACTAGCACTTTAACACTTTGAATCCTGACACTAAGGCAGTGTATGTTACTGCACTTCAGTGCTCTCTGAAGATGCCACACTGTGACATTATCTCCTTGTGCTACAGGAACATTTTCTGTGTTGAGAAACAGCTACTGGAGCCCTCAAAGAGATGGTATCTGTTCCTGCCTCCCATGTGTTATTCTGTGAATCTATTACTGTTTCCCTTTAGAGCTGGGGTAGATGACATCCACAGTAACACCACAGGTACAGACAACGTTGGTTTCAAAGCCTACTTTTACAGGCAGTGAAACAGTAATTCTCAGGTATTCTACCAGTATGAGTTACCTTTCTGGTTTCTGGATGCTATCAATGTGAATCTTGAAGAACTACTATGTACTTTGTATTTATATATCCTTCTATATGGTCTTAGTACTGCACAGATTTGCAAAATCCAATGTCTTCTGATTAAACATTTTAAAATGGAATGTCAGTGGATACTTAAAAAACCAACTTATATATGAAAAAGCTGCTGAGAAAGCCACCCTTTTGAGCCAGATTCTGAAAAACCTCTTGCTTTAAACAGAATGTCTGTTTGGCACAACAATACTTACCTTTATAAAAAATGTCTTGCTCATGGTGCAGAGATTTCAAATTATAAGCAACATATGGTTTAATTAGCTTTGTCATAGACTGCTAAAAACTAATCTGTTCACAGTGCTTGAAATAGGTGTTGCCAGTTGAAAGCAGAAAAAGTAATTCCTTCCAGCAGCATGACTGTAATGCTTCTAAATATCTCCCATTTTTATTCAGTTCAATATTTTATGGTGGTTTGGATGAGCAGAGATTGATACAAAGAAGGAATGAGCTGCTATTTTCCACTACTAGTGTTAATTCCTGAATATCCAGTGAAAATCTCTGTAAATGACCATTTACTTGCTGCAGTTTTGGTCTCTTCTAGGACTTAAATAGACTAATTTTCCTGTAACTTCACATTGGGCAGACATATACCTGTATTTGATGCTCACAGCAGTACATGATATACTTTCCCACCTTATAGCTTGTTATCTGATGCCTCCTGGCAGCTCCTTTATGACTTTCTTTCTATGTTTCATTAATACTTATTGTCCCCTTACAGCTGAATTTGCTTTGCTATTTACTTCTTTTCAGTGCTTGACAAGTGCTTCCTGGCCCATCCTCCCTGCCTGTTCTGACAAAGTTATTTTCTATATTAATTTAAATTACTTTTATCCTGTCCAAAAATTCAAGGTTTCAACTACTTGTCTTGAGAAGAAATGTACCTCTTTAGGCATTAGAATTGTCTGCTGCTCATCTTTATCCTGCTCTTGAATTCAGATGACCTTGCTTATGACTACCAGAACACTGCCATTGCTATCAGCTTCTTTTCCATCTACAACTCCACTTTCACATCACCAAGTATATTATAGACTTGTCACTAAGGATCACTCGGAATGGTCATAACATCCTGGTGTCTTTTGTATGCTTTCACTTGTACTTCAGTGCTCTTGTTAGATTAGCTGAAAATTTTAACAACTAAAAAGTACAACTTCATTAAAACTTAAATTTAATTTTATACTTCTTTTTGGTGATGCCTACTTCTGCCACCACCCATTATAGATATTTAAATGAGAATGATAAAGAAAAACTTGGACAGAAAGAGGAGTTTGCAATTTTGTTGGAGAACTCCATAAATAGTGGATATCCAAGAGTTTTCAGGTCTCCGGGTGCTGAAAATCTTGCTTGAATGAGAGATTTTCCCCCAAACTTTCCACAGGTATCAACATTATTTCTAGTGGCAGGCTTACAGATAAAACTCTATCTGAACTCCAGGAATTAAAGTGTTAAAAAGAACACTTTACGCTAGAGGCTTGCTAATATGAAAGTTTTCAGACAAGTGCTTCATGAATTTAGAATCTTTGCTTAGGTTGCCTTTAGAAATCTTTATACACCATTGAAATCTCCCAGTAAAAGCATGAATAGAGCTTTTGTGACTCAGAAACTCCCACATTAACATGTAGGAGCAATAGGCAAAAAATATGGGAGATTGGGAAAAATTCAGAATGACACAGCCGGGAATGCCACCTAAAAGCTGAAGATGAAATCTAGAAATAATACTGAGAGTATCCTGGTGAGTAAATGAATGATGAGTGGGGAAATAGCACTTTTCGTATTTGTAAAAATTGCTTTTTGAAGGGAAGCCTTTGAATTATGGAGGAGATGTATTTTCTGCTTACAGCACCTTAGAATTGTCCTAAATTAGCACACCCAGTTAAGTCAAATCTGAGCAAACCTTTTCTCTAAGCTGGCAAAAATTCCATTCTTTTTTCACTAAAAGATACAAGAAAGGAGGATATAGATGAAAGCTGAAAATCCCTTCCAGTCTGTGAAGTTTTGGGTAGTTAAAAGATTTTCTCTTAATTAAATAGGTGAAATACTAATGTTGGGTTTTGCTACATAGAAGGTAAGTGGACTAGACTGAACTGGCCGCTGCTTACATCAGTAGATATTACACATACAGACTTATTTGTGCCAGTCAAAGGCAGACTGCGGTAAAATCATAATGGACTGTAAATAAACAGATCCTTCCTTTTTTCTTTGTAAGGCATGAGCTGGATCTGAAACAGGGTTGATGAGAGAGGCTGGATAGAGCATTGGTAAGTAGGGATGAAAAGACACTCAGTGTCATGGTGTATCATGCATTCTGTGAGACTGAATTAGTGGTCTGACTTGGATGAACAGTACAGGCGGCCACCTCTACTTAACCTGGAAAATGGGTATGTATACATTATATATGTTTGATAAATAACCATCCACAGACTTTTCCATCTTCGTGAGGCAAAGCTTTTTTGCTATTCAAGATGCCAGCAACACTGCTAATTATTGCCATAGTAAGCACAGTAAAGTAAAACATTTCTATGCACTAAAACTAAAGAGGCAACTTATTGCAGGCCCACACAATACTTGTGGTATTCATTAAAACTTTTCTTTCAGCCTGTCCTTTGCTGAAAATTTTAGTGTAAGCTCTCCTACAGCAACCCATTTCAGTTGCTTTATTCAGTGCAACTGTGGTCTTCAACAATTATTTTCTGCGGCATTCATTGACACACCATAGGAACAGTCAGCAACCACTAATCAGCTGTGCCTCACTGGGACTGGGTTTGCCAGGAAAAATTAACTTCTTTTATCCTGGTGGAGCAGAGCAACTCCCACACAGAAAAGACACTGCAGAGCCAAGACACCCTCCTTGTCCGTGCTTCTGACCCCGTGTTTCTGCTTCACCTACCCTCTTCCTGACTGTAAGAAATCATCAGGAATCCAGAAGTTACCACAGATTTCCTCTGTTTTTTTCCTCTGGGTTGTTGATTCTTGACTTCTTTACAAAGGCACTTTTGAAAATAGTAATTTGAAATATGGCATACTTTAAAGATGTTTCCAAAAAGCCAGTTCCTCTGGGATGGCATTGCTGTATTTCTAAATGACTCTCCCTCCCCTCAGGCTCTTTATATCGACAACTTTGCCTTGTTATGTCTTATATAAAACAAAAATTGCTTCCTGACATCTGCCCAGCTGTTATTTTTTTTTCTCTTTCCTCCCATGTACCATGCAGTCATCTGTCTCACCATTTGAGAACATATAATTTAAAATCATTGGGAAAAGTATGGAAAATATCCACAGCATAAATTCCAGAGGCAAATTACATACTTGACCCAGAACTGTATGTTTAAAAAATAGCATCTTGGAATTAAAAAAAAAAAAAATACAGCAACTACATAGAATTACTTTCTCATTGATCCTGTGATAGGTGACTCTAAAAGATAGTTTCTATACTGATGCATACCTTTCAAGAATCCCTTTCCTGAGACATTCATGTTTCAAACTTCTACCTGATTATACCTGGCCTCTACTGACTTCAGTCTCAAACAAAATGGTCTTATAGGAACAAAGGAATATAAACTGCCCTACACTCTGAGTAAATGTGTCTTCAATGACAAAGCAATCTGAGTGTTAACTCCAGAAAAAGTCAGTGAACTTCAGCGAAAACTTTCTATAAGATGTAAAAACTGTCTTTGCCTTGGAGTGATTTGTTCTGCTCTGATAATGCCTAACTACTCTAAAGCTGGTATACCTGGTTTGGGCAGCAACCATCCTCAGACAGGTGGATACATAGGCCCATAGGTTTCTTAAGCATCCTTTTTCTCATCAGGACATCTTTTTTCTGTGACAATCTCCAGCAATCTGAAGTGACACAGCAACTTTTTATGTGACGCTTGCTCGAACTCACTTTATCAAATTTGGCACAAAACTAGTCTAGAAGGAAAGGAGCTGGTGATAAAATGGCTTTAGGACATCCTTGTCATGCCTGCTGGGCTATGCTTAACCATCTTTTAGCAAAGCCACATAAGACAACCAAAAGGTTTAGACTGCATAAATAAATGCTTGCTGTTATTGAGTGGCTGCAGATGGATTCCCACTGAAGTTCAGGGCAATCAGTGCAACAAAGGATTGGTCTTTTTTGTGGTTTTCTTTCTTTTCTTATACATGAAAAACCTGACTATCTGATCCTACTATTTTTTCTATTAATCTTCTGAGGAAGAATGCACAGGAAGTTCCACCTTAACACGAGGAAGAATTTTTTACTGTGCAGTGGCAGTGCACTGGCACAGATTGCCCAGAGAGGTTGTGGAGACTCTCTCATTGGGGATATTCAAGAATCATCTGGACACGATCCTGTACCATGTACTCTTGGATGACCCGGCTTGAGCATGGAGGTTGGACCAGATGACCCACTGTGGTCCCTTCCAGCCTGACCCATTCTGTGATTCTGTGGGGCAGCAAGCATGAGATTTTCATGCAGGGCCAAAGGACATTGCTAACTAGAACAAAATCACTCATTACATTTTACAAGTTGCCATAAATGCAAGCATGACTTTTATTAAGGAGAAAATTTTTAAAAAACCCCATAAAAATAATTGTGATGACAATAATTTTCAAGCAAAAGAATTTTTTCAATCTCACTAACACTTAAGAGGCAGGTACTGAATGTGGGCATGGTATCATGGACAATTTGTTTTCTCATACTTTGTAACAATTAATGAGGCAAAATACATTCTGAGGGGAAGAAACAACCATTTCAAATCAGTCTTTGCTATGTGAAGGTGCTAAATAAAGGTGTTCTACACAGTGCTTTCTCAGGATGAGAAAGAGGTTGAATCATGTGGGATAAATGACACTGTGAGAAATATCAACAGAATATTTTCCTATTTTATTTTACTCCTTTAGATCTCAGCCTCCTCTAAAATTAAAGCTGACTGACCTTGCAGGACAAGGATCCAGATTACACTCTTGAAGTTTTGGTTTTGGCTTGATATTTTCAGGATAATAGTGACAGTACTGATCTGCTACTACCCGATTGCTTCTCAGATCAAAGCACTCAGCAGATGTCAGCTGATAACCTGCAATACACAGAGGAATAAATAATATGAAACATGGTATTCTTCCTGTCTGGTTCTGGAATGTATCTAAGTTCTGATTTGGTAAAAAAAAAAACTAATTTCAGCTTGCTTGGACATAGCAGCTGTTGTTTTACAGGCCAGATTGAAAACAGCAGTAGGTAGTAGGAAATAAAGATAACCAGTACAGTCAAACAAAAATTCAGAAGCCTAGAAAAAACAAAGGAAAAAAACAAAGGCAGAGGTTTCATAGTCACCAAGAATTGTGCCCTCTGTTTCAGTATAGCAAATAAACCTGCTGGTAGGAACAGGGACAAATGGAGACATCTTGTTTTTCCAAAAGAGGCCCAAATCCCATCAGCCCTTATGTTTGACTGCTGTAGCATTAAACGCATACATGTAGGCATGAAGATGTACTTTATCTACACAGTTGGGCACGATGCTAAAAACTTACTGGCTACTGCCACGTTGCTAAATCCCTCTCTTCATTTAGTTGAAACTATTTAAACAGGGCAGAAGTTGGGACAGGTCAGGTACGCAGGTGACAGTTTCTGAAATACAGTGGTAATGCATTACCTCCACCACAGGATGCTGAACAAGGGAAAAAATCAGTTTCCCTCCATCGGTGAATGATAGGCTGGTAGAAGATGAACTGGACTGAACTGTCAGCAGCACCAGCATAATGGATCTGAAAAAGAGGTTATATCAAAGAGTGAACCTATTATAAATGCTGGGAAGAATTATTCAGCTACATTCATCTTGCAGCTTCATGAAATACCAGATACACATTGAAATAGAAAAATTAAATAGAAAAACAAAGCATAGATCAGTGGCAAAATCTTGGGTTCAAAACACAGTCAAATAAATTTCTGGGCATAGTCAGTGACCATTTTGAGACCATATTCTGAAATAAAGAGTGCATGCCAAACGCATGGTTAGTGCTACTGAATAATCTTACAGGGACAGAAGACAGGGACTAATGTTTAACGAATCAGAAAATCACCTACTACTATTTACTGTCCCTGATACCTGGACACAGATTTTAAATGTTTAATGTTTCCCAAAAAACATTCTATGAGGAGTTATAATACACTTGATAGTACAGTGTAAAACATGGGAGGCTGAGATGTGAAAAATAATAAATAGTTTAA